>NC_056749.1:772743596-772793596 GCF_019279795.1 Protopterus annectens | reverse complement strand
GTTTGTTGACCGGGCTAGTCTAACTGGATTTGAGTCCATTTTCAGTAGAGGCCCGGGGAGAAAAGCTCCAAGCATAAGTAGTAAAACACAAGTTAACAATATATAACTAGGCCATGTAAGAAAAAAAACAGTACAGTGGTAGCATTGGTTAAAAGCAAATATATAGTAATGTAATTATAGAATATAGACATTATGCTAAAAGTTTATTTTTAGGTAAAGAATGGCAGCTGTACTAAACACAAAGTGGGTATGAGCACAACAGAGTAAAGTCCTTATAATTTTTCCTCTTACTATGAAAAAAAAAAAAGAAGCATGATTAGGAGGCCTAGGTTAGAGGCCTAAGACAGAGGGGTGGGGAAAAGGGTATGAGTAGGAGGGGAAATAGATTTTAGTCTGGGTTAGCACAGGGACAAAGCCACTGAGTTTTAAGATGTTCTTTAATATGTTTTTTGAATAGAGAAGTAGAAGGTAGGTTAGATAGTTCAGGAGGGAGCTGATTCCAGTTTTTGCCTGAAGTGTTTGTGAAAAGTGAGGCACCAGCTTTATTATTAGATTTAATCAAGGAGACCAGGAGTTTATTAGCAGAACGTAGAGTAGCTAGATTTTTGTGTGGTGAAATCAGATTAGTGAGGATAGGGGTATTATTGGGGTGATGTAGGATCTTTTGAGTGATAAGTAACTGCTGATAGAGTATGTGGTTCTGCAATTCTAGCCATCCTAGTTGTTTGAGGTTAAGACAGTGGTGAGTTTTAAAGGGTGTACATGTAATGAATCTAGCTATGCTATTATAACAGGTAGAAAGTTTGGAAATGTTATTCTTAGATAGGTTAGTATATATAGTAGAGGCATAGAAAAGAGTAGAAATGAGGTGGGTCTGGGCAATAGTTTTCCTGGCTATGGGGGTAAGGAAGGGTTTGATTCTATACAGAGTACCAAGTTTTTTGTTAACAGATTTTATGGTGGCGTTGATATGGTGATCATAGTTAAGACAATTGTCAATTGTAACCCCTAGTAGGCGGGTGGTAGTATCTGGGGTAATGTTAGTTGCATTGTTGGAGAAGAATGGTGTGGAAGATTTTTGAGTTGGGGCAAAAAGCAGTAATTTTGTTTTTTTTTTTTTTGGGATTAAGGAGGAGGATTAAGTATAGTTCCCTTTTTTCAAATGTAGGGGCCGTGGTTCAATCCTCGGATTTTTTGCTACTTTTTCCAATATGGCAAATTTAAACTCATGTTCTAGGTATTTGCTAATATGTTTGCACAAAACATTCATTTTATTTTTCCTTATTTCATATGTATGTTCGTATATTCTTCTAACTTTAAACTTGCATTCTGTTTTACCCACATTTGAAAACTTGAGCAAATGTCCATTTACAAATAATGGTAGAATGAGTAAATGTGGCTTCTGCGGTTATTCTAAGCACATATTTACAGGCGTAAGTGTTCCTGTTAACAAAAGGACCATTATGGTTAAAGGGAGATTTAACTGTGAAACTGCTGGGTTTGGACATGTTGCACCCTCTCAAAAATGTTCTGTTTTCTACTTGATTTTAACTAAGGAAGCCTGCTTCGGCAGAGTGTAGATTGAATGTGTGATTTCATGTGTTCTTAAGTTTTAAGCTTGATGTACACTTAGGGCTTTTTAAATTTTGTGAACTTATTTAGTAGTATCATGTGAGTTGTCTTTGGATTTAAAAAATGTAATGTTGGGTGTTTGAATTCATTCTAAAGATGTCTTAGTAAAAGAGCTCAAGTTTTATATATTTTTTGAATAAACAGAATAAGCGACCAGACTGACATTCGGTTTATTTTTAATATGTTTGTCATAACTGAGCAATAGCATTTATATACTCCCACTTGTTGAAGTTCTTTTATATCACATTCCTATCTGAGGCTGATATTTTCTTAGCGCTTCAGCTTTCCGACTATAAATGTTGCTTTTTCAGAACAATGAAAACCAAACTCCCGTTCTTTTTCTTTTCCAACAAATATCTTTTTCACATGTGACATATGCAGTCTTACATTTATATAAATGAAAAACACAAAGTTACACTTTAGTTACAATTTACATCACAGACACCGTTGAAACAACTGTAGTTGCAAACATTATACATCACTTATAATACATCATGGTCAGTTAAGCATTATATAGCTCATTCAAATCCTGCCTCTTAAACCTCGTTCCTGCTCTGCATATATTATTCCCACAATTCCCATGTTTTCCTCTGTCGTTTGCTCCTGTCCTTTTCTAAAGATCCCAATTCCCATTGTTTTATCTCTGTTACTATACTCACTACTTCTAGTACAGTTGGTCTAGACTTAGATTTCCATTTTCTGGTAACTGCTTTTTTGGCAGCCATCGTAATTAGACTCAGCAAGACTTTACTATGTCTAGGCAATTCCGATTCTGTATCATATCTAAAAAAAAAATCATCTCCCCAGTCAATCCAATCCACCAACCCAGCATCTCCAACAGAGTGGTCTGCAGGGAATCCCTAAAGTCTCCCAGCTCATTACACTCCCAAAAAATATGTTCTCAGCCACCTCTTTTTTGCTCTTCATACCTCCAGCATTTTCTATCCACCTGAGAAAAAAATGCTTTAGAGTCTACTTGGGATATAAAAATACCTATGTAAAACCTTTCAGGCAACGATCATAAATCTACTACATTTTGTTGCATATTTGGGAGATATACACATATCCCTCCATTGTCTCTTTGTGGATTGCTTATCCAGTCTCACTTCCCAATCCTTTCTACGCTCCTCTGATAGATTCTTATAATTATCACACAATGTTTTATATGCCTTACTAATTATTCCTTTTTTAATGGAAGCTTCTGTTCTAGATTCTATTAAAAACTCTAGTGGTGATGGTCTTTCATTTAGGAGCCCCCTATTTCTTTCTCTTTGTCTATACTCTGATATCAGTCCTTGATAGGGAAGGCAATCTCTAACCTGCAGCCCAAATAAATTCTTGGCCTCTTCCCATTGTTACCTTTCCCTTTCTAGTTATTTGCTACCAGTACCTTAGTTCCTTTGCCAGTTTTCTCCAGTAAATTCCAGCCCCCTCTTGCCTATTATCTGTGTCCCTGACCACAGTCAACCTTATTGACAAAATCTCTTTTCTACATTCTCATGCTGGTTTGCTTCTTAGAATAATTCCTGCTATTTTATGAACATAATACTCTGTATGATTTTTGTTCTCCTTAAGAGTCTGCATCCACAATCCCAGTCTCTTCTTATTTTTTGAACTTCCTCCCTGTGTCAGCATCATTCCTTTCCACTTTGAATTATAGTTTTATGCTTGTGCTATGTATAAGAGACTTAGCTATGTTGCTCAAAAATACCACCTCAAATTGGGTAGGCCTAGTTCACCTTGTTCTATTAGTAGAATCAATTTTTCCCACTTGACCCTTGCTGTCTTCCCTTCCCAGATAAAATCCTTCAACTCTTTTTTAATTGCTATCCACAACTTCTCCCCTGGTTGTTAAAAATATGCCTGACCTGTGTATGAGACTGAAGGGGCTAAAAACATTTTAATTGGTTGTATCTTAGTACCCATATCCATATAACAAAGCTTACTGTTTCTCAGTTTTTGTATTATCTTCTGTTTAGTCTCTTCCCACATATCCTTAGCTGTCACAACAGGGTCATTTCTAATCCATACTCCTAAATAGTTTGTTTTATCATGTCAATATCATATAAATATGGATATTGTTGGACCAATTCATGTGTGGTACATAATTTACCAATTTACCGCTACTGACTTAGTTTTACCTTCATTATTTTTTTTATCCTGAGAAGATTTGAAACTGTCTTAAAATGTTCCACAACACTGTAATGTCTCTTTCTGGTTTTATCATGTATAAAATATCATCTGCAAATAGAGCCAGCTTTTCATAACTACCGTACCAATTATATCCTTGAATTTTTGAGTCCCTTATTTTCTTTGCCAGTGGTTCTAAATATAATGCAAACAACAGCGGACAACCCTGCCTGGTTCCTCTACTGAAGAAGAAATTATTGGAGAGGACCCCACCCACTTTAATTTATACCTCCGATCTCTTATATGTTCTTCTCATCAGCCTTATAACTGTGTCAGGGAAAGGAAATCCTTCCATTGCCCTTCTCATGAAGTCCCAGTCTACTCTGTCAAATGCTTTCTCTGCATCAAGACCCACCAGTAAAAGTTTTATTTTCTTACATTCTGCTTCTCTCTGGATCATCAGTGTTCTGTTAATATTGTCAAATGTTTGCTTCCCTTCCACAAAACCACACTGATCCATATCAATCAGTTTTCTTATCGCTTTTGCCATTCTTTTAGCCATTGTAGTCAATCCCTGTAAATAATTATTGTTTTATTTTAGTTATTATTGCTGCATGATCTGAAATAGTTATTGAGTGCATTTCAAGACCTTCAGTTAAATGCACATGTTCCTGGGAGATATAAAATCTATCTAGCCTAGCCCAATTTTTGTATCTTGGTGAGTAATATGTAAATTCACTCCGAACTTCTAGTAATGAATTCACATCTTCCATGCCAAACATTTTTATAAATTTCTTCAAACGTCTACCCTCCTTTATTATATTTTTCCTTCTAGGCCCCCAGATGGTTTCACTTCTAAAGCCTGAAATTTCAAATCACTGAATCTCTGACTATCAAAGACCAGAGAATAGAAGGTTTGAAATACCAAACCTTGTCAATGGTGATCGCAATACAGTGTGGAATGGGAACTTTACCATTCTCTTCACTGTAGTGTGATCTCAGAGTTGGTATGCTTAAGTAGCAGGGGGTGTGGCGGGTGCAGGGAGGCTTGCCCCCATACAAAAACGTGAAATATGTTTTAGATTTATTTTTTTTTTGGTTCGATATTTCAAATCTTCGATCCTCTGGTCGTCGATAATTAGAGGTTTGATGATTTGAAATTTCGAGCTTTAGAAGTGAAGCCCCTTCAGATACATTTTTACTGTTGCAAACCAAATTCCAGTCTCCACATGTAAGTAATATTCCTTGCCGATAGCTGATTATTTCTCCCAGAATTTGCTTAAGCTCCATTATAGCAGTTTTAGGGGGGGAGATGTAAATGCATGCCAGTGTAATCCTCCTCCCTAGCCAGCAGCCCCTTAGTATTATGTATCGTCCATTATTATCTTTTTTTTCCCGTCTTCTGTCAGTATTGGAGCTCCTGTTGCAATTAATATAAGTACTCCCGTTTTCCTTTGCCCCGGATATTCTGCTGAATAACCATCCTGAAAACCTTTCTTTATCAAATTCACACACTTAGTTCTTCCCAGGTGTGTCTCCTGGAGCGTAGTTATTTGCACTGTACATTTTTTCATTTAGTTCAGTATTTCTTTTTTATATTTATCTACGAGACCAGTCAGATTGAAAGACATTATAGAAAGCATTATATCTGAAGTTGTTGCTTTCATTTGATCTTCAATCTGAGGGACTAGGATCCGGCAGGGATCCAACTCAGCCGCATACTTCCACATCTGATCCAAACTTCAAGCCCCACCCCTTCCCATAATGCCTCTGTTTCCCTTCTGCCCCCAGATCTCATTTGCCGCTCGTTTGACCAGCAGTGTGTATCCTTCAGCTCCAAGCTCCACTTTTCGTAAGTTGTGTTTTTGGGTCTTCCTTGATCTGTTTCTTCTCTCTTTATCTTTTCTCACTCTACCCTACCCCTTTGAGCTCAGGCATCTGTTTAAAAAAAAAAAACTCTCTATCTTTCTGTCCACTTTCCAGCCTTTAATTAGTGCATGTGTGTGAGTGTATGTTCCCTCTTCCTTACAGCCATGGCTGATACCCCCAAGCCTGGCTTGAGGAAGTGCGCAGAGTATGGGCATAAGTTCCCCCCTTCTGATGCCCACACTCTGTGTATGTTCTGCCTGGGTGTTGCTCACCTATATTCCTCCTGCTCAGTCTACGCCAGCTTCAATCCCCATGCTTTGATTGACAGGAGGAACAAAGTCATTTTGAAAGGCCTCTTCCCTCCTGATATGAAGGCCTCTGCTTCTCTTTTCCTCCGCCTCAGCTTCTGGGACTCAACCTCCTGCCAAGAAGTCTGGGGATGGAGAGAAGGCCCGATCCAAGGACTGGGATTGGCCGAGGAAGCAGTCTTGCCAGGCCCCTCTCCCTGTGGAGGGGGGACCTCCATGACCTTTTTCCGCCCCATCTCTCCTTCCCCGATCCATGCAGCTGCTTTGGGGTTCTTGGATCTGAGACTCTTTGGAGCTGGTAGCTCGGCGCCGACAGTTCCACCAACCTCGACTCTGGCTTTTACCTTGAGTTCCTCAGATCCAGCCAGTTCAGATCCGAGCGACTCTTGGAGCCGTAGACAGGGAATCTGACCCGAAGGAATGGATCCATCTTCGGCTCTGACCTTTCCGGATCCGAACCATTCCCTTGGACCTCAGGCTACCCTCGCTTTGGCTCCGATCCCCGCTTTGGACCCGGGGAGAGCTTCTTTCTTGCTGGGTGCCAAGGAGGTGCACTCTCCTTTGGCGTTTGAAGTGGTGGAGAGGGTTCTTTCCCAGGGATTGAGACCTCAGCCCATCTCCTCGGATTCCACCGAGACTCCACTGGATTTGGCGATGATTCCCTTTATCCTGTCTCAAGTGAGCCCGTGCCAGAGGAGCCGTAGGCTATTCCCCTTGAGGAACCCCCCCCCCCCCACGGCTCATGAGTCCTCTTCAGAGAGTCCCACTGAAGAGGGCCCCCGTAAGTGCAAGTGCAAAAGAAGGCACTTGGATTCCCCTGAGTCCCTCACTACGGACACGGATTTAGATGAAGGAGAAGGTTCCCCCAGGTCACCTCCCAAAGATTATGGAGATCCTCTGCCAGAGGGGAGGTTGGTCAGCCCCAAAAACTTTTATGGATTAGTCCGTGTTCCTGGAGGCCTTTGGCATGGGCCCATCTACTTCCTGGGTGCCCTGCCAGCAGACCCCTTGGTGGATCTTATCACCATACTGGCATGGAAGGAGCCTGACACCATAGAGCCCATACCCAAATGCCCTGAGAAAATTCTTTCTCCTCCCACTGACAGACAACCTTCGTCTAAAGGAGCCCCCATTGACACTATGATGGTCGCAGCAGCCACCAAGAAGGAACTGGCGCAAGAGAATTCATCAGTCCATTCTCCGGACAAGGAGTCCAGGTCGGTGGATAGGTTTGGGAAGCGCTTTTATTCATTAGCGACCTTTTCCATCAGTGAGCTGAACTATTTGGCACATGTGATACGGCTGCAGCGAGACCTTGTTTCGGAATTCTCTGAGTCTCCCACAGAGTCCTTATCGCAGCGGGGCAAACAACTGTTCTCTGCGAAAATGTCAATTCTGAAGTCGGTGTCAAACATGTCCATGCGTCTCCTTTCCCACGCCACGGAAGGAGCAGCTAGGGCAGCTGCGACAGGCGTAAACATGAGGCCTGGCTCAGGTTGTGTCAGTTTGCGGACCCTTTCAAGGCATTATTTACTAATGCCCCCTATGATGGTTCCTCCCTTTTCGGGAAGACAGTACGTGACACTCTTGTCCAGAGCGAAAAAGATGGGAAGACTTTGTCTGCCATCGGGATCTGCTTCTCTAATCCTCAGCGGTCCTTTTCTAAGAACTAAAGAGGGCAAAAGAAGATGTGGTTCCGGAAATCACAGTTTTCCCAGGAGTTTTAGGACAACTCTTCCCCAGAGGCAGAGGGGGACAGGAGCGACGCTGACCCAGAGGTAGAGGGGGTCCCAGGAACTTCAGGTCTAGGGAACCTTTTTCTGACTGGCCCACTCAGCAGCCCTGAGGGGTTGCCCAACTGTCCTACTCTGGAGGCAGTCGGGGGGGGAGGGGAGATTATCATTGCACCCAGCGGCATGGGAGTCCATAACTGCAGATCGTTGAGTGCTGCACATAATATCCAGAGGCTGCACTATTCCATTTGATGCCCCGCCAAGTGCTACAAGACGCCTCCCGGATATCCCACCTACTCACAAAGAGGCTGCAGCTCTAGAGGTTTCAAAGCTGCTTCACAAACGAGCCATCGAACCGGTCCCCCTCGACCAGTCCAGATTAGGCGTTTACTCCAGGTTTTTTTTAGTGCCAAAAAAAGATGGGGGGACCTCAGGCCCATTTTAGACCTGTCAACCTTGAACTTGTCTGTCGCCAAACAAAAGTTCCGGATGGTCACCCTACAATCCATTCTACCTTTTCTTCGAGAGTGCGACTGGATGTGCTCGTTAGACCTCCAAGATGCTTACTACCATATCAAGGTCCACAGAAGCTCCAGAGGGGTTCTTCGCTTCCGGCTGGGAGCCAGTCACTTCCAGTTCAGAGCTCTACCCTTTGGTCTCACCACAGCCCCCAGAATGTTCACCAAGGTAATGGCAGTAGTAGCAGCACACCTGAGGCTTCAGGGAATTCAGGTATTTCCTTACCAGGACGACTGGCTCTTTGCTGCGTCCACCAAGCGTCTTCTGTGTCTGGTCCAAGACTACTTTCTCCTCTTGGCAGATCGGCTGGGGATTGCAGTCAATGTCCACAAATCCCTTTTGAAACCAGTACAAGTTCTAGACTTCATCACGGCACGGCTAGACACTTTGCAGCTAAAAGTTTTCTTAACACCAGACAGGATCTCACACCTCAGGCACCACATCGCTCTAATCGTGAACCTCAAATTTCCAAAGGCGAGCGATGTGCTTCAGGCCCTGGGCTCCATGACTGCCTCAGTTTCTATTCTCCCTTGTGCAAGCCTCCATATGCAGGTCCTTCAATGGACTCAAGCTGTCCGATGGTCTTGGCTAGACCTGCCCATGGATTTTCCGATAAGGATCAGTCACACCTGCAGGACGTCTCTCCTTTGGTGGTTCCTTTTACCAGAGGTTGCAGCGGGTCGCCCTTTCATGTCATCTCCAGCCCAAGCCACAGTGACCACGGATGCCTCCCAACTCGGGTGGGTGGAACACTGTTTGGGAAGGAAAGTCCAAGGCAAGTGGTCCCAGATAGAGACTAAGTTGCACATACATGTTCTAGAGATGAGTGCAGTACTTTTAGTGTTGAAAGCCTTCCACACTGTCCTTCCTCTGGGTACGATTGCAATTCAGTCAGACAACATGTCGGTTGTCTGGTATAGCAACAAGCAGGGGGGAACCAGATCTTATCCTCTGTGTCGCGAGGCCATGAGAGTGTGGGAGTGGGCGATTTCCACCGGTAGGTTTCTGATTGGAACGCACATCCCGGGACTCTCCAACATTTTAGTGGACAGATTGAGTCGGGCTATTCTGATGCCATACGAGTGGTCTCTGAAACAGTCAGTAGCGGAGGAGATATTCCTTGCATGGGACAGCAGTGCTGCAATCTCTTCGTATCTCCTTCCAACAGAAAGTGCAGCGTGTTCTTTGCTCTGATTCCCTCACCATTGGATGCCCCCAGAGATGCTCTAGTCCATGTTTGCGCCCCCGGGTTACTGTATGCTTACCCACCATTACCACTCATTCCAAAGTTTCTTCAGAAAGCCTGTCGACTGGGGTGCATAGTGATCCTCATTGCCCCAATTCTGGCCTCGTCAAATTTGGTTCCCCTTCCTTTGGTCTCATCTTCTAGCGCCTCTGTGGATTCTGGATCCCTGTCCTGATCTAATCTCTCATCCTTCGGGTGCTTACCCTCCCAATCTGGACAGTCTAAAGCTGACAGCTTGGCTGCTCCAGTTCCCTTCTTCCGGTCTTTCATACCCTGTAAAATCTATACTAGTGGCTTCTCTTAAAGATTCCACTAGGAAGGTCTATCACAGTAAATGGAGACGTTTCTCTATCTGGGCCTCTCAGAGAAACCTGTATCGTTTTACAGCCCCTGTTTCAGCGGTGTTGGAATTCTTAAGTAGTATTTTTCAGCAAGGAGCTAGCTCCTGCATGGTGAAAGTACAGCTGGCAGCCATTTCTAATTTTCATGTAGGTGAAAATAAGATTGCACTCACCTCTTCTAGGCTATGTAAAGCCTTTTTAAAAGGCACCTTCCTTCTGCGCTCTTCCATCAAAGATTCGGTTCCACCTTGGGATCTCAATTTGGTTCTTCAGTCATTAGTATCTCCTCCTTTTGAACCTGCTGTATCAGTGGATCTAAAGTTTTTGTTTTGGAAGACAGCCTTCCTAATGGCTATTACGTTGGCTAGGAGGGTCTCTGAGCTGCAGACTTTGTCTGCCGTGCCTCCTTATTTGGTCTTCCATAAGGACAGGGTCTCTCTCTGTACAAATCCTTTGTTTTTACCCTAAGTGGCATCTCATTCAAACATAAACCAAACAATTAATCTACCAGTTTTCTTTCCAAATTTTCAGAACAAAGGGGAATATAAACTTCATTTGTTAGATGTTCATAGACAACTTCATTTTTACCTTCATAGCACACAATCCTTCCGTAAGTCCGATCAATTATTTGTCTCATTTTCCAAACCTCACTTGGGCACGGCCATTTCCAAGGTTTCTTTAGCCAGCTGGATCACTCTTTGCATTCTACATATTTGCGAAGCCAAGGGGTTATGTCCTCATGGTCTGATTAAAGCTCACTCGACCAGGTCCATGGCGACTTTCGCTGCTTTTTGGTCTGAGGTTCCTTTGGATGACATTTGCGTAGCAGCAACTTGGGCAAATTCTCATACTTTCATCTCCCATTACAAGTTAGATCTGATTTCCAGAGGGAGAGCATCCTTTGACTCTGCGGTGCTCAAGAATATCCTTCCATGAGGGTCTCCCAGGATTTGTTGAGTAGCTGGGGACTCTGCCCCACAGGTTGCAGATAAAATGAAGTTAACTACTTCTGATAAAGAAGTTATCTACTCACCATAACGTTTCATCTGAGTAGTTATACTTAATTTTTCTGCAACCTTCCCACCCACCGCCCCCCAGACCTTTTCATGTGAATAAACATGTTAGGTTTATTTAATTGAGTTGCTAATATTTATAGTTGCAGCAAACTCGATCTGAGGGAAGATAGGAGATGGTAGTGTATTATGGGTAGGGGGAGGAACTCAGAGCTTGGAGCAGATGCTAGAAAAAAAAAAAGTTGCCGGCTCGGATCCGATATGAATCCGTATACCCACAGGTTGCAGAAAAATGAAGTATAACTACTCTGATGGAATGTTATGGTGAGTACATTAAAACCTATTAACTTAATAACACACAAAACTGTGTACATCTTCAAATATTGAAGTTTTTGCTTCCTAATAAGAACAAAAGTTCTAAGTTGATAGCTACATAGAGAGGTTAAAGTTAACCAAAAAGAAAGGTTGGTCATGCTAAGATTCATGGTACAGCCTTTGTTATTAGTATCTGCTGTTATTTTTGTTCTGTCCGTCTTTGTAGCTCTCCCAGTTGAGAAAACACTTGAATGCTTTTAGGAAGTACTTTCTTCAACCCATTTCTCTTTATCAGATTGTCTTCTAGTGACGTGCAAACAAGACACAAAGCTGCTAAGGGTACCTTGTTTATTAGAAAAAAGCCTTACAATATTCAATATTCTTTTTCATTTAAATGCTTTGTAATAAACTTGTTACTGGATAATGCCTAGGGTTTTAATCCAGTCATTTCTCTGTGCAAGCATGGGAAATAGCCCACCGATTTTTCTTTTGTCATACTGTCTAAACCAGACCTTTCCACTTTCCCCATCTCCCCCTACTTTGTTTTCATTGCAGTGCCTACATTTCTTAAAACTGAACAAAGAGAAGGAAACAAGGGTGAAAAGGAAAAAAGCACCTGTTTATATTAGTATCCCAATTGCATTTAAAAAAATAAGAAAACTTTACTTCAAGTCAAATTGGTGTTGCATTATCTTTAAAGCTTCAGGAAAAACAATACCTGCTACTCAGGTACTGGGACAATCACCCTGAGCTATTGAAAAAATGGCAAGAGCTCAATTTAGAACTAAGCTACAAGTATATGCAATTAATTAACAACTACTTTCTTCCCCTTGAACAAGAACTGTTAGTTAAAATTGAGAAATTGAACACAGAAATACACGATACTTTTAGCCATGAGTTCTGCCTTAGACTAGATCATATATATCTTCAAGTGCTTACATACAGCCAAAAATTACAGCAAGGAAAACAATGCAAATTGCACAGAGACTTTAAAGATTTTTCCACAGGAAATGTATTTATTTGGCCCAGAAGCGAGAATCGCAATTATATTCCTAGAAATGAAGACCTACGTAATAATCCACCACACACGAACAATTCAAATACTCAGGCTGAGAATTCCACGTCTGTTATTGGTCCAACTGAAACTGATGCAACAAGCACTGTCTCAGACGGAGTTTTTGTTACACCACCTGAGGAACCATCGCCTTTAGAGACCGGTTTGTCTCCACATACACCGCTTCCTAACCAGGAAGCAAATAAACAAATAAATAGAATGGGAGCCATTCCTAAGGCCAATGCACAAAAGACTATAACGCATTTTTTACCTTATCCCATTCGGAAGCAAGCGCAGCAACAGAGAGAGCGCACAAACAGTTGGGAGAGGAGAAAACGGAAGTATTCAGGAGAGAGCTTCCAACAACGAAGACGCCAAAAGAATTGAATTACTTGTTCCTGAATCGTTCCAGGGTTGAGCTATCTCAAGATGACATTAATGTACTCAACAAAGGACTAACCTTCATTCCATCGTAAGGTAGCCAATTGCAAAATGTATTAATTGAGCTTAGAATGTTTGTTAGAACTGTAGCTTTAAAGTTATATTTCAGCAATCAAATATTAGCTACAAATGTATTGAGTGATGCATTTAGCTTCAAAGTGAAAAGTACATTCTCACCCCCGCTTCCTGCACATGTAGAATGCTTTATGAAAGTGTGTGAGAACAGTATATATGACTACTTTACAAATGGAAAGAAAAAATGTAGATATTTCAATTTGAGTAGAAGTGAATATTCTGCATTGAAAACACTGTCTAATAATCAGTCTCTCATTTTTAGACCAGTAGACAAAGGGGGAGGATTGGTCCTGTTTAATGCAGAAGAATATGATGCCCTTATGCTATCTATGTTGGGTGATAGATAAACCTATTCTGTAATATCTAAGGAAACACTCACAATTATATATAAAATAATAACAGACAGCCTCTATGACATGCTTATGTGCAGGCAGATAGATAAAGAGCTATATAATTATTTGCATAATGAACATCCTAAGATCCCAATAATTAAGGGTCTACCTAAAATTCATAAGGATATTGAACCCCCGCCCCATGAGACCTATAGTCTCAGGAGAATTTTGGACTACAGAAAACATTTCCAACTTTCTAGAGAAAATGTTGAGACCATTGGTAAATGACATACCGACAATTCTCAAAGATACATATCAACTTTTAGATAGTATTGATTCATTGAAAGAAACATTATCAAGAGAACAACATTTATTAATAACACTGGATGTACGAAATCTTTTCACGTCCATCCCAAATGACTATGGCATACAAGCCATTAGAGAACTCATTCAGTTTAAAGGAGGATTTAGCAGGGACAAACAGATACTCATATGTCAACTCTTAGAACTAGTATTGTCTTATAATGTTTTTTTATATGGCGAAACAATATACCATCAGAAATGGGGTGTGGCGATGGGCACCCCATGCACCAATACATATACAAACCTAGTGGTTTTTCAATGGGAGCAGGAGTTCCTGTTCAAGCATTCATCATTTGAGAAAGTTGTATTATATAGAAGATTTGTGGACGATGTCCTCATTGTATGGAGAGGCACTAAAGAGGAATTTACAACTTTCTTGCATTA
This sequence comes from Protopterus annectens, assembly GCF_019279795.1. Lineage (NCBI taxonomy): Eukaryota > Metazoa > Chordata > Ceratodontiformes > Protopteridae > Protopterus > Protopterus annectens. Next base: position 772,779,841 of record NC_056749.1, on the reverse strand, counting down.
CCTTGAAAGCACAACTGACTTTTTAAAATTCACAATGGAAACTTCGCATGACACACTGAGTTTCCTAGACGTAAATTTAAGTATTGAAGCAGGAACTATAGTCTCCAGCCTCCATAGAAAATCATGCTGGAGGAACACGCTGTTGAATTTTGACAGCATGCACCCTAGACATGTTTTCTACGGTATCATCAAAAGTCAGTTCATCAGGGTAGATAGACTATGCAAAGATTATAATATAAAAATGAAAGAAATGGACAGTTTGGAAACATACTTCCAAGAAAGAGGTTATAATAAAAAGTTAGTTAAACAGATTAGAGAAGAAATCTATGAACCTGCTTCCTACAAGGAAGCAAACTTGCTTGAAAAAGGCCACTCTATTAAATATATTGGTAAAAATTATAAAGTAAGAAATATGGAGACAACCAAAAATGAGACCGCTATACTTAGATATGTCATGACTTACAGCAATGACAGTAAAACGATTAGTGAAATTATTCGAAATAATTGGAAAATATTAACTACAGATGATAGGACCACTGAAGTTGTAGGCTGTTTCCCTAGGTGTGCATATAAGAACAACAAAAATTTGAAAAGGCTACTATGTTCTAACCCCAGAACGAATGATATTATGGACCTGAGAAGAGATCTAAGGGTAGGTACATTTCCCTGTAGGAAATGCAACATGTGTACCCACATCACTACTGAACAGAATTTTATACACCCAGTGTTGAAATATATGTTTGTTCCCCATTTTGAGGCCACATGCAACACCGAAAGCTTAATATATTTAGCAACTTGTGAGTCCTGTCCTGCATTTTATGTAGGACTGACGAAAAGAAAATTAAAAAATAGAATATACAATCACATATATGACATAAGATGTAAAAACCCTTTGAATGCCTTAGCTAAACACATTATAGATTATAAAGATCATCTGTTTAAATTCAGGGTGCTTGAGATAGTACATATTAATACTCGAGGTGGAAATCATATTAATTCACTAGAAAATAGAGAATTAGAATGGATTTTTAAACTTAGAGCCCATATACATTCAGGAATTAATCAATATATATCCATTAAACCTATACTTAAAGCAAGGTGGTAGGAAGTTATTGCCTGTTAATCATAACAGTTACAATGAACAAAAACAACATAAAAGTGAAATTTATTATAAGAGGAAGTAGGTTAGAGACTTTCATATGTATATAATGTTATAAAATGGTTTATATAAAAATATATAGTAGTGCATACACACAGATTTGATCTATATAAATTAGATGAAAATGTGTAGAATAAGTTTTTAATTGTAGCAGAAATATTGTGCATACGACATCTCATTTGAGCTATATAAAAATATATATTTAGCAAACCCATAATTAAATATGGAAACACAATAATAGATATAAGCTATGAAATTGCATATTATAAGTTACAGAGTGACTTAAATTATAATTAAGTATGAACTATATATGTATTTTTATTTTTTATATATTATGTATGTAATTTATGAATTTATGAACACAGTATTTTAAATTATAAGTTGAATTATTTTAAACAAGGTTGTTGTTTTATATGCCTTGTGCATTTTTATTTAGAATGGGCACTTGTATAACTTCAGTAAGAGATCACTTTGAATAGCTAGCATTTCAACAGAAATTTAATTAATTTGTTGAATTACTTAATTAATTAATTTAGACCACCTAAATTGCTTGATGAATTAAACTGAACCTAATGAGAATGAGTATTTAAATGCTAGCACTAGACACAAGAAGTTAGATCTGAAGAAGCGTATATTGTATACGTGAAAGCGCTCATCTATTTTACTCTGCAAATAAAGACTTTCTACTTTTGGATTATATGAGGACATTCGTTATTTTGGATTACTTTTATGATTGAAATATCGTTGGAAATTTATGTGACCATCTCAGTGCTGATTCCATCTGTTTTTTTGCTTCTATTATCTTTAAAGCTGTCACACCTAGGAGAGCCCCCAAATGTTTTCAGAGAACACTATGTCCTAGCCAATTTCTCTGTTCTATTTTTTTCTTTTCCCTCAGCCAACCCCCTTCTACCAGACTGTCTCCAGTTTCTCTTTATCAGATTGTCTCCATGGAGACATGAAGACCAGCTGCAGAAACACTACTTAGTATACATACATGCAATTACTAAAAAAAAAAAAACTCAACATATTCAATATTCTTTTTCATTTATTTGCTGTCTGTTTTAAAACAAAGGTATTTTCCCATTCAAAATTAATGTTAACTTTGTTATGCCTTTTTACCCCCCCCCCCTTTTAACTATTGCCTTGTCTGCATTTCTCAAAACTGTACAAGAAGAAAAAAAGAAGAGGGGAGAAAAAGAAAAAAACAACACATGTTTACAATCCCTATTACACTTAAAAATAGTATGCAAAGAAAACCATGCACCACAAAATCAGTACTGTTAAGAAAGTGTTTTCTTTACTTGCAGTTACCATTCTCCCTTCTCCAAAGCATTTTTCTGAACATTAATGACATGAAGTAGAGTATATACTTTAGAATCTCCCACACCTCAAAAATTTTTGAAAAAGTCCAAGATTTCTAAATTTTCTTGTTCTGTCATATTTCACAAATGTTATTATTGCATTGTAATCCCACATTGTTACTGATTTTATTACTGTTCTTCTGCATCACCCAAATCCTGTCTCTGCTTCATTTCCAATGTACTCTTGATTCTTCTAGTCAACTCTTGAGCTCCCTTCCTTCTCTTTAACATTTTCCATTGAAATACTAGAAAAGGTTTCACGGGTAGTTTCTCTGTGGTCTTTATTATCAGAGGAACAAGAAGCAGAATCTTCTGTTTCACAGCTCAGTTTTTGTTAGACAAACTTTTGTATTTCCTCCTTAGCATGCAGGGAAGAATACCTTGAAGATGGCTGGATACAGCAGTTTGAATCTCACACCTGCATCTTAACATTCTCTGAATAGTGGAATGAATTTACTTCTCTTTTGCCTGGTGTACAATGAGTAATCATTCTCCATAAATACTTTGCTGTCTCCCAGTTTTAGTATTTTGACCTTCTGCCACAGTTCTGTCAGAATCAACTCCTTCTGCTAGTAGGTTTGCATCCTTACTATTAAAGGTCTTAGTTGCTTTCTTATAGCTAGGTTTGGAGCATACACGCAATTTTCCCTTTCAACCAACAATTCCTACTATGGAATACCAGTTCAGTTGCTTATTTGTGCTTTAATAAAATTAATGCAGTCTGTTCCTTCCAGCTTCTCTGGTATAGCTGAAAATCTTAGAATCTGATGTTATCCATGTCATTATTTATCACCATAGGGTTCAGGATCCGATATTGGATCTGAGCTGGCAACATACAAAAGATGGATCTAAGGCTCTAGCCTCTCTCTCTCTCCCACAATGCCCTGCTGCCCTCTAACTCCCAGATCTTACTTGCCATTGTTCAATGCAAAAGTGATTCCTCTGCTCTGGCTGCAGATACGTTTTTAGTTTCTATCTTTTGGCTTTATTTAATTAATGGGTTTAACTCTTTAAATCCTTAACAGTTTGTTTTTTGTATAATAGCTCCACTGATCCCTTAGTTTAGCTAATTAGAGAGTTGTTGCTAGTGGTAGTTTTGGCGCCGATTTTTCCCTTAGCCGTTAGTGCTTTGGCAGTTAGTTGTTTCTTGTAGTTGTAGTGTGTGTGTTTAGTTACTTTTATAGCTGATAAGCCCTCAGGATTTAAAAAGTGCTGCTTGTGCGGTTGGAAGATGCTCAATTCCAGCTCGCACGAGGAATGCTTGTATTGTTTGGGTGCTCCGCACTTGGAGGCTGAATGCAACATTTGTGCTGCATTTAACCGCAGGGCCATGGCAGAGCGCCACAATATACTCCTTTTAAAGGGTTTAGCTCGGAAGAGACCATTTGTTTCCCCTTCAAAGGCTTCCTTTGCAGATCCTAAGAGGAAGTCCCCTTCTTTGCCTTTGGCTCCATCCAAGAAACCGCGGCTGTCAGATCATAGGTCCCCAGATCCCACCCCAGCCTGGACCATCTCGGATCCAAGATCTTGGGATCCGAGAGCTGCAGAGTTGTCTTCCGTATCCAGGGCTTCTTCGGATCAGAGGCCCTCAGATCCAGCCAGAGTCAGGCCAGCCTATGATCCGACCAGTTAGTCACATCTGATTGCTATGTTGGCTTGGCCATCAGATCTGACAGGATTGTTGGATCCAATTGTAATTCTTGAGGAGGTAACTTCTCTTTCTTCCTCCAGACAGGTAGTCTGAGGCCTCTGAGCCGAACTCAGGAACACCACCGCAAATTGTCACCATCTGACATGGACAGGATGATGAGGAGCTTCCTCAAGGTCCAAATAGAGTTGGGGCTCCTGGCTTCCCCTGCCCATCCAGCTAGGGGGGCTTCACCCCTTCCAGTTAGTCTTTTTCCTCTTCCAACCCCTTTGGCATTGGAATCTTGGGACCCAGACACTTGTGGTCAGATCCTGGTGACACTGAGTATTCCCCTTTTTTCAACCCTGTCATGGACCGTGGCTTGCTCTGTTCCTCCTCCCTCGGACCAGAGTGAGGCCCGTGCTGGAGTAGTCGATGCCAGCTCTGCAGGATTGGGATTGGGTACCATTTTTCGGACCGGTCCCTTCCCCTGGGAGCCTCAGCCTTCGATAGCTTTGGACCGGGATCATCCAGGGGTTGTGGTGCTGTTTTGGGGTTGGTTTCCCCTCTCCGGGGGAGTTCTCCATCTGAGATTGAGGACAGGACCACTTCCAGCCCCTTGGCTTTCTGGGTGATAGAGAGGACCTTCTCCAGAGTAGGAGTTTCATCTGCTGCCCCTCCGGGTCCATCCCTGCCTGCCTTTGCTTTGGCTGGTGAGGCCTTCCATCCTGTCCAGGGTCAGCCCTCACGTTTGAGCTTCAGGAGGTTTCCTCCCCTTGAGGAGTCCCTGCTTCTTCCGAGTCATCCCCAGAGCCCCCCACAAAGGAGGTACATCGTAAGAGAAAGTGTAAGAGGAGGCACTTGGACTGCCCCTTGGAGTCTCTCACCGAGGACATGGACCTTGATGAAGGAGATGGATCCCCCAGATCTCCACCTGATGATGTCTTCTTTGGGGACATCCTTGAAATCTGGAAACAGAAGGGCAGATGTTCTCAACCCCCATCTTCTTTTATTTTATTTATTTATTTATTTGCAGTTGGTTTACCAGGATAGTCCATTGGGCCAAAAGAACCCGTTTTCAATGGAGTCCTGGGGAGAAAAGCTCCAATATAGACAAAATTAGGTACATACAATAACTACAAGATAATTATACAGAGTAGAGATAACAATTAATACATATAGGCTTAAATTTGAGAAACATTCGAAAATGGGGAGAAAAGCTGCGATATAGGCAGAATTAGGTACATGTTGTGACTACAAGACAGTTATACAGAGTAGAGATAAAACATTAGTACATTTAGGCATAAATTTGAGAAACATTCAAAAATAAACAGTATTGAGATATGCCATCAGAGAAGTTATTGAAGAAGAAACACAGAATGTCTTTATTAAATAACTATAGTGAGGGAACATAAGCTTTGATAGGATAAGGGTGAGGGGAATGGAATGTTATAGATCTATGAGGGGAGGGAGCAAGAACAATCCCATTGGGATCTTAGATATATGTGAAGTGATTTTTTGAACATGTATTTGTTAGTGATAGTACGAATGGATGGAGGAAGTGAGTTCCAGAGATGGGCAAGGTTAAAAGATAGTAAGTGTTTGCCTGGGGGATGACATGGTTTGTGTACTACTAATAGGTTTTGATTGTTAGAACTTAGGACTCTGTTTGGTAGGTGCATTTTGAAGGTAGAAGACAGGGAGGGACAAAGAGAAGGGCTGAAAATTAGCTTATGAGCGAAAGTCAGCTGAATATATGTAAGCTGATTTGGTAATTCAAGCCAATTTAATTTTTGAAGAGAAGAACAATGGTGGGTAGAGGACCTGTGGCTGTTGGCGAATTTGGCTATTTTGTTATAGCAAGAAGAAAGTTGTCTTTTTAGGGAGGCCTGAAGATTAGTCAGTAATGGAGCACCATAGAGAAGGGAGGGGATGAGAAAAGAGGAAGCGAGTGTAATTTTGGAGGAGCTTGTAAGGTATTGGTTCTGACGGTAGAGCATGCCTAGTTTTTGATGGGGTTTTTTTATATTTAGTAGTAGATGAGAATTGTAACTAAGTCTATTGTCAATTAGTACACCTAGTAGCTTAGTTTCAGAGACTAGTTCTAGGAGTGTTATTTAGGCTGGTAATTGAGAAGGAGTTGGTTTTGAAGGAGGTAGCTTTGGAAGGGGTGAATACCATAAGTTTTGTTTTGGAGGCATTGAGTGCTAGGTGGTTTATTTTCATCCAATGTTCAGTTATTGAAAAGGCTTGCTGAGTAAGTTTTTGGAGCAGTGAGGGGGAGATGGCAGAGCAGATAATGGTGGAATCATCTGCATATTGGATGATGTTTGCAAAAGGGATAGATTTATGAAAGTCATTGACAAATATATTGAAGAGGAGGGCGCCCAGAATAGATCCTTGGGGAACTCCAGTGGGGGTGCTAAGGAATGGGGAAGTAGCCTTCTTCCATATAACTGCTTGGTGTCTATTTGACAGATAGCTAGAAAACCAATTTATGGAAGAGGGAGAGAGGTTAAGTTTCGACAGTTTAGTTAAAAGCAGATTGTGTGAGATGGTGTCAAAGGCCTTGGATAGGTCAAGAAGTAGGGTAGAGACAATGTGGCCAGAATCACGTGCATTATTGACAGTCTCAAGAAGAGATAAGAGGGCAGTCATAGTACTGTGGTTTGGCCTGAATCCATGTTGAGTAGGGGTTAGCAGGTTATTATCTAAGAGATGTGGCAAGAGTTGGAGGTGAATACACTTTTCCAGAAGTTTTGAAATGGGGATAGAATAGCAATAGGACGAAAATTATTAACGTTGCAATTGTTGCCTCCTTTATGAAGGGGATAATGAATGCTTGCTTCCACAGTTGAGGCACGGTGCATTCTTGGATGGAACGGTTTATTAGAATGCTAATGGGATAGGCAATGGCATCTGCAGCTATGTGTAGGAAATAAGAGGGAATGTTATCAGGGGCATTAGTACACGGCTTTAATTTCTGGAGGAGTTTCTTAATAGTGGTAGTAGATACTGGTTTTAAAGTGAATAGAGAGGGAAGTAGAGATGGCGAATTTGAGGAGGGTTCAGTTGGCGGGGAAGTAATAGTAGTGGAGGAGGTGGGAGATGGGCTGTGTGAAGAAGAAATGGGGTTAGGGTTGATTATGGTAGGAGAAGGGGGTATGTTAGATGGCGGGGGGGGGAGCATGAGAAGGAAGAGGTGAGTTTACTGATAGAATCGATGAAAAAGGAGTTAAACCGAACAGCTAAGTCCAAGTCTTGGATGTTTGGGTCTGGGGTTGGGGTGTGTGGTTTGCTGGGGTTGAGGAGGGTGGGAGTCCGTGTTTTTTAAGGCTTTCGGGTTGGACCTGTCTAATTCCTGGGCATCCCCCCTACTGACGAGTTAGTAGATTTGATCACCAGCAGGGCCTGGAAGGAGCTAGACACTGTGGAACCAGTTCCACAGAGAGCAGACAAATTCCTCAGCCCTCCTGCGGACCGTCCTTTCTGGAATAAAGGAGTTCCAGTCAATGCAGTTGTGGTTGCTGCTGCCACCAAGAAGGAGCTGGCAGAGCAGACCCCACAGTCCATCACCTGAATAGGGAGTCCCAGACAATAGACTGTCTTGGGCAGCGTGTGTATACCTCAGCTACCTTTGGGCTGAGGGAAGTTAATTACTTGGCACATTTTACCTACCTCCAAAGGGATTTGGTCCAAATACTTTTGACTTCCCTTAGCGTTATTGCTGGTGGAGGACTTTAAAAAGGTGTCTGCCAAGCTCTCTACTCTGATGTCCCTTGCAAACTCCTCAGTGAAGCTAATTTCCAGTGCTGCAGAAGCTACCTTTTGAACAACAGGTACTGACATTGCTATGAAGCATCATGCTTGGCTACGTTTATGGTGCTTTGCAGAACCCTTGAAAGCATCCTTTACCAATGCTCCCTTTGATGGTTCTACCCTTTTTGGACTTTCCGTGAAGGACACTTTGACCTGCAGCAAGCTGGAAGGGAAGACTTTTTCTGCAGTTGGGATCAAGCTTTCTATTCCTTAGAGGTCCTTCTCTAAGACCCAGTGAGGAACTGGTTCCGGAAGTCACAGTCTCCCTTCCAAGACACACCTGATGACTCCTGTTCTAGAGGCAGAGAGAGAGGATGCAATGGCCGACCCCGCCCTAGAGGCAGGGGGGGGGGTCTGCAAAATCAACCCTTCTCTGAGTAGCCCTGTCAGTGCTCCTGAGGCATTGCCCAGCTGCTCTGCCTGAGAGGCAGTCAGTGGTCGTATTTCCCTGTACTTATTAGTGTGGACAAATACTACCTCTGGTCAGTGGATGTTAGACATCGTTTCCAGGGGGTATTTCATTCCCTTTTCGGAACCCCCTCCCGTAAGAAGTTACCTCCCTGACATTCCACCTAATCAGAGGGAGTTGGCTTTCAAAGAAGTTCAACAACTTCTTCAAAAAAGAGCCATCCAAGAGGTCCCAGCAGGACAAAGAGTATCCAGTACTTATTCTCTCTTCTTTTTAGTTCCAGAAAAGATGGGGAACCTCCGTCCTATTTTGAATCTCAGCGAGCTCAATCTTTCAGTCAAAAAGTCCAAATTCCGGATGGTCACTGAGTCCATTCTGGCTCTCTTATGCAAGGACGATTGGATTTGCTCCATAGATCGCCAGGACACCTACTATCACATCAAGATAGACAGGCATTTGAGGAGATATCTTCGCTTCCGGTAAGGAGCCAATCATTACTAGTTCAGAGCCCTACCCTTCGGTCGCACCACTGCCCCCCGGGTGTTTACCAAATGTATGGCAGTGGTGGCAGCTCACTTGCAGCTGCAGGGGTTTCAGGTTTTCCATAACTCGAAGATTGGCTCCTCGTGGCACCTTCGAGGCATCAACTGCTACAAGCAATCCATTATGTTCTTCCCCTCTTCGATCATTTGGCAATTACTGTCAACTTTGTGAAATCCAGTCTGGTCCCCACACAGCAGTTGGAGTTCATAGGAGTACTACTAGACTCTGTCTCAGAGATTGCAGCATTACATGTACACAGGGTTCAGTTGATCCGGGAACAGATCATGCAGATCTTAGACCTGACGCTTCCCCCAGTCCACTTGATTCTTTGAACCCTTAGATCCATGGCCTTGGCCATTCAACTCATTCTCCTGGCAAGGTACCACATGTGGGTGTTACAGTGGACCTTAGCGGTTCAGTGGACGGCTCTGTTTCAACCCATGTCCATGCAGATAAAGCTGATGCCCGTCTGCAGACGACACCTTCTTCGGTGGCTTCAGTCTCAGGATCTCCTCTTAGGCAGGCCCTTTTCACTCCGTTTGCCCAAGGCCATGGTGACCACAGACTCTTCCCTGATGTTCATCGTGCATACAGCTGCAGTCATAACAGATGGGTTCTCCTGCCATCAGGCAGGTCCTCGGTCAGCCGAATTCCAAAGTCTAAGTCCGGCGTCGGTTGTCGTCGCTTTCTTTCCTGACGTCAGTGCAACAGGGGTATATAAGACACAGCCGACGCCATTTTCTTCAGTCTTTTTTGCCGCGCGGTGCCCGAAGCAGAAGCAGTTCGCAAGTGCTGGTTGGCCAGCTCCTGAAATTACGAAAATTTGGAAACCGAAGTCTTCTTTAAAGCTAAGTACCCCGTTGGGGAAACTTTTCTTGCCTCAGACCAATGTCAGACAAAGTTAACAATTGTATTTCTTGTGGGAAGCAAATACCGCATAAGGATTTCCATTCCCTCTGTATACCTTGTTTAGGCCCAGACCACGACATCTCGGGCTGTCGCTTTTGCGCTACTTTCAATAAACACACTATTAAGTGTCGAGCGGAGTTCGCCCAGCACTTTTTTGGTAAAGCTTTTGATTATAAAATGTCGTCGGAGACTCCGACTACCGCTTTGTCCAAAAAACGCAAGGACAAAGACCGACAAGCGAGGTCCGTGGTCTCCACCAACACCACGCCAAAACCGGCTACACGTGGTCCGGTTCTCAGCGAGGCACCTATGCAGCCCCTGACTACCGACGACACTTCTCTGGCGGTGTCTTCTGTAACCGAGACTGCAGGTGCCTCGGCCCATACCCAGACTACAGCTACCGAAGCCACTGTGAGTGTTGAGCCTCCTAATGTGGACAGGTCCACTTCCACCCATGGTGTCTTTAGACCCTCATCTTCCTTTTCCATAAAGGCCTTTACTAAGTCCAAATCAGCCATGCACACAAGAGGCCTGTTGCACAGGGCCCATCTCCAGGCCCCATGCCTAAAAAACAGATGCTAAAAATGGCTGAGGATTTAATTACTCTTATCAGGGGTTCCCAACCCCCTCTGGACAAGAGACCCAGAGTGGAGGAAGATTCTCCCTCTTCTGACCAGGGCTCCATTATTTCAGAACATTCTGATGAAGAGGAACACTCGTACTCCCCTTTTGAAGCTTCTGATGCAGAGCAGTCCATTCCTTCTGTATCTCCCCCAGAGGATTTTTCTTTTGGGGAAACCTTGCATACCTTGAGGGAACACTTCCATTGGGAAGGCCAAGACTTTTCTGATTCCAAGAAAAGACTTAGGGAATTTCTTATGCTACCTCAGCACAGACCTCTGGCGATACCTCCTGTCTTGGACATACTTGATGATGTTTACTCGGAGGCTTGCCTTAATCCGGATTCCCTGCCTCCTGCCCCAGTCAAGCCTGATAGGTACTACAGAGTTCCTAACTCTCACCAATTTCTTTACAAAAGCCATAATGCTGACCCTGAAACCATTTCTCAAGGCCCCAAGGGAATGAAGGCCTCTACTGCTAAGAATCCACTACCTTCCGAAAGAGAGTCTAGATCCTTAGAAAGGTGGGGAAAAAAGGTATATACCTCGGCCACCCTAGCCATGAGGGCCTTAAATTGTCAGTTCCATATGCTTAAATATCAGCAGTTTCTGTTATCACAATTAAGGAATAAAATGTCACAACCTGAACAACCAGATTTGAAGGAGTTGCAGGATATGATGCATAGTGGAGAACAAGTGGTTAAACACACCTTACAATGTGGCTATGATGCTCTAGAGGCCTCAAGTAGAGCTGCTGTTACAGGATCAGTCATTCATAGACATGCCTGGCTTAGGGAACAAACCTTGCCTGATCATGTTAAAGCTAAACTACTAGATGCTCCTTTACAAAAGGATGTATTATTTGGTACTAATGCTGAGGAGATACTACGGAAAATGGAAGAAAAAGCTAAATCTATGCAAACTGTCCAAGCTTTTCTACAGGTTCAACCATCACATTTTAGCAGAAATTGGCCTTCAAAAAACTGGTCCTTTCCAGCCACGGACAAGCCCCAAAGAGGTAGATACAGGCGCACAAGGGGCAGAGGACAATCTCAAGGATCATACAGAGGCAGACAATGGCAAACTCCAGCACCAAGAGGTAGGGAAGACAGTGCACAACAATACAGGAAACAAACCCAATGACTTTCCCCTTTTCATGCCAAGCAGGTCTCAGCTGGCAGCACCCTTGGGAGGAAAGCTGGCATTATTTACAAAAAAATTGGCATATTATCACAACAGACAAATGGATCCTGGACATTATAAACAGAGGCTACAGATTTCATTTTCACACTCTTCCAAAAATGAGAGGCATGCCGAACCTGACACACAATCAAAGGGCAGAGGCTCAAATACAAATTTCAAAGCTCATGGACATGAAAGCTATTCAAGAGGTACCTACTCACGAACAAGGTCAAGGTTTTTATTCCAGACTATTCCTGGTACCAAGGAAAGGAACCGACAGGAGACCCATTTTGGACTTATCCATCCTAAACACATTTCTTCTCGTACCAAAATTCAAGATGCTCACCTTACAGCAGCTTCTTCCCATGCTGGGCAAGGAGTCTTGGCTGGTAACATTGGACCTCAAGGAGGCATACCTGCATGTCCCCATCAGACAAAGCTGCAGAAGATACCTCAGATTTCTTGCAGGTTCAATCCACTATCAATTTTCTGCATTGCCCTTTGGCTTATCTACTGCACCCAGAGTATTCACGAAATGCCTGGCATCAGTAATTGCCTACTGCAGACTTTAAGGGATACAAAGTTACCCTTATTTGGACGATTGCCTGATCCAGGTGGACAGCAAACACATACTTCTGGAACATCTGGCTTATGTAACACGGTTATTGAATTCTCTGGGATACACAGTCAACAAAGAGAAATCCAGGCTAACACCATCTCAGAAAATAACTTTCCTGGGTGCCAACTTGGACACACACACCCAGATGGCCTATCTTACGCCAGGAAAAACAGGGGCAACTAACTCAGTACTTCAAAATACTAGCAAATTGTACCAGGCTAACTGCAAGGAAAATCCTGCAGGCTCTGGGCTTCATGGCATCTTGCATTCTTCTACTCCCATGTGCAAAGTTGCATATGAGGAAACTTCAATGGTACCTAAAAAACCTATGGTCTCAACACAGCCACAGTTTGGAAACAATAATACCAATAATCCCATGTTTGCAAAAGGAATTTCTATGGTGGGCCCAAGCATGCCAAACAAACACAGGTCTACCATTCTGCAAGCCTCAAGCAAATCAAGTCATCACAACAGACGCCTCAGACTATGCCTGGGGGGCACACATGACAGACAGGTGCATCCAGGGCAAATGGTCCCAAAAGGAAAAGCACCTTCACATCAATCAAAAGGAAATGCTAGCAGTGATAAATGCAATTACAGCTTTCAAGGACCTCCTGCATCCAGGGCAATTATTGATAAGAACAGACAACACCACAGTAATGTAGTACGTAAACAAACAAGGAGGAACACATTCATACCCCCTGTGCAGGCTAGCCATGTCACTTTGGAACTTGGCTCTGGAATGGCAAATCGAACTTCAAGCACAGTACCTGCCAGGATTGGAAAACACGCTGACAGACAATCTAAGCAGAAATATGACAGACCCACACGAATGGAAGTTGCATCCTCAAGTGTTTACAAAGATAATCTAAGCGTGGGGAAGGCTAGACATAGATCTCTTTGCCTCCCACAGGAATCATCAATTGACAAAGTTCTGCTCAAGGACCTTCCATCCAAAGGCCTGGAGAGTGGACGCCCTTTCTTTCAGTTGGGCAGCACGGACAGTTTACGCCTTCCCACCTTTGCCTGTTCTGCCCAAGGTGCTCTTGAAAGCAAGAGCAGACAGATCGAAGATGATACTGATTGCTCCAGACTGGCCAAGACAACACTGGTACCCACTCCTGAGGAGCCTAACACATACTCCTCCCTGGACCCTACCTCTAATGCCTCTTCTACTGACTCAGCACAGCTACAAAACTCTTCACAGTCAGCTGAAAACACTCAATCTGGCTGCATGGAAAATTCCTTAACACCACAACAGACCCTACTCTCCAAAGAGGTGCAGGATGTCATTTTGGAGGCCAGAAGGCCATCTACTAGAAAGGCTTACTCCGCAAAATGGAAACGGTTTTGTGCTTGGAATGAGAAAAAAGGCCAGGATCCTAGAAAACTGAATTTGCCTCAGATATTACAGTATCTAGCTGAGCTGTTGAACAGTGGACTTTCATTTTCCTCCATCAAAATTCATGCCTCAGCCATTTCTGCAGAATACAACACTGATCCACCCTTATTCTCTCACCCACTCTTAAGACAGTTACTCAGAGGGGCTAAGAATATAAGACCTCCAAGGAAACAACCAATACCAGCCTGGGATCTTAATTACATTCTAGAAAAATTAACATTGCCTCCCGTTGAACCAGCTGCCTGAACAGATTTGCAATATTTGTCCTGGAAAACAGCTTTCCTATTGGCCATTACCTCAGCTCGTAGGGTTTCGGAACTACAAGCCCTCATGGCTGTGCAGCCCTTTCTCATCTTCCATCAGGACAGGGTTTCCCTATGAACCAACCCGTCATTTATGCCTAAAGTAGTATCCAGGGTAGCTTTAAATCAGGCCATACACTTACCTACCTTTTACCCCAATCCTCAAAACAAAGGGGAAAGGCTGCTACATTCCTTAGACATCCATAGACAGCTACGTTACTATTTGGACAGAACAAAGCCTTTCAGGAAATCAGAACAACTCTTTGTGTCCTATGCTGTAGGAGCTCAAGGGAAGCCAATTTCCAAGCAGACAATTTCAAAATGGATAGGCCACTGCATACGGTTTTGTTACTCCTTTCATGGTAAATCTGTACCTGCAGGCATCAGATCCCACTCCACAAGGGCCACAGCTACCTCTGCAGCCTTTCTCAGAGGAGTCCCTACCAAAGATATTTTGGAGGCACCCACTTGGAGTTCTGTGCATACCTTCACTAAACACTACCACCTACCTTTATACTCCAAAACTAGAGCAGGCTTTGCTACTGCTGTGTTGCAGGGCATTCTGGCTCCTCCCAGTTCCACCTAGTGCCTACCACCCTGTGCGTAGCTTTGGGATTCTACCCATCTGTTATGACTGCAGCTGTATGCACGATGAACATAGTACAGTTTTGTACATACCATAAATGTAGATGTTCGAGTGCTAATACAGCTGCAGTCCAGGTTTCCCTCCCTCCTTCCCCTCTGGGTACAGGCCTAGTGGCTAACCCCTCATCTTACAACTTGATTGGGTTATCCTTCTATGGTGTATTTGCTTGCAACTACTGGTTTTTCATTATATTGTAATACATGATTATATATTATGTTTTATATATATATATATATATATATATATATATATATATATATATATATATATTGCCTTCCTTCTGGGGGCACCTGACATCTGGGGCAAGAAAGACTGAAGAAAATGGTGTCGGCTGTGTCTTATATACCCCTGTCGCACTGATGTCAGGAAAGAAAGCGACGACAACCGATGCCAGACCTAGACTTTGGAATTCGGCTGACCGAGGACCCGCCTGACGGCAGGAGAGCCCATCTGTTATGACTGCAGCTGTATTAGCACTCGAACATCTACATTTATGGTAGGTACAAAACTGTACTTTGGGGTGTGGGGGCATTTCCAGGGGAAGATTGTCCAAGGGGTATGGTCCCCCATAGAGACCATAAACATCTTAGAGATGAGAGCGGTTCTTCTGTCATTGCACGCTTTTCAGGACTGCCTCCCTCGGGGGACAATTGTAATTCAGACAGACAACATGGTTGTGGTCTGGTATGTCAACAAACTGGGGGAACACAATCTTACCTATTGTGCAGAGAGGCCTTGAGAGTGTGGGAATGTCCTCTAGGCGCTTCCCTTTACAACGCATATACCCGGGACTCCAACGTGTTGGCCAACAAACTCAGCAGATCCATCTTGAGTCTTCATGCGTTTATGAATGGGATCTTTCTGCTTAGACCACTGATTAAGGATCCCTCACCTCCTTGGGACCTTATATTAGTTTTACAGTCTCTGACTAGGAGTTCCTTTGAGCCTGCTAGTTCCTGCGATCACAAATTCTTGTCTTGGAAATGGTCTTCCTGGTTGCTATAACTTCAGCTAGGAGGGTTTCTGAACAAGCTCTTTCCATTGCTCCTTCTTACATGATTTGTCACAAGGACAGAGTTTCTCTCAGGATGAATCTGTATTTCTTGCCCAATGTTGGTTCTGAATCTCATCTAAACCAACATATTCAGCTACCAATATTATTCTTTTCTAATTATTCCAACAAAGGAGAGTACATTCTGCATTCTGTGGCTGTACACAGACAATTACGGTTTTACCTACATAGGACCAAAGGATTTTGCAAGTCAGAACTAGCTGCATCTCTACAGTCTGCAACATTTTGAGGTTCCGGGAAGAATCAGGGCTCATTCTACTAGGTCCCTGGCTACTTCCTCAGCATTCTTGGTCAGACTTTCTATTGATGACATTTGTGCTGCTGCCACTTGGTCTCATCCTAACACCTTTATATCTCATTACAAGATGGTTTTGGTTTCAAGGAGCAGGGCTTCCTTATGCAGTGCTCCGGCATGTCCTTCCTTGAGGACTTCCAGGGTAAATGATAACGGGGGACTCTGACCCTGTGGTGATGATTGTTGGCTTGGATAACATCAGATAGAGTTACATACTTACCATAACTTGGCATCTCTGTTATCCTGTGTCATTATTCATCACATTTCCCACCCTGGATCCCTCTACCTTGTTGGATTTTGGAGGAAGTTGGAGTGTTTTCTTTGGGTCTTGGACTCTTACCTTACTGTTTTGCAGGAGTAGCCTTTAGGAATATGTTAGCAAACTCGATCTGAGGGTTAGAGAATAGCAGGGCATTGTGGGAGATGGACGAGCTAGAGTTTTGGCTCCGTCTGTTGTATGTTGCCGGCTTGGATCCTATATTTGATCCTAGACCCTATGGTGATGAGTAATGACATAGGATAACACAGATGAGATGGCAAGTTATGTTAAGTACATAAAATTAAGTACATAACACTTTTTTCCCTATGTGCTCTGTCCTCTAATTCTATTATTTTTTGAAACATCCCTTCTTGAACAGTCTCATATTCAGCCAGCTTTTTCTTCATTTCTACCTCTGATTTTTGCAGCTTTATGATCTCATCTGAATATCTTTTTAAAGCTTCTTCCATTTTTTCCAGCCTTTTGTTGTTTGTGTTGATATACTCCGTCAGTGTTTTGTTTATCTGAACCAGGACTGTATGCAGTTGTCGTGTGTCCTTCTGCATTTTTCCAGCCTTTTGTTGTTTGTGTTGATATACTCCATCAATGTTTTGTTTATCTGAACCAGGACTGTATGCAGTTGTCGTGTGTCCTTCTGCATTTTTCCAGCCTTTTGTTGTTTGTGTTGATATACTCCATCAATGTTTTGTTTATCTGAACCAGGCCTGTATGCAGTTGTCGTGTGTCCTTCTGCATTTTTCCAGCCTTTTGTTGTTTGTGTTGATATACTCCGTCAATGTTTTGTTTATCTGAACCAGGACTGCATGCAGTTGTCGTGTGTCCTTCTGTAGGTTACTGGAAATCATTTCTGATGGTTGCATTACTTTTTGCTGAATAGCTGCAGAACTTTCCCCAGTTAGTGTTTATTCCTCACTTTTTTTGCCGATTTTTTTCCAGATCTTCTGTGTTTCTTTATTCCTGGCATCCAGGCAGTGTACTTACTATCCAGTTACTGAAATTTACCCATAAACACAAGTCTACTGGCCTTCTCTGCTGAGTTTCTGTTTTCACACTGGGAGAGCAAGAAACAAGCTGTCAGTCAGTGTGCAGCCATCTTGGAAGTCCCAACCAAACACCATTCTTATATCATTTGAGAATGTGGTAATTACGTATTATCGAAACCAGATTTTTGCGGTGATGCTGGTTGCTTCTGTTTAGGTCATATAGTAGCAGTGCAGTGTTATGAAGGTTAGAGACGTGTGTTCTGTAATGTTTTTATACTTTTAGGAAGGTTTATCATTGAAACAGCTCAATAAGCCGCGGTGGTACAGCGGTAGCATTGTTGCCTCACAGCAAGAGGTTCTCCCATTCGATTCTCAGCCGGAGTGCCTTCTGTGTGGAGTCTGCATGTCCTCCCCATGGTCGAGTGGCCTCCGAAAGACATGCGTGAATGGGAGTGCCTTCACTGAAGGTTGGGCTTCAGGCTGGCAACTTGGCACCATAAAAATCTACCGCCAGTCATTAGCGGACCGGAGTTCCGCTGTGGCGACCCCTAACCGGGAAAAGCCGAAACAACAAACATCATTGAAACGGCTCAAAAAAATAAGGTTCAAAAACAGGTTTCCCCTTTTTTACAACCAGCATCTCCTGTCAATTAAGCGAGTCCCATTCTGCTGTGAACGTGTTCCTTCCACATGCTGTAGTCGGTGAAGTAGAAAATCTCTGTTTTCAAACCTGTATTATTTATCAGCTGTTTCAATGATGAACCTACCTAAGTCCACCAAACCTGTTTCTAACTTTCATAATACTGTCATACATCCAAAAAAAAAACCCAGAAAGGTAACGCTGATGAAGTAATAGTCCTTTGACACAAGGAACTTCAGTACAAAGTAATCCTTTCCACAGATCGTACGCTGACTCCTGCACTCCTTTCAGCCCAACACACATACACACGCAATCACTGCGATCGCTGAATTCAATGCTTGACGTCTTTAAAGGACGCTACCCACACACCTCAAAATTATAAGTCTTACTAGTTTTTTAAACCCCCCACCGATATCTCCAGCAGACTTTCTGCCAGTCTACCCTTCCATATCACACTTCAGTGAGGCCATTTCAGTAAAAGTGAAGAAAGTAAAAGATGTCGCAAAATCTGGTTGCGATAATACGCAAGTACCGAGAATGTTTTAATAATTTGTAGTTGTGCTTTCTGATGAGCTATTTTAAATCATCCACAAAAGTATGAGATATGATTGGACAAGATTAGGTTTTGGAACTTAATTTGTAAGCATAGCCTAGTGTGTTTAAAGTTAAGCTTATTATTACAATCCCAGTGTCTGTGATGCTAAGTAGGATGTACTAAGTAGGATGCACTAAGTAGGATGCACTAAGTAGGATGCGCTAAGTAGGATGCGCTAAGTAGGATGCACTAAGTAGGATGCGCTAAGTAGGATGCGCTAAGTAGGATGCACTAAGTAGGATGCGCTAAGTAGAATGCGCTAAGTAGGATGCGCTAAGTAGGATGCACTAAGTAGGATGCGCTAAGTAGGATGTGCTAAGTAGGATGAACTAAGTAGGATGCGCTAAGTAGGATGCGCTAAGTAGGATGCGCTAAGTAGGATGTGCTAAGTAGGATGAACTAAGTAGGATGCGCTAAGTAGGATGTGCTAAGTAGGATGCGCTAAGTAGGATGCGCTAAGTAGGATGAACTAAGTAGGATGCGCTAAGTAGGATACGCTAAGTAGGATGCACTAAGTAGGATGCACTAAGTAGGATGTATTAAGTAGGATGTACTAAGTAGGATGCATTCCTGTCTGCAGAAAGTAGTAAGTTCAGCACAAACTTGTATAAGGTAAGGGGAGCAGCTCCCATGAAGAAACAAGCAGGCACTGTAGTTTAGCCAATAAAAAGTGAGCCTGGAAGCGGACATAAAAGTCAGCTGTAGTCCATTAAGGTAACTACTTATCTTGCAGGCCACAAAAAGACAGACCACGAGCCACAACCCATCAAGACTACCACTCATCTCACAGTCCGCATAAAGACAACCTTTGGGCTGCTGGTTTCTGACCTGTTGACTAAGAGTAGCCCTCAAGTACTGCAGATACACCTCCCATCATTAAGATGAACATTTAGATGGCACCATGTCGACATTTTACTGTTATTTCCTTAAGGTGCTGGGATCCTTCTCTTCATGGTGTAACCACAGTTAAGTGATCAGTAGGTTTAAGGAGTTAGCAATTTGGAAGAACCTAGATTGCAGGGGAATTTTTAGCTGTTTGACATAAGCAAAGTAACTTTTAAGAAATTGATATGTAGTTATTTTCTTGCAGTTCTAAATGGAGGTAACATCTAGTGCTGCACAATATAAGCTGCCTACTGTAAAAAGAAAATATTTTGTTAAAGAAGACTTTCTGGTTGAGTACAGCCTGAAATTAGTGTTTTGACTACAAAGTATCTCTGTAGTACAGAGAGATAACAGTTAAACCTCAGCTGTGCTATCTGGAATTTTTTTGAACCCTGTGTATAGTGTGACACTTTTCGTTGCATGCTGTCTTCTAGACATTTAATTAACTTGTTTCAGAGCGATTTCAGAGAACAGTATGGAAATTAATGCCTTATTTGTTTCTTGCATAGGTATACTAGTGAGCTTAACCTTGTCAGGTTACGAGGAACAGAAGCGGGTGCTTACACATTTTTTGCATCCAACTCGGATACCAACTTCTCTGTGACATACAAGGTCTATGTCAGTAGTAAGTAGGGTTATTTTTATTAATGCTGCCAATGTTATTATTAATGCTTCATTCTAAAAAATAAAGCAAAATGTTTTTGAGTATATATACATAGATAAATTCTGGTGATAAAAGAAACCTTGAGTCAGTAGTGTGAAATGTTAAAAATTCTATTAAAAGACACAAAGCAAAATAAATATGTACATTTATTAAGTATATGATTTAATGTGATATTTACAGTGCATTTGGCTACGTTTTTGAAAAATTGCGAATTTAATAAACGTTCAAAAAAATGAAAGAAAAAGAAACATTAACTTGCAACTCAGAAGCTCCACCGTTTGTCATTCAAAATCACAAACCTTATATGCATAATCTTAC
This sequence comes from Protopterus annectens, assembly GCF_019279795.1. Taxonomy (NCBI): domain Eukaryota; kingdom Metazoa; phylum Chordata; order Ceratodontiformes; family Protopteridae; genus Protopterus; species Protopterus annectens. The sequence goes on along the minus strand of NC_056749.1, from coordinate 772,759,508 downwards.
TGGACAAAGCTCATGGATTTTTGCAGCACTTTTACTGAACCATTCAAGGCTAGCACAATTTTTCAAGCTCAGAATGATGGGAAGGAGACAGAGATGGAGAAAAAAATAATGGCTGTTTTGAAAGAGTTGATTAAGTTCTGTGAGCTACTGTTCTTAAATAAGCTCGAATTTGCAGGTGTTGTATAGAGGTTGTGGAGACTAGAGCAGCCATTCTTACATAACAGGTTCTCATGGAATGAAAGGACCATGTGACTCACCTTTCATATATCCTTCAATTGGGATAAACTGTGAGCAAGTCGTTAACCAGTAGCCTTCTTTCTCCCTTTGTTAACCCTCGTACACAATGAACTTTGCCTGTTTTATTCATAGTTTTGATTTCTTCTCAGTATGTTGACTCTCAGTATCTCGAACAAAAAATAAATCTTACACTGCACTGCAGTTCTTCACAGATCTTCATAGCACATTACGTGGCATTGCTGCTTTTTTATCCTGGTAAAAGAGTTGCCAGATCTTAACTTTATTTGGTATATTAAAAATACAATCTGATGTTGTTAATCTTCATTCGTTCCTTACTGATGGGTATTGGTTCCGTCCTCGGAACAGAGTTGGCTGTAACAACAAGCTCGCACCAGCCAAAAAACTCTCGATCTTAGCTTACCTATAGTGCACCTCTGTCTATCACCTCAGATCTCGTTTGCAGCATATAATATCAGGACGCGTCAGGCCAGTTCTCAAGCTAAGTGATTTAAAAGTTATACTTCCTTGAAATAATTTTTCTCCACTTTTTTGAATTTCTTTCGTATTAATAGTTGTTTAGAGTTTGCTACCCATTGCTTTCTGTTTGTATGCTTCTGTCTAATTCTTTACCAAGTTTTCGGTATTCTTCATACCATTGTTGGTGCAGGCCTTCCTTACCTCCTTGGTAATCTTTTATACCATTGCTAGAATTCCCTACCCCCCCCTTTTCTCCTTTCTCTTTTTACCCATTGGGTACTTCTTATTTACCATTGTTGGTAACCCAAAAAAAAAAAAAAAAAACGGTCTTCCTTTTTTTGATTGTGTGTATGTCGGTTACTGTTTTTTGTATATTATTTGACAAGGTTTTTTCACTATTGTTGACAATGGCTGATAAAATGATCAGTGTAATAGGAAAATGCCCAATTCTGACAGACATTTGTCCTGTGTTTATTGTCTCGGGGTTCCACATTTAAAAGTTCAACCCCCATGCGACTTATGTAAGGGCTTTAGCGCCCGTACCTTGACAGATAGGAAAAATAAATTGATTCTCAAAGGTCTCCTAAAAATTCCTTTTTCAGAGGCTATATCTGAGGTGGAGAGCTCAGTCCCTCCTAAAAAGGAACTTAAAAAGATGAGTTAGTTCGTACCTTCCTCTCCACATGCCAGTGACTCTAAATCTGTTAAATCTCACACGGACCCGAAGGGAAAAGTTCCTAAATTGACTCATGTAATCTCGGCACCAGGGCCTCAAATCCCTTCTATGGTGCTGTGATCAGCACCATGGAACGTCCGCGGCACCAGTGCCTCAGACACCTACTACAGTGCCGTTAGTGATTATGGAACCATCCAAAACTTCTACTCCAGATAAAGTACCGACACCCCTGTCAGCACCAAAAATAGTTTCTCCAATTCAGGTCATTACCACCACCCCCCCCCCCCACCCCACCACCCCCACACACACACAACTTGCTGGTCCTTTAACCACTGTGCCGAAGGGAGAAATATTACCCTGGACCCAATATTCCCCATTGACAGACCCCTTTTATGGACAGCAGTGCAGTCCTTTCCTAGAACGTCCTGAGTCTCCGTCAGGGATGTTAACCCACTCCTCCAGGAGTCTTTCGGAATTTGATGTAGTTAGACTAGTGGATCAGCTCCTGGCAGCCAGAGGAATTCCATCTCCTTCCAAATCCTACCTCCCACCCGGAGCCGAGGAATTTTCTCCACAGACTCTGACATATTATTCCTCCTTTGACCTCCTTGGAGGTATTGGAGCCCTCAACGCTGACGCCTATCCCAGTACCAGCTTCTTTGGATCCAGTGGTAGACCTTGCCATGGCTCTGGAGTCTACCCTATGGTCCTTGACTCACTCCGAGCTGAGTCATCCTCTAGATTGTGACTGGTCTATCAGCTCTGTGATCCCTAGTACAGCACCTAATTTTTCTACGGCGCCGTCCACTATGGTACTGGTTGTCTTGGCGGTACCAAGTCCTCTCATGGCTCCTTCCTTGGGGGTGGGCTCATTGAAGCGGGGTGTGATCCCGGTCCCAAGGTTGTCTTTTTCAGTTCTGGGCTCCCATCCCTCTTCAGGAGGGGTGCTTCCCAGGTGATGGAGAGGGCACTTGCCTCTGCAGGGTCACAGCTGGTTCCTTCTGTGCCGGAATGCCACATGTACATGTCCTGTGAACCGCAGCTGACACAGTCCACTACTCTGTGACATCGAGCACAGGAATTTCAAGATACCCTTCCACAAGGTGCCCACTCTTCAGAGTCTTCTTCAAATGCCCCCACTGAGGCGGTACCCCATAAGAGATCGTGCAAGAGGAAGCATGTGGATTCCCTTGAATAATCCCTTACCGAAGATATAGACTACGATGAAGGGGAAGGGCCCCCATGGTCGCCCCCGGAGGATGTCTCCTATGGAGACATACTAGAAATTTTAAAGCAGCAGGGAGACTGGAAGCCCACCAACCCTTCCTCTGAGGTGTCTGTATTCTTGCAGGCTTTCCATGCTTGACCATCTACTTCCTGGGTGGCCCCGCCTGTAGATGAACTAGTTCAGCACATTGTGCAGTGCGTTTAGAGGAATCCTGACACCATTGAACCTATCTCCTGGCGACCTGACAAAATTCTCTTTCCACCAGAGGGCAACTCACATTGGTCCAATGGCTTACCAGTAGATGCCATGATGGTGGCAGCGGCCACTAGAAAAGAGCTCGCCGAGGAGAGCTCTTCTGTCCATCCTCGAAACAGGGAGTCTTGGGTGATGGACAGGTTAAGGAGTTGAGTATATTCTTCATCAACCTTTGCCATTCAGTCCTTGAATTACTTGGTACATTTTACCTATCTCCAGAGAGAACTAATCTCTAATTGTTGGAAACTCTAGCAGGGGCAGTTTCTGATGAGGTCAGTGACAAAGTTGCCTCACAGCTTGCCACCCTGGAATCAATATCTAATTTGTCCATGCGGTTGATTTCTCATACTACTAAAGGGATGGCTAGAGCTGTGGGTGCAGGCATTGTCATGAGATGTCACACCTGGATGCTCCTATTTGATTTTGCAGATCCCTTCTAAGTCTTCCTTTCTAAACATTCCCGTGCAAGCCTCTTCTCTTTTTGGCCAAAGGGAAACGACACATTAGCCAGGTGTGAAAATGACAAAAAGACCTTGTCTGATGTGGACATGCATTTTTCCACCCCCCCCAACAATCCTACTCTAGGAATCAGAGGACTGGAAAAATGTGGTACAAGAAATCCCAGTGTCCCTTCCATGACACATGTGGCAGGTTTACCCCCCCCCGGGGGGCAGAGGGGGAAACTCATCTGGAAGATGCCCCCCCCCCCCCCAGAGGCAGAGGGGGTCTGCATAATCAGGGATCCAGAGATTCTTTCTCTGGACAGCCCTATCACGACTCCTGAGGAGCAGCCCAATTGCTTACCTCTGGAAGTAGTCGGGGGATGGTTTTCTCTGCACCACCTTGCCTGGCAATCCATAACCACAGATTCTTGGGTGCAGACGATAATTACCAGAAGTTATCACATTCCTTTTAGTCATTACCCAAGGCCGCTAAGGCATATTCCCGACATCCCACCCAGTCAGTGGGAAGCAGCAGCTCAAGAACTTCAAAAGCTGATTCTAAAAAGAGTCTCCAGACAGTCCCACCAGACCACATAGGATCCAGATTTTACTCAAGGTTCTTTTTAGTGCCAAAAAAGACAAGGGGGTTGGAGGCCAATCTTGGACCTCAACATCCTAAACAAATTTGTTAGACAAACAAAATTCCAGATGGTCACGGTTCAGTGTATCCTCTTGTTTCTAAAGAAAAGACGATTGGATGTGCTCAATAGATCTTCAAGATGCGTATTACCACATAAAAATGGACAAACGCTCCAGGAGATTCCTCCGCTTCTGGCTGTGAGCCAATCGCTACCAATTCCGAGCGCTGCCCTCGATCTCTCTACAGCCTCCAGAGTGTTCATCAAATGCATGGCAGTGCTAACCGCTCACTTTAGACTGCAAGGATTACGAGTGTTTCCGTATTTAGACGATTGGCTGCTTACCACCCCTACCAAGCATCTACTGGTTACAGCCTTACATTACACTCCAAAACTAGCAAAATCCTTAGGACTCTCAATAAACGTAGAAAAATGCAAGTTGACTCCTACTCAAAATCTGGAATTGATAGAGGCAACTTTCAACACTCAGTCTTGCCTGGTCTCCCTTCCATGTCAAAGGTTACAAAGACCAAGGTCTCAGCTCCAGGTGATACTCTCTCAGGACAAGGTTTCACTCGGGCAATCCTTCAGCTACTAGGGTCAATGGCAGCATCAATTACTGTAGTTCTCCTGGCAAGACTACACATGAGGCTTCTACAGCGGCATTTACTAACACATTGGTCTCACTCTTTGTTTGATTTCTCCAAGTCTTTTGGGTTTCTAATACCATTAAAGTTTATGAAATTAGTATTATTTCACTCTTTGATGTTAGCCAAAATAGTTCTTTGCAGTACCTGCAATGTGCCCAGCAATGACTCCTTCTGCAATTCATACAGTGTTACATGAATTGGTAACATATCTAAATATGATTGTAAATTATTTTTATAAGACCAGTTGCTCCTACTACTATTGGAACTATCTGGGTATCTTTCTTCCACATGGCTCTCGTTTCTGCCTGCAGATCAAGGTATTTTATGACTTTGTGTCTCTCTGTACGCAAGACACTATAGTCACTAGGTGTGGCAATTTCAATGATCAATGCTACTTTTGTCTTCTTTTCTTGGATCACTGTGTCTGGTTTTATAGCATCTATCTTTTACACTGTTGGTGTTGGGTGATCCTATGTGATATAAACTTCATCATTTTCTATGTTTCTCTGTGGCTCATGTTTCCAATGTTTTTCAGCCACTTCGATGCCATAATGTTTGCACAATCTCCAGTGTAACAATCTCGCCACATTATTATGCCTTTCAGTATACAGTCCCTCTGCCATTAGAGCATCGCAACCAGCAATAAGGTGTGTGACTGTTTCCAACTCGGTTCCACAAAACCTACATATGTCTGTTTCTCCCACATGTTCAATGGACTTAGTAAACCAGCGTGTACACAGCCCACTATCTTGGGCTGCTAATATTAACCTTTCATTTCTTGATGTAAATTCACCTCTCCTTAACCATTACTGCGTTTGTTCTTGATCAACATGAGGCTCTTCCAGAAGTTCTTTATACTTGCAACTATATTTATGTTTTTTTCCACATTTCTTGCCTTCTCATCTGATCCTTCACCTTATATCCTTTATTTTCTTTTTTAGCACATTCAGTTGCTGCCTGGTTTTTATCCACTTCTGGTATGATTTCCATTCCTGCTTGACGTCGATATGCTTCAGCTAAATTAAGCAGAGACATCATCTTAGATTTATTCTACTCATGTTTCAAAACTTTCACCACATTTGGATCTTGTGATGTCAATAGATATGTGTGGAGTCCCACAATTGCAGATCTATACATGTAATCACTTTCAAGGAGGCCCATCCCTCCTTCGGAATGGGGAATATATAATCTTGGTATACACTGATTTTTATAAATCATTTGGTGAGCATGAAGCATCCTTCTTGTTTTGATATCCAGTCTATCTAACACTTTTTGGGGCCAGTCAATCACTCCAAAACTGTAAGTTAGGACAGGAAGAGCAGATTGATTTATAGCTTGGATCTTGTTCCTAGGTGTCAATGCTGTTTTCAGGATTAATTTAAGTCTTTTGAAGTACTCCTTACTAAGCCTTATTTGCATTTGTTCATGTTTTATTGCTGTTCCTTCATCAATTCCCAAGTATTTATACACCCCCTCTTGCTCAAGTTTTTTATATCACATTCTTGTCCCAAACTGATGTTTTCCTGATGCTGCAGTTTTCCTTTTTTAAAGGTTACTTTTGCACACTTATCAAGACCAAATGACATTTCGATATCATCTGAAAAAGTTTGGCAAACTGCAGCTGTGCTTTCAGTTCCTCATCTGATGAGCTATACACTTTTAAATCATCAACAAAGAGAAGATGGGAAGTCATTAGACTTTGTTGTTTTCTAGGAGCCAAATTGTAGCCATGGCCCAAGCTGTTAAGTAAACAGCTTAATGGATTAATGGCAAGGCAAAATAGCAACGGTGACAGGGATTCACCCTAGAATATCCTCCTTTGGATTTTTATCCCTGGGATAATAATCTGTCCTTTATCATGGCTTAATTGCAAAGTGGTCTGCCACTGTTTCATGGTTACTGTAATGTAATCAATCAGTGTAGGGTGTATCTTATACATTTTTTAAGCACTCTTTTATCCATGAATGTGGGATACTATCAAATGCTTTTTTGTAGTCAGTCCATGCCATACTTAGATTCTTCCCCTTCTTACAATTCTCCACTATAACTTTGTTTAACAACAAATGGTCCTTTGTTCCATATGACTTTCTTTTATTGCCCTTTTGTTCTACTGCCATAATTGAGTTTTCTTCTAAATGACTATAAACTCTGTCAGCGTCAGTTCCCGTGTATAATTTGTATCTTGTCGGAAGACAGGTTATTGGTCTATAATTTTTCGGTAGCTTGCAGGTTCACTCTTAAGTAAGAGCATTGTTTTTCCTGTTGTTAACCAGTGTGGTGTGTGTTCGGGGTGCATATATAAATAGTTCTTACTCATGGCTAAATCATCGTGCAAAGAAGTTAATACTTCAAGTCAAAAGTTAGGTACTGCATCTGGGCATGGGGTTTTCCAGTTAGAGGCTCTTCTCAACTTTATTTCAATCTCTCTAGTTGTTATTTTATCCCATTTCATATCCTGTACCTTTAAACTTCTTATTCTGTCTTTTACTTCTTCTATCCATGTAGCATCTTTGTTCTGTTCCACAGAATCTTCATAGATCCTTCTCCAAAATGTATCTACATCCTCATTTTTTGGCAGTCTTTCAATTGCTTTTACCTTTTTTCCCAAGTCTCTATAAAACTTTTTTGGGTCATCGATAATTTGTTTATTTTGTGTTTTTCCCTTATATTTATCTTCGTATCTTCTAAGTCTTTCCACCTGTTTTGTAATTTTTAGTTTATCCCCAATAGTGCATGATAGATCCTGGTCTGTTCTAATACCGCGCATTGCTTTTATCACATCTATCTTTCTTAATATTTTCATTGATCTGTTCCCTCTTCTAGAATCTTCTAACAATGATACTTCTTGTCTTAGCTGCTTTATAGTTTTCTCTATTCGATATTTCCATGATGGTATTCGCTTTCGCCCCCTCTTTTCCCTCACTACCCTGTGTTCCTGTGGTAGAACTTTATCAGTTATTAATTTAGCAGCACAGTAATATATCCTGTTCACTTCTGTTATATCACATGGATCTCTATGGACAGTCCTAATTACCGTGTTCATTTGTTTTATCAAGCTTCTGACTTTTGGGGTTTTATTAACCTTCTGAAGTCTATTTCTCTCATTGATCTTGATATATCTGTCCATGTCTATTAAGTCAAGTAACTCTTCTCTTAGCTCCTTTTCTTCCATACTGAGGGCACATCCCTTGTTTTCCATTTCCTGCGGGCATTCTATAGAAAGTTCTATTGCATCTTCCTGTGGCACATTCTCCTCAGTTTCATCCTGTGTCATCTGTTGCTCTGTCATATGGGAACTCACTGGCCTATCACTCCACAACATTGACTGCATCAGAGTTGCCACGGTTTCCTGTTCTTTTCCTTGCTGTCTAGCTTCAAATGAACGTTTATACTGGTTTCCTGTGGAAGGCTCCAAAATATCTTGATATGGCACCTGAACAGATGATTCCTGTTCCACTGGTTTCCCCTTAATTTGGATATCCATTGCTCTATCCTGTTGCGGTACTTTCTGCATTTGATTTTCTACACTGAATCCTTTTTGCAGCTGTTCCATAACCTCAGTTTCTAGTTCTTTGACTTCTCCATTACTAAACTCTTTTTCTACTTTTCCTCTTGGTCTTCTTGTTTTTTATATTATAAAGTTTTCCATATCTGGGTTCCTTTCCCTATATTTTTCTTCAAATATCTTTTTGTATTGGTTAGTTTTGCTTTCTCCTTTACATAAATATTACACCACATTAAATCTCTTTTCCTTTCCCATGTCCATATTTCTTCTTCACGTCTCCTGATCATCTTGCTTTTCATTATTCTGGGGACTCACTCCATCTTGCTGTGATGCAGTCTGCTTTAGACCTTTTATATTAAATCCTTCACTTCGCAGGCACTCCATAACTACAACTTCTGTTTCTTTAACCTTTACTTTACTAATCGTCTTTTCTACATTATGTTTTTGTGTTATTAATCTTTTTATTGTGAAATTTTCCATATCTGGATGCCTTTGCCTGTATTTCTCTTTGAATACGTTTGAGGCTGCCTTCTCTATATTAATTAACATAGCTTGCTCCTTTGCATAAATATTGCACCGTATCAAAGCTCTCTCTTTCCCATGTCCGTATCTCTTTTTTAGCTTTTTCAAATATCTCTAAGTTTTGTTGTTTATATTTTTCCACTTCTTCAAAGGCTTCTTTTTCCAAAGAGATCAAAGTGTCTTGATCTATATACTGGTTTTCAAATATCTGTTGTTTTAATGAACACAAATTTTTATTTGAAGCTTGTGACAGTTTTTCCTGCAGAAGTATTTTTCTTTCCTCTAATTTCTCTCTTAATCGTTTTGTATATCTTGTGTCTGGTAATTCTGGGCTTTTTACATAATAGTAACAATACATAATTTCTTTCTTATCCTCAATAGTCCGCTCTGTCATCTTTATGGCTCTTTTTTTGGCCAATCAGTTTTTGTCCTTTTTGTGGACTGCTGCTTCCTTCTACAACAGGGGGGCCATCCTCCTCCTGATCCTGACCTGGCCCCATTGTAGGAATATTTCCGTATTTTGAGGATTCTACACTGTCATTTTTTCCAGTCCTGACACCAGTGCGCCTACCAGGATTGGGCACGTTTTAATCCTGGGTCCTGTGCCCCCAGTTATCTTTTTTCATTTTTGATTTATTTCTGCCCATGATATGTAAATACAGTCTTTATATCAGTGTCACCTTGGTGAGATTTTATGAAAAACAGGGTCCACCTCGCGGTCCCCTTTGACTCATCCTATGTCCTTTCAGATATGTATAACAAATCTATGCAAGCAAGACTTATTGTGGAGGATGAAACCAGGAAAAGACCTATGAAGTTGTCCTTTCTCCACCGCTCAGCCCAAGGTCATACTGACCATGGACATTTCCCTGACAGGGTGGGGCACTTCCAGGGAAAGGGAGTCTATGGCACTTGGTCCCCCATGGAGGCCAATTTTCATATCAGTGTTCTAGAACTGAGGGCAGTGCTTCTAGCATTGCAAGCATTCCAGTCTGACCTCCCATCAGGGACAATTGGTATCCAGTCGAACAACATGTCCATTGTCTGGTTTATCAACAAACAAGGGGAACCAAGTCCTACCTGTTCTGTCAGAAATCCATGAGAATTTGGCAATGGGCAATATCTTCCAACCGCTTTCTGATAGCAACGCACATTCCTGGGGATTCCAACGTGATTGCAGCAAACTGAGCAGATACATTCTCCTGTCTCACTAGTGGTCCCTCAGCCCTATCATAGCGTCGAAGATCTTCTGTCACTGGGGCCAGCCTTGAGCAAACTATTCGAATCCGCCACAAACCACAAATATAGCAGCTACTTTGTCCTAATTCCCCGCTAGGGGGAGTCTCCGAGGGACGCTCTAGTACACGAGTGGCCCACGGGACTTCTCTGTGCCTTTCCTCCCCTTCCTCTGATCCCGCAATTTCTACAGAAAGCTCTTTGGTTGAGAAGCAAAGTACTCCTCATTGCACCCTATTAGCCAAGTTTGGTTTCCCTTCCTTTGGCCTCACCTAGTACACCAACCATGTATTCTGGATCCAACTCTGGAATTGTTGTCGCACCCACAAGGGTTGATACATCCAAACATATAGAGTCTCAAGCTGACGGCTTGGTTCCTCCACTTCCAGTAATTGTCAGGCAAAATAATCTATCCTCCCCTGCACTCAACATTCTTCTGGCTTCCCATAAACCATCCACCAGGAAACTTTATCTCAGCAAGTGGAAAGGATTCATAATTTGGTTTCAAGAGAAGGAGATAGGCCCCTTTTCAGCTTTGCTTACTTCTGTACTAGACTGTTTATCGAATCTCCTCCATTCAGGAGCGGCAGCTTCAACTATTCGAGTTCACCTCGCCGCTATCTCTAACTTCCACAGTGGTTTCCAGGTCTTGTCCTTGATTTCTCATCATCTCTGTAAATCCTTTTTTGAAAGGTGACCACCCTTCAAGGAGCCAATAAAACCATGGAATTTGACAGTAGATCTACAGTCCTTGACTCATCCCCTTTTCAGACCTGCTGGCACTTGCAATATTAAATTTTTATCCTGGAAAACCTTATTCTTGGTAGCTATTACCTCAGCAAGGCGAATATTTACATTACAGGTCTTGTGCATAAAACGTCCTTACATGGTTTTCCATAAAGACAGAGTATCACTGTGGACCAATCCCACCTTCTTACCCAAGGTTATTTCGGATTTGACCATTAATCAAACAATTGGTCTGCCAGTCTTTTTTCCCAATTTTTTTAACAAAGGAGAATACCCCCTGCATTTATTGATGTGCATAGACAATTTACGATTCTACTTGGACAAGACTAAATCACTACGAAAATCTGACCAATTGTTCGTATCCTTCTCAGGACCGAAATTGGGAAAATCTGATTCCAAAGTAACTCTTTCTAAATGGTTGAGAGATTGCATTTGCTTTATCTACCAACAAAACAAAGTTCTCTTACCAGCTAAGGTCAAACCGCATTCAACCAGATCAACTGCGACATTTGTTGCCTTCCATGCAAGAGCTTCCGTGGATGACATTTGTATAGCAGCAACATGAGCTACCCCTCATACCTTTATCACGCATTACCAATTGGATTTGGTCTCCAGAGGGAGAGCCTCCTTTGGTTCAGTAGTGCTCAGGAATGTCCTTCTATAGGGCCTCCCAAGGAAATAAAGTAGCTAGGGACTCTGCCCCATCAGTAAGGAATAAATGAAGGTTAACAACATCAGGTAAAGAAGTTAAGTTCTTACCATAACGTTCCATCTGTGTTGTTGATCTTCATTCATTCATTACAGCCCACCCGCCATCCCCCTCCGAAAGACTCCTGGAGGTTTGGATTTGGTCCTACCTTATGATAGGGAATTTGCTCAGATAAAGCCTCTGCTTTCTGTCTTATTTTCTTATGGGCAAACTCGATCTGGAGTGATAGAGGGCCACTATGGGTAAGCTCGAGAGATTTGTGGCTGTTGTGAGCTTGTTATAATGACTGACTCAGTTCCGAGGATGGAACCAATACGTAACAGTAATGAATGAATGAAGATCAACAACACAGATGGAACGTTATGGTAAGAACTTAACTTCTTTTTTTTTCCCATTCAATGTTATATACAAATTTTTAACCGTTGTTTGCTTTTTGAACCATAACTCACTTGTTTTCTTGCAGATAGAATCGCTTGGCACATATAATAGCTACACAGTGACTCATTAACTGTAACTGCACACATTTCTTCCATCTTTCTTCCTTTTCCATATACTTTCCAGTGTCCTCCAAAGTAGGTCTTAGTATAAGAGGCCCTCTACAGCTGGTATAACAATTTCTTAAACACACTTTTTTCATTCAACGTCTCCCTGCGCTTGGGGTTACTCATTTTCCACCAGAAACATTGCAAGTTGGGTATAAGAGGGGTCACTCTGGCCACAAGCTCCTCAGATTTTTATTACCTGTCATATAGTTCAAATCTCATTCCTACCATGCCTTGTTTCCCTCATTTAGTGCTGACAAAACTTTAAAACTGAGTGTTCCTGTGTTCAACAAATCACCAGCCTTTATCTTTTGGGGCAGTGCTTGAGCTGTCCAAAAGAACCACACCATTAAGAAAGGTCACAAGTGTGGAGGTTCAACCCAGCTTGGCTGATGGAGGAGCTGGGTGAGTTAGAGGCTTTCCTCACTTTTGTATTGCAGAAAATTCAAAAGTTAGCCACTCAAGTCTTGCCCCATCCTCTTTTCAGGCTTTCTCAGGAACTTTGAAGTTCATTTCCTGGAAGACAGTGTTCTTTTTAGCCATCAAAGCCTTCTTCAGATCCTCACCTTTAGGGATCCCTATCTGGTCTTCATAAAAATGTCTATCCATAGAAATCACTAACACTTCTTAATCTGGTAGCAGAACTATCTTCATACCAGTCCATTCTTCTCTGTTAATATGACCAGGATTAAAGTTAAAAAGAGTCTCCATCTCCTGTTCTACCCCTGAAGTGTTTATGATTTCAGGAGAGCAGACTGCTTTGCATTGGCTAATGAAACTATTTTCCAGTTTGATTGTTTTATGTATTGTTCTTTGTTACAAGGCAAACTGCTTGCCAAGTAGGAAATTCTGATATTAAAGGATCACTAAAGGCAGAAATTGACTACTGCGGTGGTGCAGCGGTAGCGTTGTTGCCTCACAGCAAGAAGTTCTCCCTTTCGATTCTCGGCTGGAGTGGCAGTGAGTGCCTTCTGTGTGGAGTCTGCATGTCCTCCCCGCAGTTGGGTGGGCATTCGAAAGACATGCGTAAATGGGTGTGCCTTCGTTGAAGGTTGAACGTCGAGCTGGCACCTCGGCATTCGTTAAAAATCTACTGACCATCATTAGCAGACCAGAGTTCCGCTGTGGCGACCCCTAACCGGGAAAGACAACAACAACAACTAAAGGCAGAAACTGAAAAAAATATGTAGTTTTTGTCCTAGCATGAATTTGTTCACAAATCAAATCTGTCAGCACCATAATGATTTTCCTAGCCCTGAAAGCCCTCATGGGGATACATGCCAACACAATCTTGTTTTCTTGGGAAGCCACTTCTTGCCCATAATGCATTGTGAGGGCACAGCTGATGAGATTTTGTCCTACCTGAGCTGTTAGATCACAGTCCCATTCCCTTGAAGTGTTGAGAAATTCTGTCAAGTTTGATAATACTCAGCAAAAAGGTCAGTGACATTTTTGCAGTGACTCTTCGATATGTTGTTCCTACATATGTGATACACCACCTGTATAACATTCTTGAAAAGGGATAAAGGAATATTTGAGAACTCAGCCATTTTTAAAAGTTGTATTTTGACTTCAGTATTCCTTCCCTCAGTCAGTCAGAGGATTGTATTTCTTGGTTTGCAAAACTGAGATTATTATTGAAATTGTTGTCTGTGGTTATTAGATTTATTCATCTTCATACAGTAAAAGGTTTAATAGGTTTATGGCCCCAGAAAGGGAAAGATTGCAGCTTTTACGACAGTGGAGAAACAAAGAACTGCCAGTTTTGAGCCTGAATTGCTTTTGTGAAATACAAAAAAAGCTATAGCTACATTGGTGTGTTTGTTTTCCTTAGCAGAATACATTCAGATACAATGGGCATTTAATTCTTAGCAAGTGTTATGAGATTTCAGTCAGCCTCAGCATGGTATGCACTGAGAAAGCAGATTAAGATAAAAATGCCACAGATTGGAAAAAACTGCTAAGTCGTGTTTTTTTTTTTTTAATATGGAAAACTATGCATCGTCCCCTAGGGATGGAAATACATTTTGAGGAAAAGAAATGTATTTACTGCATAGTTGGCTTTTACGGCCATATTTTCAGGGGTGGCTGCTTCCAGTTCAAACACACCAAGCAGCAGCAGCAGTGGTTAAACTAAAGCAGCAGAGTCAGTTTGATACCAAATAAACGACGCTGTTGTTCAAAAACACACAAGTTAAGCGCTTTCGTGTCTGTTACATAGACTTCTTCAGAACTGTCCAAAACCTTTAAAAACCCTGTTTAAATATCCTTCCTTATTTGCAATTATCTGTTTCAGGACAGAGCTGCCAGGAACTAATTTCAAAGGCAGGTGTGAATCTTAATGTGAATTATCCTAGGCAAAACACTAATTCTGTTTCCCTGACAAAGATGTTAATACTAATCATGCCGATGTACTAACTAAGGCTTTGACTTTTATTCCCACCAAGAGAGCTTGTATAGTAGAAAGTCTAATTGACCGAAAATTGTATACCCGTAAATTAAATCTTGGTGTTTGGTTTGGTAATGGTCTGGACAGAGAAAATGGGCATATGTGTTACAGAAATTTAGTGTGTTTAGTCCTCCACTCAACTTTATTGTTAGTGTATTTGAGAAAGTTTCTGAAAATGAAGTAAGTGGTTTGCTTTCAAAACTGCCTAACAGGAAGTGTTTCAATTTATCTAGTGTCAATGCTAGATAGTTAAAAGACCTGTATGAGGATGTTAATATTAGCGTAATGAAATTTTATCTCAAGGACTGTAGAGTTTTAGAAATTCACCAGCTTTTATGATTCAGAGAAAATTGATTTTTTGGTTGTTGAAATAATTAAGGCTAGAGAGAAGAAAAGGTGTATGTGAAATATTTACAGGAAGTCTCCTTTTCCGAATACCTGTGTTCATTATACCAGTTGGCATGCGACACACCAGGAAGTAGCGATAGTCAAGGGCCAGCTGGTTAGAGCAGTTAGGATGGTAACTGAGGAAGGGATATTCTTAGAGGAATGTGATATATAGTAGGCATGTTCTTAAAAAGAGGTTATCCAAATGAATTTGTGAGTGACATTAAGAATGAGGTAGTGTTAAAAAGAATTCAAGGGGTGTGTACTCCATTGTTAGGTAGTGTAAAAGAAGTAAATATTAATATGACCGATACAGCTAATTCTGTTAATGTGTTGTTAAGAGAAGGCAGCATTATTAATAACAATAATAATAATGATGATTAAGATAGGTCTGTGAAGGAGCTTGCATAACCACATATACGCTGGACAGCCATGGTATTTGGAATATTTTGCAAACGAACTGGGCAGTATTTTCTGTAGATTGTCAGACTGCTGGACTAGTACGTAGTAAACCCATAGTGGTGTACAGAAAAGATAAGTCTATTAAAAATTTGTTAGATAAACTCAAAAGAGTAAAAACTAATAGACCTGTAGGAATGGTTAAGTGTGGAAATTGCTCCCAATGTTCTTGTATTTTGATAAATAATAATGTTAATGTGCGAGGAAAGACTTATAATTTGACAGGTCATTTTACTTGTGACTCTAAATGAGTGGTATACATAGCATACTGTCAGTTATGTGCTGCTTTTAAAGTAGGTGAGACCTGACTCTAAATGAGTGGTATACATAGCATACTGTCAGTTATGTGCTGCTTTCTAAGTAGGTGAGACCTGACTCTAAACGAGTGGTATACATAGCATACTGTCAGTTATGTGCCGCTTTCTAAGTGGGTGAGACCTGACTCTAAACGAGTGGTATACATAGCATACTGTCAGTTATGTGCCGCTTTCTAAGTAGGTGAGACCTGACTCTAAACGAGTGGTATACATAGCATACGGTCAGTTATGGGCTGCTTTCTAATTAGGTGAGACATGACTCTAAACGAGTGGTATACATAGCATACTGTCAGTTATGTGCTGCTTTCTAAGTAGGTGAGACCTGACTCTAAACGAGTGGTATACATAGCATACTGTCAGTTATGTGCTGCTTTCTAAGTAGGTGAGACCTGACTCTAAACGAGTGGTATACATAGCATACTGTCAGTTATGTGC
>NC_056749.1:772710837-772743096 GCF_019279795.1 Protopterus annectens | reverse complement strand
CATAGCATACTGTCAGGTATGTGCCGCTTTCTAAGTAGGTGAGACCTGACTCTAAACGAGTGGTATACATAGCATACTGTCAGTTATGTGCCGCTTTCTAAGTAGGTGAGACCTGACTCTAAACGAGTGGTATACATAGCATACTGTCAGGTATCTGCCGCTTTCTATGTAGGTGAGACCTGACTCTAAACGAGTGGTATACATAGCATACTGTCAGGTATGTGCCGCTTTCTAAGTAGGTGAGACCTGACTCTAAACGAGTGGTATACATAGCATACTGTCAGTTATGTGCCGCTTTCTAAGTAGGTGAGACCTGACTCTAAACGAGTGGTATACATAGCATACTGTCAGTTATGTGCCGCTTTCGAAGTAGGTGAGACCTGACTCTGAACGAGTGGTATGCATAGCATACTGTCAGTTATGTGCTGCTTTCTAAGTAGGTGAGACCTGACTCTGAACGAGTGGTATGCATAGCATACTGTCAGTTATGTGCTGCTTTCTAAGTAGGTGAGACCTGACTCTAAACGAGTGCTATACATAGCTTACACATAGCATCCTGTCAGTTATGTGCCTCTTTCTAAGCAGGTGAGACCTGACTCTAAACGAGTGGTATACATAGCATACTGTCAGTTATGTGCCGCTTTCTACGTAGGTGAGAACTGATGCTAAACGAGTGGTATACATAGCATACTGTCAGTTATGTGCCGCTTTCTAAGTAGGTGAGACCTGACTCTAAACGAGTGGTATACATAGCATACTGTCAGTTATGTGCTGCTTTCTAAGTGGGTGAGAGCTGAATCTAAACGAGTGGTATACATAGCATACTGTCAGTTATGTGCTGCTTTCTAAGTAGGTGAGACCTGACTCTAAACGAGTGGTATACATAGCATACTGTCAGTTATGTGCTGCTTTCTAAGTAGGTGAGACCTGACTCTAAACGAGTGGTATACATAGCATACTGTCAGTTATGTGCTGCTTTCTAAGTAGGTGAGACCTGACTACCCAAACATAGACTGGGAGCATTACTCTAGCTCCAACACCCTAGCCCAAAGGTTCCTAGAATTCATAAACTCAAATGCTATGGAACAACTTGTTATTACTCCCACAAGAGGGGAAAACATACTGGACCTGATCATCACCAACATGGGGACTCTATGCTCCAGACCAGAAGTGTGTCCCTCACTGGTAAGATCAGACCATAAACTAATCTCACTGGATATTCACATCCCGTCCCCACCTCCTGCCCAGAAAACCACAGTGAAAAACTTCTCTAAAGCAAATTTCACACTCCTCAAAACCGAGGTGGAATTCTTCAAAGCCCCCGGGCCTGTGGAAAGTACGGCCCAGACTGCAGAATCCTTTATAAATGCATTCTATGAACACCTTCAGGAATGAATGGATCATGCAATCCCAAATAAAACCAAGACCCAACCCTCCAAAGGCAGACGTCCTGTCTGGTGGACCCCAGCCATAAACAAACTATACAATAGAAGGAGGAAGCTACTAAATGATAGAGCAAAATTCCAAAAAGGGAAGGTGTCTCTGATCAGTATTAGCAAAAAACTACGGGCACTCATAAAATCGTCTAAGGCCAGCTTCGAGAGAAAAATTGCACAGGACACTAAGGATAATCACAAGGCTTTCTTTAGTTATGTTATGAACCTGGGTGGGAATTCCCAGATATGCTCAGAATTAGTCCAAAATGACAAAAAATACACCGAACCCACAGACATTGCCAACATCCTAGCTGACAGGTTCAGCACAAACCCCCCCCCCACCAAAAGGGCAAATATCTATCCCAGCAGAGTGCTGCCCCCCTGACATCTCAAATGCTCTGGTAAGAGCTGCCCTCTCCAAAGCAAAAAAACACAGCATCAATGGGACCAGACGGTGTCCCAGGCTGCGTCCTACATGAACTCCAAGAAGAGCTAAATCCAAACATAAAACTACTGTTCAATCTCAGCCTTACTACAGGATATGTACCCAAAGAGTGGCGTACAGCAACAGTGGTCCCTCTCCACAAAGGTGGTGCTTCAACAGATCCTGGAAACTATTGCTCCATAATCCTGACTAGCTTGGTCTGCAAAGCTATGGAAAGGATCATCATGGACCTCATAAATAAAGATATTGGGGACCTACAGACACTGGATCCTACCCAGTTCGGCTTTGTTAAGGGCAGATCCTGCCTCTTAAACCTGGTTGATTTCTTTGAAACAGTCACCAAGGCCATTGACGAGGGGAAGGTGGTCCACACAGCCTACCTGAACCTCGCAAAAGCCTTCAATACAATACCCCACTCAGACATTATAGATAAGCTCACCAGCCTAAATATAAACCCCTATGTCACTAGATGGATTGCAAACTGGCTCAAGGACAGAACCCACATGGTTAGAATTGCTGGAGCCATGTCAGACTCCAAACCAGTTACAAGTGGTGTCCCACAAAGCTCAGTCCTGGGACCTCTCTTGTTCGGTATATATTTCTCGGAGGTACAGGCCAACATGGAAGGACTGTGGTTGACCAATTTCGCAGATGACTGCAAACTGGGTGCCATAATCGACTCTCCAGCCGACACAAGCATCTTCCAAAAGGGCCTCATAGAAACAGACAACTGGTGCCAGAGCCATGGCCTCAAGATAAACACCAAAAAGTGTATAGTCATCTCCTTTGGCAAAAAGAAAGTGCCCACAAATTACCACATAGGTGGTAATCCATTAAGTACAGAAGAAGTAATTAGGGACCTGGGGACCCAAGTTGATAGCAATCTCTCATTTGACAACCACGTGGCCAAAGTGTTTAGAAAAACATTTTATATAGCCCACCTAATCATGAAGGGATTAACATCTAGATCAGGGGAGGTCATCGTGCCTCTTTACTCATCCCTCATCAGGCCCATAATTGAGTACAATGCCCCTTTTGGGATGTACCTTACCAGACACCTGCAGCAACTGGAAAGAACCCAAAAGTACCTCACCAAGAGGATCAAAGGGCTCAAACAGATGCCATATGCTGCCCGGTTTAAGAAACTCCAGCTCTACTCAGTGGCATACCGCCTGCTCAGAGGCGATCTGTGCCTGACGTATAAAGCCATGTCAAACCCGGAATTAATGGACATGCTGCACCTCAGAAAATCCAAATCCCATCGAGCTATGCGCTCGAGAGACTTGAACCTCAGCACTGAAATAAATAGGACATGCTGGAGGGACAGATTCATAACCCAGAGGCTCCCTTCACTCTGAAATAAAATCCCAGTCCAGGTTACGCAGAGTCCCTCATTGACTCTCTTCAAGAGGAATCTTGATGAGTGGATGGGAGATCGTAGGTTTAACCCGGGTATCACTTCTGTGTCACTGTTAGACAGAGGCACAGTATACTAACCTCGAAAAAGGGCATAGCAAAATTAATTTAAAATGGGTGGCGAAAGCAAAACACATTCTGACTAGGCTTATAAATGCCCTAGGGCAGATAGCCTAGTATGAACTTATGAACCTATGAGGCAGTTGGACTCCCCTGAGTCCCTCACCAAGGATACCGATTTGGATTAAGGGGAGGGTTCCCCCAAATCACCCCCCCCCGACGACGTCTCCTTTGGAGACATTATGGAAATACTCTGCCAAAGGGGGGTGGTCCGCCCAAAATCCCCCCTCGGACGAGTCGGTATTCCTGGTGGCGTTCGACACAGGCCCATCTACCTCTTGGGTGTCCCCCCCAGCTGACCCCCTGGTCGACCTGTTTACCGCCAGGGCGTGGAAGGAGCCGGACACTGTAGAGCCGATTCCTAGAAGGCCCGATAAGGTTCTGAGTCCCTCTGCAGACAGAGCTTCGTGGAGAAAGGGTTCCCCAGTTGATGCCATGGTGGTGGCGGTGGCCACCAAAAAGGAACTCTCCTGGGAGAGTTCTTCGGTCCATCTCCCTGACAAGGAGTCTCGGGCAATGGACTGCATTGGAAAGCTGACTTTTGCTTCAGCTACCTTCTCTATATGAGTGCTGAATTACTTGGCCCATGTAATCAAACTACAGGGGGACCTGGTTAAAGAGTACGCTGACTCTCCCCAGGAGTCCATGTCGGCCGAGGATAAACAGACATTCTCGGTTCGTATGGCCACTCTCAAGTCAGTGTTTAATACTTCTATGCGGCTACTTTCCCATGCCATGGAGGGAGCTGCTAGAGCTAACGGGTCCTGTATCGCCTTAAGGCATCATGCCTGGCTTCGACTTTGTGATTTCTCGGAACCCTTCAAGGCGTCCTTCGCAAATGCACCCTCTGACAGGTCGACCCTCTTCGGGAAGACCATCTGCAAGACGCTGGTCCAGAACGAGAAAGACGGGAAAACACTGTCAGCCATCAGAATACGCTTCTCTACCTCTCAAAGGTCCTTCTCCAGGAACCAGCGAGGGCAGAAGAAGATGTGGTTCCAGAAATCTCAGCCGGCCCGGAACGCTCAGGTCTCCTTCTCCCCCAGAGGCAGAGGGGGAACCGAAGAACTTCAGTTCACGGGAACCATTTTCCGATTGACCCACGCAGCAGCCCTGAGGGGTTGCCCGACTGCTTCTCTCTGGAAGCAGTCGCGGGGGGCGTTTTTCGAGGCACCTAGCTCAATGGGAGTCCATCACGACAGATCGCTTGGTGCTTCAGATAATATCCAGAGGCTATTTGATCCCCTTCATAAACAAGCCCCCTTAGTCAAAGCGCCTCCCAGATGTCCCACCCACTCAAAGGGAGCCCGCGGCTTTGAAAATAAAAAAGCTGTTAGAAAAAAAGAGCCATCCAGCATGTGCCCCCAGACCAGTCCGGATCAGGCATCTACTCCAGGTTCTTTCTGGTGCCAAAAATGACGGGGACTTAAGGCAGATTCTCGACCTCTCAACAATGACCCTTTTCATTGCCAAGGAGAAATTCCGGATGGTCACAATACAATCCATCCTGCCCCTCTTGCAGGAGGAGGACTGGATGTGCTCCATAGACCTCAAGGATGCGTACTACCATATTCTCATGGACAGATGGTCCAGGAGGTTTCTCCACTTTCGGCTAGGGGCCAGTCATTACCAGTTCAGGGTCCTACCCTTCGGTCTCACCACAGCCCCCAGGGTGTTCACCAAGGTCATGGCAGTTGTAGCGACCCACCTGAGGCTCCAGGGCATACAGATCTTCCCGTACCTAGATGACTGGCTCCTCACCGCCCTCACCAGGCATCTACTTTCTCTAGCCAGGGATTTCTTCCTCCAGATGTCACCCCGGTTGCGGATAACCATAAATGTCAAGAAGTCTTTCCTCCAGCCTGTTCAAATTGTAGACTTCATAGGGGCCAGAATAGATACCCTCCAGGCCAGGGCCTTCCTAACGTCAGACAGACTTCACAGCATGACTCTACATGTGCTAGTCCTCTTTCCGTCCCCTGCTCCCCCAGCAGAATTAGCCCTGAGAGCTTTGGGGTCCATGGCGGCAGTGATCAATCTGATTCCTTACGCTTTTCTGCACATGAGGATTCTACAGTGGACGTTGCAAGTCCAGTGGTCTATTCTACACCACCCTCTAGACTTCCCGATTCCCCACAGCAGGGTTTGCGGGAACTCCCTCATGTGGTGGCTTCAATCCCGAGCCCTTCGTGAAGGACGACCATTTGTTATGTCACTACCCCAGGCCACAGTGACCACGGACGCCTCCTGCCTAGGGTGGGGGGGGGGCATTGTGCGGGCAGGACTGTCCAAGGCACGTGGACTCAGACCGAGACCGTACTGCATATAAATGTCCTGGAGATGAGGTTCATAGGTTCATAGGTTGGTACTAGGCTATCAGCCCTAGGGCCTATACAAGCCTAGCCATAACAATTCCCTGGCTATTTCTTCCCACAGTATTTACTTTCCTGGACCCCTGTCTAGCAGGGCGACTGACGTGATCCCTGGGGAGAATTTCCTTTCTCCCATCCAATCGTCAAGGTTCCTCTTGAAGAGGTCCAAAGAGGCACTCTGCTTGACATGTATGGGCATTCTATTCCAGAGTCTGGGGAGTCTCTGGGTCAGGAACCTATCCCTCCAGCATGTTTTGTTTATTGTGATGACAAGGTTTAGATCCCTGGGCGTGTAGCTCTGAGGGATTGGGATTTCTTTAAGTGTAGCATGTCCAACAGCTCTGGGTTTGACATGGCCTTGTATGTTAAGCAGAGATCGCCTCTGAGTAGACGATATGCAACAGAGTATAGCTGGAGTTTTTAAGGCGGTCAGCGTAGGGCATCTGCTTTAGGCCTGTGATTCTTTTAGTGAGGTATTTCTGAGGCCTTTCCAGTTGTTGCAGATGTCTTGAGAGGTACATACCAAATGGGGCATTGTATTCTATAATGGGTCTAATGAGGGATGAGTACAGTGGGACAATGACCTCCTTTTTCTGGATGAAAAGCCCTTCGTGATGAGGTGTGCCACATAGAAGGATTTCCTGACTGTTGTGGCGATGTGGTTATCGAAGGTGAGACCACTGTCCACCTGTGTCCCTAAGTCTCTTATCACACTTTCTGTGTTTAGTGTACTGCCACCTATATGGTAATTCATGGATACATGTTTTTCCCAAAGGGATAACAATACATTTCTTGGCATTGAGCTTGAGCCCATGGCTCTGGCACCAAGCATCTGTTTCTGTAAGGCCCTTTTGTAGAGTATCCACATCATTTGGGGATTCAATAATGGCTCCCAGTTTGCAGTCATCTGCAAACTTTGTTAGCCAGAGTCCCTTAGTGTTGACCTGTACTTCAGAGAAGTAGATGCCAAACAAGAGCGGCCCCAGGACTGAACCCTGAGGTACTCCACTTGTCACTTGTCTTTAGCTGGATTTGGAGTCAGCTACTTTTACACTGTGGGTTCTATCAGTAAGCCATTTAGCAACCCATTGGGTGACATAGGGATTGATGCCCAACTTCGTAAGTTTATCTATGATTCCAGAGTGGGGGATGGTATCAAAGGCCTTGGCAAGGTCTAGATAGGCTGTGTGGACCACCTTACCCTTGTCCATGGCTCTGGAGACTGATTCAAAGAAGTCAATCAGGTTCAGGAGACAAGATCGGCCCTTCACAAACCCAAACTGGGTGGGGTCCAGTGTTTGAAGGTTGCCAATGTCTTTGTTTATAAGTTCCATGATAATACGCTCCATGGCCTTGCAGATAAGGCTTGTCAGACTGATGGGACGGTAGTTTCCCGGATCCAAGGTGGATCCCCTTGTGGATTGGGATAACTGTAGCTCTGCCACTCAGTGGGCACGAAACCTGAGGTGAGGCTATGATTAAACATGACACTTAGGTGAGTTGCCAGTTCATATTGTAGTTCATGTAGTACACAGCCGGGATGTCATCTGGTCCCATGGATGCTGTATTCTTGGCTTTAGAGAGTGCGTTTTGTACCTGTGTGGCCTTTATTACTGGAATTTGGCAATCTTCCGGTATTGAGATGGGCCATTTAGGGGGTGAGAGGGGTGAAGTTGGCACTGAATCGATCTGCCAGGATATTGGCAATATCCTTTGGATCAGTATATTTAATGCCATTCTGTTTTAGCTCAGAGCAGATCTGAGCATTGCCATTTAGATTCTTGACTTAGTTATAGAATGCTTTGTGGTTGTCTTTGGAATCTTTGGCAATTTTATTTTCGTAACTAGCTTTGGAGGATTTTATGAGGCATCTCAGTTTCTTACTGAGGCTAGTAAGGAGTTTTTGCATCCTGGGATTTTCCTCTTTTCTGCAAAAGTTTCTTCTTTTTGTTGTAAAGTTTGTTTATGGCAGGGGACCACCAGATTGGCTTCCTTTTTTGGATGAGAGCATTTTGGTTCTATTTGGGATGGCACGATTCATGCATGAGTGGATGTGCTCGTACAGTGCCTTAGTGTAGGATTCAGCAGTTGAACTTTCAGTTCCCGTCTGCATGGGTGTTATGAAGTTTGTCACTTCTGACTTGAGTAGCATGAAGTTGGCTTTGGAGAAGTTTTTATGGTGGTTTCTTTACTGGGGGGGGGGTGGGATGTGGATATTAAGGGTGATTAGCTTATGGTCAGACCTGACTAACGAGGGGGTGACCATAGGTATGGAGCATTGATTTCCCATGTTGGTAATGACCACGTCTAGGATATTGGAGCCCCTGGTGGGACTATGGATTAGTTGATCCAGGGCATTGGAATTTATGAATTCCAAGAACCGTTCATAAAGGTGTTGGGACATGAGCAGTTTTCCCAGTTAATGGCAGGGTAGTTAAAATCACCCAGTATTAGGGTGTTTGGTTCTATCTTAATATTTTCCAGTATGTTTAGAAAGGTGTAGTGAGAATCTTGGGGTATGGTGGGGGATCTGTAGCAAGCTACAATTTGGATTACAGTCTTACCTAGTGTTAGTTGCACTTGGAGAATTTCAGACACATTGTGTTGGCCAACTAGCCTGGTGGTGTGAATATCCTTGGTGAATATTGACACTCCTCCACCTTTAGTGTTTCTGTCCTGGTTTGTTGTCCGAAAAGTGTGGTAAGAGTTGTAGCCTGGTATTGCAGGGGTGCTCTCTGGAGCCTTGAACCAGGTCTCAGGTACTGCACAGATATCGATGTTCTCCATTTTTAGGAGTGCCTCGAGAGAGTGCATTTTGAGGTTTAGACTTCTAGCATTGAGTAGCATTACCTTCAGATTTTGCATGCTTGTACCTGTTACGGTGGTGGTTTTGTCCTTTGAAGTTTGCCTAAAAAAGGCACTATAGGGGTGGCAAGAGCCTTAGCCAGTAACCTGAATCCCAGGGGTGACAGGTGCAGACCATCTTTGGCAAAGCATCGTGGTCTGTCAATCATGTCATCCCAGGCAGACAGATACTGGATCCCCTTTGAATGACACCATAAGCTTAGCCAATTGTTGAAGTCAGTCATTTTATCCTTATATTGTGGTATCATTCTGGGCGAAGGCAGGATGCTACTCAGGGCTAGGGTCATACCTGCCTGGGACACATGATCCGAGAGCTCTTCCATGTCTCTTTTCATGTAGTCCAGGGAGGTACGTCTCAAGTCCTTCACTCCAACATGGACAATGACACAGTCATATTTGTACTTGTTGTGGAGTGACTTGAGTGCATGCGTTATGTGGCGGATCCTGGCACCCGACAGGCAGCTGACTGTAATTTTCTCCTTATTCAGCCTGGTGAGAGGGACATCAGTGTGCCGGACTATAGAGTCACCTATGACTAAAGTGTTAGGTACATTGTCTTGCCTTAGGGGCTGTTGCTGGGTGGCACACTGGTGTTGTGAACTATGTGACACATTGGTTGTGATTGGTGTTTGTTTGCGTTTCAGCTTCAGAGGTCTTTGCTGCTTGGGCAGGTTACAGTTAAGGGCCTCTGCATATGTGGATTTAGTGTTGCTATATGTGGGTGTTGGTGGTGCGGGTTTAGAAGGGCTATGTGTTGCTTGAGATGTATTGTGGGTGTTAACCTTCTCCTCTTGACTGTTTAGCACAATCTTGGGTGGAGAGAGCTTTGCTTCCATTTTGGCTATGTAAGTGCATCTCTCACAGGTTGTAGTGTTGGGTGGTAGGAGGAGAGGGTTGTCTGTGTACATGAGGCAATTGCTGCATTGCCCCAGTATGCCCAGATTCACCAGATGGACAGGAGAAATCACCAGAAGCTGACCCTTGGACATGCTTGGTTTGGGGCTTTTTTTTTTTTTTCTTTGTATAGTATAGAAGCTGTTTCCTTAGCAAGGTACTTTGCAATTATAGGCTGTTTAGTGCCTACTATTAATTTCTCCTTGTTAACAAGGAGAGTTCAGTGTTTGTATGAGTTTAAGGCTTCCTAGTGCTTTCCAGCAGGTATTAGAGAAAGTGCTAGTCACAGGGATGCTTAAAGGTAAGATTGAAAAGAATGCACTCTGCAGTGTGCACTAGAGAAGTTAAATGTGAAAGTAGGTAACTCGAGTTTTACCTGTTTAAAAAGTTAAGGTTTAGTGGAGAGTTACTATTTTTAAAACAGCAAGATGGATTGAAAGGGGTGGTACTTTTGTATTTTGGTACTATGAGATACTGTAGGATGGCTAATAAATTTAAATAATTGAAGGGGTGGGATTTCAAAAATGATGATTTTGTGATTTCTCACATAAGCCAGTGAAAGTAGAGAGAAATTAGATATATGGTCAGATTAACATAAGAGGCGGGCAACTAGAAAGACAGTGGTATTTAACAAGACAACTTAAATGGGTGGGAGGGCGGGAAAAAATTCTGCCTGACTCAGAACAGAGAGAGCTGTGGTCTCTTTTGAAGTTTTAATATGCTGTTAAAACAGAATGCAAGCAAAACACAAAGTAAAGAAAACAAACTACAGTATTCAAAATATAGAAAGGCAATACAGTAATACAAAAAATAACAGCAAACTAACCTTTCCTTCACAGCAAAGTGTAGCAGAGTCTGGATGAGCCTTTCTGGTTTGCGTTTTTTTTAGCGTTGCAGGCCCTTCATGCCTCTCTTCCTCCGGGGACTATTGCTATCCAGTTGGACAATATGTCAGTGGTCTGGTATATCAACAAAGAGTGGGGAACCAGGTCTTACCCCCTTTGCCGAGAAGCCATGAGAGTTTGGGAATGGGCAATCTCCACCAACCGCTTCCTGTTAGCAATGCACATTCCGGGTCGGTCCAACATACTGGTAGACAAATTGAGCATAACTATCCTCTCTCCTTACGAGTGGTTTCTGAATCCTTGTGTAGTGGAACAGATCTTCCTCAAGTGGAGTCAGCCTTGCTGTGATCTCTTCGCATCGCCTTTCAACGTGAAGTGCAGCGAATTTTTCGCTCTAATTCCTCCTTTGGGAGAAGCCCCGAGAGATGCTCTAGTCCATGCTTGGCCGCCCGGTGGTCTTTATGCGTATCCTCCACTTCCGCTTATGACAAAATTTCTGCAGAAAGCTCGCCAGTTGGGGAGCAAGATTATCCTCATAGCCCCATTCTGGCCTCGTCAAGCCTGGTTCCCCTTCCTGGGGTCTCATCTTATAGCTGTACTCTTGATCTTGGATCCCATCCCGGATCTGACTTCTCATCCCTTGGGAATGGCTCCTCCGAACCTGGACGGTCTCAAGCTCTCAGCTTGGCTGATCCAGTTCCCCTAGTTGCCAGGACTCCCGGTATCTCTTCCCGAGTCAAGTCTATCCTAGTGGCGGCACATAAACCCTCTACCAGGAAGATTTACAGTAGCAAATGGAAAAGTTTTTCAATTTGGGCTTCACGAAAGAACTTGGATCCTTTCACCGCTCCTATTTCAGCAGTAGTGGAATTCTTGTCTCATATTTTTCAGCAAGGGGCCAGCTCATCTACCGTGAAGGTCCAGCTGGCTGCCATTTCCCATTTTCATATTGGGGACAACTTTGGTTCTCTCGCTGCTGCCAGAATTTGTAAGACCATTCTAAAAGCCACTTTTCTTTTGCAACCCCCTGTTAGAAATTCATCCCCGCCATGGGATCTGACCTTAGTTCTTCAGGCGTTAGTTGTGCCTCCCTTTGAACCCGCAGCTTCCGTTGATCTGAAGTTCTTGTCATGGAAGACGGCTTTTTTGGTAGCCATTACTTCAGCCAGGAGAGTGTCGGAGCTTTAGGCTCTCTGTATCAAACCTCCATACCTTGTGTTTCATAAGTATCTCTCAGGACTAATCCCTCCTTTTTCCCTAAAGTTGCTTCCGAGACGGACATTAATCAGTCCGTTAATTTGCCTGTCTTTTTCCCTAATTTTCAGAACAAAGGAGAATGTAAACTTCATTTGATGGATGTTCACAGACAGTTACGTTTTTATTTACACAGGACGGCTGTCTTTCGTAAATCTGATCAACTTTTTGTCTCCTTTGCTAAGCCTTTTCTAGGGAAACCAGTTTCAAAGGTGACTCTCGCCAGATGGATTTAGAGTTGTATCTTACAAGCATACAGAGAGTCTGGCTTACCAGAACCAATGGGTGTTCATGCTCACTCTATGCGTTCTATGCCAATGTCTGCTGCATTCTGGTCTAGAGTTTCCCTGGATGACATTTGTTCAACGGCTACCTGGGCGTCCTCTCACACCTTTATCTCTCATTATAAACTGGATTTGGTATCTAGAGGAAGGGCTGCCTTTGGCTCTGCAGTTCTCCGGAATATCCTTCCTTAAGGGCCTCCCAAGATTCCAGTAGCTGGGGACTCTGTCCCACAGGTTGCTGATCAAATGAAGTTAACTACTTCAGATAAAGAAGTTATGTACTCACCATAAAGTTCCATCTGAGTAGGTAAACTTCATTTGTCAGCAACCATCCCTCCCTCCTTCCCCCTGACCTTGATGGTTATTTAGCTGAGCTCGAGGTTTGGACTTATGAGCTTTACTTTGTCCTTGAGTCAGGTGTTTCAGGTTGTTAGTTTGTTTTGTTATTAGGTGCAGGTGGCAAACGCAATCTGAGGATTGGAAGGAGGTCGCAGTGTAGTATGGGTAAGGGGGAGGAGCTTGGAGCTCGGATCTTTTTTCTTGGTATGCTGCCGGCTCGGATCCGTGTTGGATCTGTAACCTACAGGTTGCTGACAAATGAAGTTTACCTACTCAGATGGAACGTTATGTTGAGTACATAACTTCTTTTTTAAAAAAATGTCTTTCACTAGAAATTGTACCTAAAGGTCTCAGAGTATATAAGTACCCTAACAATGTCAGGGAAGAAAGTTATGGAGATTTCATTAAAATTTTTGTGTGATATATTTGGGCGCTGTCTTCATCTTTTATCCGTTAAGGTTTTGACATTTATATCACTCGTTGCGGCTGCTGGTGCTTCTCTTGTATCTTGTTTTGGTTGGAGCTTGCGCTTTGAAGCACTTGTGTCGCTCCTGCTGTGGTTCATGCAGAAAGGCCATGACAGTGTGGGAATGGGCGGTCTTCCAGGTGCTTTTTCTTTACAACTCATATACTCGGGAGTTCCAACGTGTTGGCCGACAAGCACAGCAGGTCCATCTTGTATCCTCATGAGTGGTCCCTGAATCCATCAGTGGCAAGGCAAATTTTCGACCATTGGTGTCAGCCATGCTGTGTCCCCTTTGCTTCCCAAATCAACCGCAAATGCAGCAATTACTTTGCCCTGACCCCCCCCCCCAATCAGGGGAGTCACCCAGGGGCGCTGTTGTTCACGATTGGCCTCTGGGTCTCCTCTGTGCTTATCCTCCTATTCCCCTAATGCCAAAGTTGTACAGAAAGCTCATCGCCTGAAGACCTCTCTCATCCTTATTGCCCCTTTCTGGTCTCATCAGGCGTGGTTCTCTTTACTAAGGTCTCATCTGCAGTATCCACCTTGCATACTAGATCTCATTCAGGATCTCATTTTGCATCCCTGGGGGCTTCCACTTCCCAGTCTCTGGACCCTTCACCTAACCTCATGGTTTCTCCAGTTCCAGTAATCCTTTCATAGACCAGGCTTCCTTCCCCGGTGATGAGCATTATTTTGGCTCCTAAAAAGCCGTTTACGATGAAGGTTTATTCCAGTAAGTGGAAAAGGTTTTCCATTGTGGCCAGACAACGGAATCCAGATCCTTTTTCAACCCCTATTCCTGATATCTTCCTCTTCTTATCTTCTCTTTTTTAGGATGGGTCGAGTTTTTCTACAAATAAGCTCCAGTTGGCTGCCATCTCTAATTTCCATATCAACAATGAGCCTACCTTTTCTTCCAAACTGTGCAAAGCCTTTCTGAAAGGAGTTTTTCTTCTTAGACCTCTGATTAAGGATCCATCCCGACCATGGTATTTGACTTTGGTGCTGTAGGCCCTAACGCAAAAACCTTTTGAACCAGCTAGTTTATGTGATCTTAAATTTCTTTCCTGGAAGACAGCCTTTTTAGTAGCCATTACTTCTGCCAAAAGGGTCTTGGAAGTTCAGGCTGTGTGCATTAAGTTGCTGTTCATGATCTTTCTTAAGGACAGGGTGCCTCTTGGAACAAATCCTTCCTTTCTCCCTAAAGTGGCCTCTGAAGCTAATCTCAATCAGCCGATTCAACTACCGGTCTTATTCCCTAATTACTGTAATAAAGGGGAATATATCTTGCATTGTTTAGATGTCCGCAGGTGATTGCATTTTTATTTAAAGAGGACTGAGAAGTTCAGAAAGTCAGACCAGCTCTTTGTGGCTCTCTCTCAGAATTGAAAGGGCCAGGCATTTTCTAAATTGACTATTTCTAGGGGAATATATCTTGCATTGTTTAGATGTCCGCAGGCGATTGCATTTTTATTTAAAGAGGACTAAGGAGTTCAGAAAGTCGGACCAGCTCTTTGTGGCTTTCTCTCAGAATAGAATGGGCCAGGCAGTTTCTAAAGTGACTATTTCTAGGTGGATTGCTGGTTGCATTTCCTTTATGGAAGTCAGCATCTACGAACTATCCAGAACAGTTAAGGCCCACTCTACTAGGTCTGTTGCTACATCATCATCCTTTTTGGCTAGACTTTCCCTTGATGAGATTTGTGCTGCTGCTAATTGGTCTAATCCTTAATCCTCACACTTTCATTTCACACAACAGATTGGACTTAGTATCCAGGAACAGGGCGTCCTTTGGTTCCTCCGTGCTCCAGCATATTCTTCCTTGAGACCACCTAGGGTACATAGTAGCTGGGGACTCTGACCCATCTGTGGATGATTTCAACTACCTTGCCATAAATTGGGAAAACTACTCGGGTACCAACACCTTTGCCCAACGGTTCTTGGAATTCATAAATTCCAACACCCTGGATCAACTAATCCATAGTCCCACCAGGTGCTCAAATATCCTTGACCTGGTCATTACCATCATGGTAGATTGATGCTCCACACCAGTGGTCACCCCCTCGTTGGTCAGGTCTGACCATAAGCTAATCACCCTTGACATCCACATCCCCCCCACCCCCAGTAGGCAAACCTCCATAAAAAACTTCTCCAAAGCCAACTTCATGCTACCGAAGCCAGAAGTGACAAACATCATGACACCCATGCAGACAGGAACTGAAAGTTCGACTGCCGAATCCTACACTAAGGCACTGTATGAGCATATTCACTCATGCATAAATCGTGCCATTCCAAACAGAACCAAGACTCTCTCCTCCAAAAAAGGAAGCCATTCTGGTGGTCCCCTGCCATAAACAAGTTATACAACAGAAGGAAGAAACAGTTACAGCTGTGGCTGCTTGGTCATTTTTCACATGTTTGTGCTGTGGCTGCTTGGTCATTGTTCACATGTTTGTGCTGTGGTTGCTTGGTCATTGTTCACACATTTGTGCTGTGGGTGCTTGGTCATTGTTCACATGTTTGTGCTGTGGCTGCTTGGTCATTGTTCACATGTTTGTACTGTGGTTGCTTGTTCATTGTTCACACGTTTGTGCTGTGGCTGCTTGGTCATTGTTCACACGTTTGTGCTGTGGGTGCTTGGTCATTGTTCACATGTTTGTGCTGTGGCTGCTTGGTCATTGTTCACATTTGTGCTGTGGCTGCTTGGTCATTGTTCACATGTTTGTGCTGTGGCTGCTTGGTCATTGTTCACATGTTTGTACTGTGGTTGCTTGTTCATTGTTCACATGTTTGTGCTGTGGCTGCTTGGTCATTGTTCACACGTTTGTGCTGTGGGTGCTTGGTCATTGTTCACATGTTTGTGCTGTGGCTGCTTGGTCATTGTTCACATTTGTGCTGTGGCTGCTTGGTCATTGTTCACATGTTTGTGCTGTGGCTGCTTGGTCATTGTTCACACATTTGTGCTGTGGCTGCTTGGTCATTGTTCACACGTTTCTGCTGTGGCTGCTTGGTCATTGTTCACACGTTTGTGCTGTGGCTGCTTGGTCATTGTTTACACATTTGTGTTGTGGCTTCTTGGTCATTGTTCATATGTTTGTGTTGTGGCTGCTTGGTCATTGTTCACACGTTTGTGCTGTTGGTGCTTGGTCATTGTTCACATGTTTGTGCTGTGGCTGTTTGGTCATTGTTCACATGTTTGTGCTGTGGCTGCTTGGTCATTGTTCACACGTTTGTGCTGTGACTGCTTGGTCATTGTTCACACGTTTGTGATGTGGCTGCTTGGTCATTGTTCACACGTTTGTGATGTGGCTGCTTGGTCATTGTTCACACGTTTGTGCTGTGGCTGCATGGTTATTGTTCGCATGTTTGCGCTGTGGCTGCTTGGTCATTGTTCACACGTTTATGCTGTGGCTGCTTGGTCGTTGTTCACACGTTTGTGCTGTGGCTGCTTGGTCATTGTTCACATGTTTGTGATGTGACTGCTTGGTCATTGTTTACACGTTTGTGCTGTTGGTGCTTGGTCATTGTTCACATGTTTGTGCTGTGGCTGCTTTGTCATTGTTCATATGTTTGTGTTGTGGCTGCTTGGTCATTGTTCACACGTTCGTGCTATTGGTGCTTGGTCATTGTTCACATGTTTGTGCTGTGGCTGCTTGGTCATTGTTCACATTTTTGTGCTGTGGTTGCTTGTTCATTGTTCACATGTTTGTGCTGTGGCTGCTTGGTCATTGTTCGCAGGTTTGTGCTGTGGCTGCTTGGTCATTGTTCACACGTTTGTGCTGTGGCTGCTTGGTCATTGTTCACGTTTGTGCTGTGGCTGCTTGGTCATTGTTCACATGTTTGTGCTGTGGCTGCTTGGTCATTGTTCACATGTTTGTGCTGTGGCTGCTTGGTCATTGTTCACACATTTGTGATGTGGCTGCTTGGTCATTGTTCACACGTTTGTGCTGTGGCTGCTTGGTCATTGTTTACACATTTGTGTTGTGGCTGCTTGGTCATTGTTCATATGTTTGTGTTGTGGCTGCTTGGTCATTGTTCACACGTTTGTGCTGTTGGTGCTTGGTCATTGTTCACATGTTTGTGCTGTGGCTGTTTGGTCATTGTTCACATGTTTGTGCTGTGGCTGCTTGATCATTGTTCACACGTTTGTGCTGTGACTGCTTGGTCATTGTTCACACGTTTGTGATGTGGCTGCTTGGTCATTGTTCACACGTTTGTGATGTGGCTGCTTGGTCATTGTTCATACGTTTGTGCTGTGGCTGCATGGTCATTGTTCGCATGTTTGCTCTGTGGCTGCTTGGTCATTGTTCACACGTTTATGCTGTGGCTGCTTGGTCATTGTTCACACATTTGTGCTGTGGCTGCTTGGTCATTGTTCACACGTTTGTGCTGTGGCTGCTTGGTCATTGTTCACACGTTTGTGATGTGACTGCTTGGTCATTGTTTACACGTTTGTGCTGTGGCTGCTTGGTCATTGTTCACACATTTGTGCTGTGGCTGCTTTGTCATTGTTCATATGTTTGTGCTGTGGCTGCTTGGTCATTGTTCACATTTTTCTGCTGTGGCTGCTTGGTCATTGTTCATACGTTTGTGCTGTGGCTGTTGGTCATTGTTCACACGTTTGTGCTGTGGCTGCTTGGTCATTGTTCACACGTTTGTGCTGTGGCTGCTTGGTCATTGTTCACACGTTTGTGCTGTGGCTGCTTGGTCATTGTTTACACATTTGTGTTGTGGCTGCTTGGTCATTGTTCATATGTTTGTGTTGTGGCTGCTTGGTCATTGTTCACACGTTTGTGCTGTTGGTGCTTGGTCATTGTAAACATGTTTGTGCTGGGGCTGTTTGGTCATTGTTCACATGTTTGTGCTGTGGCTGCTTGATCATTGTTCACATGTTTGTGCTGTGACTGCTTGGACATTGGTCACACATTTGTGATGTGGCTGTTTGGTCATTGTTCACACATTTGTGATGTGGCTGCTTGGTCATTGTTCATACGTTTGTGCTGTGGCTGCATGGTCATTGTTCGCATGTTTGTGCTGTGGCTGCTTGGTCATTGTTCACACATTTGTGCTGTGGCTGCTTGGTCATTGTTCACACGTTTGTGCTGTGGCTGCTTGGTCATTGTTCACACGTTTGTAATGTGACTGCTTGGTCATTGTTTACACGTTTGTGCTGTGGCTGCTTGGTCATTGTTCACACATTTGTGCTGTGGCTGCTTTGTCATTGTTCACATGTTTGTGCTGTGGCTGCTTGGTCATTGTTCACATGTTTCTGCTGTGGCTGCTTGGTCATTGTTCATACGTTTGTGCTGTGGGTGCTTGGTCATTGTTCACATGTTTGTGGTGTGGCTGCTTGGTCATTGTTCACATGTTTTGTGCTGTGGCTGCTTGGTCATTGTTCGCATGTTTGTGCTGTGGCTGCTTGGTCATTGTTCACATGTTTGTGCTGTGGCTGCTTAGTCATTGTTGACAGGTTTGTGCTGTGACTGCTTGGTCATTGTTCACATGTTTGTGCTGTGGCTGCTTGGTCATTGTTCACATATTTGTGCTGTGGTTCCTTGTTCATTGTTCTTATGTTTGTGCTGTGGCTGCTTGGTCATTGTTCACATGTTTGTGCTGTGGGTGCTTGGTCATTGATCACATGTTTGTGATGTTGGCTGCTTGGTCATTGTTCACACGTTTGTGCTGTGGCTGCTTGGTCATTGTTCACACTTTTGTGGTGTGGCTGCTTGGTCATTGTTCACACGTTTGTGCTGTGGCTGCTTGGTCATTGTTTACACATTTTTGCTGTGGCTGCTTGGTCATTGTTCATATGTTTGTGTTGTGGCTGGTTGGTCATTGTTCACACATTTGTGCGGTTGGTGCTTGGTCATTGTTCACACTTTTGTGATGTGGCTGCTTGGTCATTGTTTGCATGTTTGTGCTGTGGCTGCTTGGTCATTGTTCGCATGTTTGTGCTGTGGCTGCTTGGTCATTGTTCACACGTTTGTGCTGTGGGTGCTCGGTCATTGTTCACACATTTGTGCTGTGGCTGCTTGGTCATTGTTCACACGTTTGTGTTGTGGCTGCTTGGTCATTGTTCACATGTTTGTGCTGTGGCTGTTTGGTCTTTGTTTACACAATCACTTTGTTTTATTGCTTGAATTATTATTCCAATTGATGAGTCTTGCTTGGTACCTCAACACTTCAGAACTCAGCTTTCCTAACCTTTTCCTTTTTGTCTGCCTGCAGCTTTGGAGGGTTTAATTTTTACCCCTTAGGATTCCTTGTTGTATTTTCAGCAAGTGGATTCGTAATTCAGGTATAGTATACAAACACCTTTCCATCCAGCAGCTGTGGATGCATATTCCGTTAAGCTGGACAAGTGTTCCATCCAGCATCTGTGGATGTATATTCCATTAAGCTGAACAAGTGTTCCATCCAGCAGCTGTGGATGCATATTCCGTTAAGCTGGGCAAGTGTTCCATCCAGCATCTATGGATGCATATTCCGTTAAGCTGGAGAAATGTTCCATCCAGCATCTGTGGCTGCTTATTCCGTTAAGCTGGACAAATGTTCCATCCAGCACCTGTGGATGCATATTCCGTTAAGCTGGACAAGTGTTCCATCCAGCTTCTGTGGATGCATATTCCGTTAAGCTGGACAAGTGTTCCATCCGGCACCTGTGGATGCATATTCCGTTAAGCTGGACAAGTGTTCCATCCTGCATCTGTGGATGCATATTCCGTTAAGCTGGACAAGTGTTCCATCCAGCATCTGTGGATGCATATTCCGTTAAGCTGGACAAGTGTTCCATCCAGCATCTGTGGATGCATATTCCGTTAAGCTGGACAAGTGTTCCAGCCAGCATCTGTGGATGCATATTCTGTTAAGCTGGACAAGTGTTTCATCCAGCATCTGTGGATGCATATTCCGTTAAGCTGGACAAGTGTTACATCCAGCATCTGTGGATGCATATTCCGTTAAGCTGGGCAAGTGTTCCATCCAGCATCTGTGGATGCATATTCCATTAAGCTGGACAAATGTTCCATCCAGCGTCTGTGGATGCATATTCCGTTAAGCTGGACAAGTGTTCCATCCAGCATCTGTGGATGCATATTCCGTTAAGCTGGACAAGTGTTCCATCCAGCATCTGTGGATGCATATTCCGTTAAGCTGGACAAGTGTTACATCCAGCATCTGTGGATGCATATTCCGTTAAGCTGGGCAAGTGTTCCATCCAGCATCTGTGGATGCATATTCCATTAAGCTGGACAAATGTTCCATCCAGCGTCTGTGGATGCATATTCCATTAAGCTGGACAAGTGTTCCATCCAGCATCTGTGGATGCATATTTTGTTAAGCTGGACAAGTGTATCATTTCATACTACTACCTTTTACTGCTTTTTTCCTCTCTCTCTTTCAGATTGTGCTTGCTGAGTGCATTGGATCTAGACCAGGCTACTTCATCAGCTGATTGCATTAGGTAGAGGCACATACCCCTGAAATATACAAATTAGAGAAAATTCTGAGGTGTGCTGAGCTGGAGTTATTAGGATTAGCAATTGTAACAGTTACCAGTTCAGTAGGCCAGATGAAATGTAAAAGGAGAATTTATAAGTGGCTGTCAAAAAATGTCAGTAAAAGTAAAGATCCTTACTACAGACATTTGTGATTTGAGATAATCATATTGTCTAGAGTAGGTAATTATGTTTTCTTTTTGTTTTTTTTTTTTACTTGTCCAGCTAAATGCAACAGTGATACCATTTTGCACTTTTTTACTGCTTCGTATTTTATAATGGGAAAAAGGACCACATTTTTTTAGTTTGTATGATGGCAGTAAATAAAAACTCATATTTTATATGTTTAAGAGATGTACTGATTAATGTTAAATCACTGCATTAGCATGCATTTTGCTCTGGTTAGTTGTTTCTATTACTGAATGTTTATTTTTATCTGTAACAGTTAACCAAGCCTAGAATATGCAGTGTGTGTGTGTTTTTTTTCTGTTTGCCTGTATTCTGTAACATAGATGATTCCGTTTGCAGTTTATTTAAAAACTGTTCTTTAACTAAAAGGGAACAAGTAATGCATTAACCATGTCATTTTTCACCAGTGAAATACTTGTCTCTCTGTTAAAACAAAACATTCAGGGCAGTTTCAGAATTCATGTTTTGCAGCCATTTTGTATGTTAACACATTACCTCTAGATTGGTGTCAGTGTGTCACCAAACCAGCAACCTTGTGGTTTTTATGTTATTTTCTTTGGTTTAGATTTGTTGATAAGGGTAAAGCGCTGATCCATCATGGTCTATTATAGGCTCAGTCCATGTGTACAGTATTCCGCGTGAATGTGCAGTAAGTAAAAATATGTTAAAACAATCCCAGTTAACAGCAATGAATACATAATTCAATGACTTGACAGAACAATGGTTTATGTAAGCAGCGATCTGGTAAAGCATTCATAGCTGATAAAGGCAGTGAAAACATTATGGAAGCCCTTGACAGAATGATAGATGAATGGCATGTGTAAGCAGCGATCTGTTAAAGCAGTCATAGGTGATAAACGTAGTGAAAACATGATGGAAGCCCTTGACAGAGTGACAGAAAAATGGCTTATGTAAGCAGCGATCTGTTAAAGCAGTCATAGCTGATAAAAACAGTGAAAATATGATGGAAGTCCTTGACAGAATGACTTGTGTACGCTGCAATTTGTTAAAGCAGTCATAGCTGATAAAAGCAGTGAAAATATGATGGAAGTCCTTGACAGAATGACAGAACAATGACTTGTGTAAGCAGCATAGGCATAGCTGATAAAAGCAGTGAAAACATGATGGAAGCCCTTGACAGAATGATAGACGAATGCACTCATAGATGATAAACATAGTGAAAACATGATGGAAGCCCTTGACAGAGTGACAGAACAATGGCTTATGTAAGCAGCGATCTGTTAAAGAAGTCATAGCTGATAAAAGCAGTGAAAACATGATGGAAGTCCTTGACAGAATGACAGAGCAATGGCTTGTGTAGGGCAGCCTGGTAAGGAGCTTTGGACAACTGTTGGTCAAGAAGTACATGAGTGGTTGACATAGCGATGTGTATAACTTATTGACAGCAAGTTCAAGTGGATTGAAAGGTAGAAGAGTTTGAATGGAACAGGCACTGAGTTTAGTACTGGCTTGGTTTAAAAATGGTGTAGCTGTGTGGAGACCGAGCAGAAGGCTGGATTGTCAGGCAGCGGAGCCCCAGAAGTAGTAGTTGGGGTGCCACCTCTGTGCAGGTTATTGATGACATGTCACCTGGATTATTACGTCTTGTTCTGGGAGCTGAAGTCTATACAAGGATTTCCTTGAAGTTGTTCATAAAATGGCAACAAAGAGTTACGTTTGCGCCAGATGTAATGACTGTCGAACGTAAGTATAAGTATCCACAGGGGTTGGAAAGAGTGAGGGTGTGGCAGAAATATTTAAATATCTCATTAGCATAACAGGGTGCCAGAAAAAAATTATCTTTCAGTAAAGGAAATGGGAAGGGACAAGGGAGGGATGATATTAGGGAAGTAGACTTGTGAGATACCCAGTCTCCCAACCACAGAAGAGGCCACATACAAAACACTGTGTCCACTTATGTAAACCCATCGCTGGAAATTATATTAGAGGTGAGAAGCTAAACTAGCAACATGTGTGTTTGTTGTTGTGTACCTTTGGTGTGTGTATATGTCTGTATTGTGAAGATAGTAAAAGGAATAGGGTGTTGGGTCCTTTGGACAAGAACTCATACATT
The DNA here is from genome assembly GCF_019279795.1 of Protopterus annectens. NCBI lineage: Eukaryota > Metazoa > Chordata > Ceratodontiformes > Protopteridae > Protopterus > Protopterus annectens. The sequence goes on along the minus strand of NC_056749.1, from coordinate 772,720,601 downwards.
TATTTGTAGTTATTTCTGTTTGTTAACCAGGACTATCCAGCTGGGGAAAGAGCCCTTTTCAGTGGAGACCTGGAGAGAAAAGCTCCATAAATATGACAGAGAGAGGTAGAGATACAAACCCTACAAAAGATAATTACAATAGTGAGAGTAAAATTGCATAATACAGGTTCAGAGACTTGTTCTGTTAATTACAACAGCATATTGTACAGATAGTTAAGTTAGTACTTCCAATTGTCAAATGTACTTACATCCAAGTACCATTTATGTGAGAATAAGGAAAGAAATGATAGACAGGGTCCTGGGAAGTAAACAGTGTGGGAAGAAATAGCCAAGGAATTGTTATAGCTAGGCTTGTATAGGCCCTAGGGCCGATAACCTAGTATCAACCTATGAACCTAAATTAAAGAAGGTTAGCTCAAGGGGTTACAGCGATACACCGAATAAAGGTGTATTGAGTAGGTTTATTAGTAAGCAGATTTAGAGTGTGTAATAGTAAAGGGATGGAGCACAGAGTAGAAGAATAGGGGACTGCAGTAATGAAGACAAAAAATGAGCTGCATCAACAGAGGTATTACGCTGAAAGTGCTGTGCATATTCTAATTATGTAAATGTTATTCATGAGCAGTAAGACTTTGTATTTACGCATTTTGTTTGGTAAGGAATGATGTTCTGTAGTCCTATCTCACCTTCATTCTTACATATGGGATCGGAGCCGATCCTTGGCTCTGACTCTGCCTATTTACAAGCTAGGAAGTCTTCTAGTTATCTTGTGGCTAGGTAGGTTTCCCATGGTGCACCAGTACAATCCCAAGATCTCGTTTGCCATGTCGATGAGTTCGGTTGTGCTTCTCTTTGGCTCTGGCTAAGTGTTGCATTTACTTCAACTTTTTCCAAAATTGTTTGGCTCTGTTTAGCTTAAAATAGTTAAAACTGTTTCTGCTTTATTGTTAATCAGTTAACATAGTTGATATTAGTGTAGTTAGCTTATACTTGTGCCATTTGGTGCAGTCTTTGGCCTTTGGCCTTTTTTTGGCTTAGTATTGGTATCCTGTGTGCTGGTTTTCGTATACTCATAGAATTAGTAGTTGTAGGCGCCTTTTGCGCACTGTTAGACTATGTGTGTTAATAAGATAGTCTAGTGTTTTAGGCGGTTTCCTACTTGTTAATTGGTTAGCATTGCTGGATTTGCTATCATTGTTAACAGAACTACGTTCTGTTAGTTCTTGGTATAAGTTTGAGTTTTTTGTGGATTCCCACTTGTTTTGCTGATATTGCTGCTGAGTGTGTGCAGTTCTATACTTTCTGTAACTTTCTAGGTCTGTTTTAGTTAGAAGACCTAGTTTCTTTGTTTTCTTTCCTGCCCGGGCTAGGCCCGTTTAAGTTAGAGGATCTAGTCCTCGTGGTGTCTTTCTCCTTCCTGCCCGGGCTAGGCCCGTTTAAGTTAGAGGACCTAGTCCTTGTGGTGTCTTTCTCCTTCCTGTAGGGCTGGGCCCGTTTAAGTTAGAGGATCTAGTCCTCGTGGCGTCTTTCTCCTTCCTGCAGGGCTAGGCCCGTTTAAGTTAGAGGACCTAGTCCTCCTTCTCCCTTTTCTCTGTCTGTGTGTGTCCTTTCTGTGAGAATGCCCAGAGAGAGTAAGGATCATAAGCCATCTGGCTTTAAGAAGTGTATTAAGTGCTCTCAAAAAATGTCCATAACGGATGGTCACGGTAACTGCGTTTATTGTTTGGGAGCCATCCATTTACAGGAGACCTGTTTATTTTGCCATGCTTTCAGTCCTGGGGTGCTGCAAGAGAGGAAGAACAAGCTCATCCTAAAAGGTCTTAAACCTTCCTTTGAGGAAGATATGTCTAGCTCTTCCTCATCTTCAAAATCCAGTAAGGGAAAATCTAAATCGTCTAAGAGGCCCTCACCAGCACCGGCTGGTATCTCAGAGCCACCTCTTAAGATCACAGAATCAGACAAGTCCACTGTCTCATCAGCACCACAGACCTCGGTGCCACCTAAGAGCAGTATTGTGATTACAGGGCCAGTTCCAAGTATTTCGGAGCCGACCACTGAGACTATTTCTCGGAGCTGGTCTGTGGATCCTCTACTGGCCTCCTTGATATTGAAATCTCTAATACCTCAGAGATCCTGCTCTCCTACTGTGTCATCCAGGTCTTCCAGGAGTTTATCGGAAGAAGATGTAGAGAGGGTAATGCTGAGACTGTTGAAGTCATCTGCTTTGCCTAAATTGCTGTTGGCACCTACCCAGTCAGTTCCCAGAGCCACTTGAGTCCATTCAGCCCTCTGCGATCATTCCTCCTCTGAGCCATGCTGGTCTTTTGGAGCCGGAGTGTTTGGTACCACTGGTGGAACCTTCGGCTCCAGCTCCCCCTGTGGATGTTTTGGAGCTGAGTTCTGCTCCGACACTCTCGGCGCCGTTCATAGTGTTTAGGGGCCGAAGCTCCCTGGTCGGCCCAGACAGGGATGCTTGGAACCGAACTTCTTCGGTTCCGAGTCTTCCTCTCAGCTTGTCGGCTAGGGAGAGTTCGGACCCTATGTCTATCTCGGAGCCGATAGCTCTAGAGCCGACAGCATCCTCGGTCTCCTCAGAGTCGGGGAGGTCTTTGGAGACAGAGAGGACGGCATTCGAGATGATGAGGAGTGTGCTGTACCGATCGTCAGCTCCTACCAGAGGTACCGGCACTCTTCCCCCGAAGCACCTACTTCTGTCTCTGCTCCTACCCCCTTCATGGACAGCAGAGACCCTCAGCCTCAGGAGCCACCGGTTGGTGGCCCCCACTCTTCTGAGACCTCACCGGAATGTCCTTCTGAGGAGCCCCCATGGAAGAGAACATGTAAGAGGAAGCATGTAGACTCCCAGGATAAGTCTCTGACCTCTGACACTGACCTTGAGGAGTCGGAAGGGTCCCCCAAGTCGTCCTCTGATGATGTCTCCTTCGTAGACATCCTGGAAATCCTTAAGCAGAGGTGCAGCTGGCCCACTGTCACCCCTTCTGATGAGGAGTCGGTTTACCTGAAGGCTTTTGGGTCTCAACCTTCAGCTTCTTGGGTGTCTCCACCTTTCAACGAACTGATGGAGCTAGTTAATCGAAAGGTGTGGGATACTCCTGATACTGTGGAGCTAGTCCCCAGGAGACCGAATAAGTTTCTTCCTGCCCCTCCTGAGAAAGATTTTTTGTCTAAAGGTGTTCCCGTAGATGCCATGGTGGTGGCGGCGGCGGCGGCCACTAAAAAGGAGCTAGCTGAAACTTCTTCTGTTCATCCGCCTAATAAGGAGTCTTGAATGATGGACAGATACGGGAAGCGTATCTTTAGTTCATCGGCATTTACCCTCAGATCGCACCTTACTCACTTCACGAAACTTCAGAGATCTCCTTAAAGAGTTAGGAGATTCTCTACAAGGTACATGTACTGAGGGAGTCCCTGACAAGGTTTCTGCTCAGTTGTCCACCTTGAACTCTATCGTCAACTTTTCCATGCAGCTTATTTGGTATGCAGCCAATGGAGTGAGTAGAGCAGTGCGTTCAGGAATTTCCCTGAGGCGTCATTCCTGGATGCGTTTGTGTAACTTTAATCTTTAATCTTAGAATTTCCCCTGGCTGCTGTCCGCTCCTGTCCCAGCATCTTTTGCCTCTGTACCCTGCTCTGCATTGCACTGTTCCTGCAATTTATTCGCTGAGAACCTACCTACTTAGTGACAAAGGACCCCATCCAAAAACCTGTAGTCTCATCTCTCAGCCTTCTAGTCCCTGCACCCTCTTTCAAGGAAGCAAGAAATAGCCTGCTCTCCATTGCGCTGTTCCTGCAATTTATTCTCCGAGAACCTACCTACCTACCTGGTGATAAAGGACCCCATCCAAAAACCTGCGGTCTCATCTCTCAGATTTCTATTCCCTGCACCCTCTCTCAAGGAAGCAAGAAAGTATGTTGTCAAAGTCCTGCCTGTAAAGCCTACTACCATCTACTATTGCTTCAAGGGTTCTAAAGCACGCTCTGCATCTGAAGAGCCAGCAGCCTTTACCCCCCCCCTCCTATCTACCCTGTAACCAAAACACCTCCACCATCCCATAGTAACCCCTTTTACTAACTTTCACCCCCTTACCTAGTCTGAACCCAGCTAGCTCCCTTACATAATTGCCTGCAATACTAGATCTGTCCACTAGGTGATACCGCTTTACCATCCTTTATTCTCCTGCTTATCCATCTGTTGTTATTCTTTTATTATTCTACATTTCTTATGTCCTAGACCTGCTCTTAAACCTCACACTTTACCCTTTACCCTTTACTTTAACTGTCTACACCCACCTGTTTTCTTATAGACTCCTTACTTATCTCTGCTCTTTCCCACTTTAGACTTACCTAACTTACCTTCAGTAACCAGCATCGCTGATTGTTTCTTCTGTAGCTGCTCCATTACCTGTCTCTACCTGTTCCGTTCACCCTGCGGGCTCACTCCGCTCCAATACCCTCCCCCATTTCCCACCCACCACAGTGGTCCTACTTTTATACTACTTAACCACACCCCTTTCCCCTTCCCACCAGTCACTAAGATCATTAACATTGGCCATCTAACTCCAATTCCCTCCTTTCACCTACCACTCCTTATCTCTCCCACCACACCCTCTACCTCTCCATATCCACACCTAGTATACTTCGTGCCTATAACAAAGACTTAACAACTTACCCATCCCAATGTACAAATTACCCACCTCAGCCCAGTTACAGCTGTCACTCATACTCATACTTCTACCACTTTTAACTTTAGCCTACCTGCTTACCTCCTATGAACACCCGTTATATTCACACCTTCAATACCCCAATAAGCTAACCACCTCTCCTTCTCTACCTATTATCACTAACCATGGTAATATAACATCTACACCCAGCTATCTACTGCCTAAATATCATAGAATAGCCCACATGAGATATAACTCCCTCAATCCCAGAAAATCTCTAAACCTATACTGTAAATCCCCAAATCCTAGATTTCAAATACAACTCCTCTCTTTAAAAGATGGAGACATTCACCCAAACCCAGGCCCAACAATTACTACTGCCACTCAACTCCTCAACCCCAATCCCTCTACTTTTCATTCCCTTACCAAACCACCAAACTCACTCTTAATAGCTCACCTCAGTGTATGTAGTATTAATAACAAAATTGCACAGCTCCATTCTCTCTTGGAAGTCTACTCCTTTGATATTCTATGCTTAACAGAAACCTGGTTAAAACCTGTTACTAAAGACAATGAAATCATTCCACCAGGCTGTGATATCTTACAACTTGACCGTGTAGCTAAGAAGGACAGTGGGAATGCTATCTTATTTAAATCAGGGCTACAAATTACTACCTATGACTATAAATCACCTCAAGACTCTAACACTGAAATTCTTATTTCCAAACTTCAAATTAACACTTTCAAATCCATTTATATTATCTGTATCTATCTACCTCCTGGCAATAACAGTGCCACCATAGAAGATGTCCTTTGCTTGTTATCTCATAACTTACCCCAAGAAACCATAATCCTAGGTGATTTTTAACACTGATTGGAAGTGTTGCAGCGGTAGTCACCCTACCACCCATATTAACCTATTTGTTTTTTTTCTCAAATTATTACCTTCCCTACCAGGATAAACAAGCCTAATAAGACAGAAAGTACCTTAGATTGGATTCTCATAAATAATCATCCCCAGACTTATGAAGCTGGAGCCCTCCCTGATGATGTGAGTGACCACTCACTCACCTACATCATCAGGCATAAGGCCAATATACCCGTTCCAACCATTTGTAGGACAATTAGAACCAAGAAAAACTTTAACCCCGATCTCTTCCAAAGCGAACTAAAAGCATGTAACTGGTCTCCCTTAAAATCCTTCCCACTGGAGGAAGCTGTGAAATACTTTAATTCTAACCTCCTAGCCATACTTGACCACCAGGCACCAACCCGCTCTATCAGAATTCGAACTAAATCTGCCCCATGGCTTTCAGAAGACACCAAGCAAAAAATCCATCTCAGAAATAAATACTGGAACAAATGTTGAATGATTAAAAACCCAGTAGACCAGCAAAACTTCAGACAGCTGAGAAATGAAACTAAAAAAGCTATACTGTCTGACAAAAGAAACTACTACCTACAATTCCAGCAGACTCACCATACTAACCCACAAAAGTTCTGGGCAAGTATTAACCAACTACTACACCCAGGTCAGTCCATCACACCAAACCTACAAGGCACAGACCTGTAAAATCCCAATCATACTGCCAATGCCGTTAATACCTTTTTCACTGAGGCCATTCAAACTCTTGCCAGTCAGTTTTCACCTAATAGCTTTCCTATATCTAACTCTGCCCACCCCCTCCATTTCTCTTCCAACCAGTCACAACAACATATATTCTTACCCTTATCCAAAAACTGAAATCATCCTCTCCTTCAGCAGACCAACTACCCGCTGAATATCTACAAAAAGCAGCCATATCCATCGCCAGTCCCATTTCCATCCTGATCAATAGAACCAACAGTGAAGGGCACATCCCTAGTATCTGGAAAGTCTCCCAAATTATCCCGCTACATAAAGGCAGAAGCCCTACTGAATTCTCCAACTACCGTCCCATAGCCCTACTTTCTGCTTTGGCAAAGATCATGGAAAAATGTGTCCACAGGCAAATGCTAGACCACCTAATCCAAAATAATTTACTATCCAGCTGTCAACATGGTTTCAGACCTTCCCACAGCACTACTACTGCCCTCCTTTCCTTTACTGACTGTATTAACAAAAAAACGTAACCACAATATGCTTTCCTCTGCATTTTTTATTGATCTGTCCAAGGCATTCGATATGGTAAATTACCAGATACTTATAAATATCCTTAAATCCCTGTAACTAGATGAACTTGCTATAAAATGGTTCAAGTCCTACTTAGATAACAGACAACAGGCTGTGCTTTGGCACAATATTCTATCTACCCACCTGCCTGTTAACCTTGGTGTCCCTCAAGGGTCCATATTAGGACCCCTACTTTTTTCTATATTTATTAATGACCTTCACCTAGCAATTCCCCAAGCTACATGCATCCAGTACGCAGACGATTCCACTCTTATATGCTCATCCACATCCAAATCTGAACTTCACTCCCTTACCCAGTTTATACAGTGCTGTCTCCTCCTGAACCCCCAAAAAACGAATCTCCTCCTTTTTACTCCTACTTTTAAGTCCTCCCCAATAGATTTCACAGTAACATCCAATAACGGTACTCTCATATCCCCAGAACCTACAACCAAACTACTAGGTATCACCATAGATAACAACCTCAACTTCAACTCCCATATCAGTAATAGTCTAAAAATCTGTTAACAGAAAACTAGGCTCTCCACAGGATCAAACCCTTCCTTTCTCCTTCAGCTAGAATAACTATTGCTCACACTCATCTTAATCTCTCCTCTCCTCTATGTCTCACTAATATATACAAATCTATCTAAACACAACCTCAATAAAATGGAACATTCCTACAATAACATAGCCAGATTTGCTACAGGTAACCCTTTCAGAACCCACCACTGTTATAATCTAAAGCAGCTAGGATGGCTTGAACTGCAAAATCAGCTTAAATTCCACCAACTGACCATTGCCCATAAAACCCTTTACCAACCTACCAATACTCCTGTACTATCTACCCTCATCATCCCCTGCACCAATCTGAAGACCTTACAGTCATCTCATAAACTTCTTGTAGATATTTCAAAATCAAACAGCAGAGCTGGGGACTCTTTCTCCTCTAATACTGTTGGAAAATCCCGGAACCTACTTCCAGTGACCTTTCCTCACTTCCCTCTGTATCACTTTTCAAAAGGAAACTAAAACTCTTCCTCAGAACACACTGGTTGTGCCCCTGTGCTAAACCTGAGCTCTTCAATCTTGCATCTGCCTACTGTCTTCTTCTCATTTATCAAGTTTTATTTTGCTTAAATTACAACATAACCTTGTCCTACTATATACTGTTACTTGCATCTTCTGGAAACTTATTATTGTGACAACTTTTTTTCTACTAACATAATTATGTTATATTATAATCTTCCTTCTTTTTTATATTATGTATTAACCTGCATTTTTGTATTGTACCTGCATTTCTTTTGTCACTATGTTATGAATGTCTGCCCTCTTTGATTATCTCTGTGCCGTACCTGCAACGTGCATTGTACATATGAACTTTTGTATATGAGATTTTGTTTTTGTATATGAGATGTTTTTGTTTTTGTTTTCACGGAGCTTATCTTCCTGGGCCTCTACTGAAAATGGACATGTATCCAGTTAGACTAGCCCGGTCAACAAATGTAAAATTAAATAAATAAATAAACTTTGCGGAACCGTTCAAGTCTACCTTTACCAACGCCCCCTTTGACGGTTCTTCCTTGTTTGGATCCAAGGTAAAGGACACTCTCACTTGGTGCAAGCAAGAAGGAAAAACACTCTCTGCCCTGAGAGTACGTTTTACTGTTCCCTCTAGACCATACCCTAAGGGTCACAGGGGTGGTAAAATGTGATTCAAGAAGTCCCAGAGGTTTTTCCAGGATGCATAGGGTGAATCCTCCTTCAGAGGCAGAGGAGGAGTAGGAAATGGTAAACGTCATCCTAGCGGCAGGGGCGGTCCGCAAAACCAAGGAGGTCGCAATTCCTTTCGGGGCCAGACTTACCAGCGCTCCTGATGTGGGGCCCGACTGTGCTTCTCTGGGGCCGGTCAGGGGTCGCATTTCTTTGTACCCAGAAGCCTGGCTGGGTATCACTCAAGACAAGTGGGTACAAAGAATTATTACCAGAGGTTATGTCATACCCTTTTCTCTTCCACCTGTTGTTCCCAATAAGATCCCGGATGTTCCACCCAGTCATAGGGATCAGGCAACTGTGGAGGTCAAAAAGTTACTGTCAAAAAGAGTCATCCAACTCGTCCCAGCAGACCAAATAGGATCCGGAACTTACTCCAGATTCTTTTTAGTGCCAAAATGTACAGGGGACTGGAGGCCTATTCTGGACCTCAGCAGATTAAACGATTCAGTAAAGAAGGACAAGTTCTGGATGGTGACACTACAGTCTATACTCCTGTTATTCGGGAAAGACAGTTGGATGTGCTCAATAGATCTCCAAGATGCCTATTACCACATAAAAATGGACAGGGCATCGAGGAGTCATCTACGCTTCCGGTTGGGAGCCAGTCATTGCCAGTTTCATGCTCTGCCCTTTGGTCTCACTACAGCCCCCAGGGTGTTCACCAAATGTATGGCAGTAGTGACAGCTCACCTGAGACATCAAGGATTCCAGGTGTTGCCAAATCTGGACAACTGGCTCTTGACTGCCCCCACCAGGCATCTACTTCTTCAGACCAGGGACGCTACTCTTCAGCTTTGTGCCCAGCTGGGAATTTCTATAAATTGGGAAAAATCTGCCTTATTGCCCTTTCAGTCTGTGATTTCTATAGTCGCAGAGATAGACACAGTAGCGTCTATATTACATTATCGTACGATATAAATAATGAGTGCTATTTCATTGTACCGATAATGTCTAAATCACAAAATATCAAACACGCAGAACAGCAAATTTTTTCCCAGGGAAAAAAATTGCTGCTCCACAAAAAAAAAAAAAAACCTTAAACACAAGGATAAGTGGGGGGCTTCGCCCCCCCCGTACTTAAATATACCAACTCCGAGATCGCACCATAGTGGAGGAAATGGCAAAGTCCCGAAGATGGCCCACTGAATTTTTTC
>NC_056749.1:772643337-772703337 GCF_019279795.1 Protopterus annectens | reverse complement strand
CCCATGCTTCCTCTTTATTTACTAATCAAGTCCTACCGGTCTTCTCTCCCCCCAGTGTTACTGTGTGTCTATATCCCAGGATCTTTTGCCTTACATCTTCTGGTGTAGAAGTGCAAAACTTTGCAAATCTTTTCTCACATTTTAACCCTTACATCTGCCTGAAAGATGTAGTAACTTTCCATGATATACCTTTTTTAATCAAAAATGTTTTTATTCATTTTTTAAAACAGTAATTTAACAATGTGATCACAAGAAAAGAACAAATAAATTATATACAGTGTCCTTAACAATAAAAAGTAATATACATAGCAAAACACTTCTTAAAGGTTAAACAATTTCTTCCAAGCAATTGATGGGTTGTGTTATTTGTTCTTGTTTTTATAGTAGCAACCTCATTTCTATGGATATACTTTAGGTAAACAAATTCAGTTTTCAAGACAGTAATAGATTGAGATTTCCAATTTTTAGTAACAATTTTTCTTTATAGAGATGATTGACCACAGTAAAAATATTTGATTTTTATGGATGACATCAGGAACAGGAACACTGAAAAGAATGAGGAATCAGAAATTATACATTTGTCATTCCATAGATCTTTACAAAGATACATAAAATATAACCAAACAAGGAATTACTTTACAGTTAGCAACCATGTGTATCCAGTCAGCATCAAGATGGCCACATCTTCAGCATTTTATTTCATCTTTCTTGTATATTAGTGCTAAGGATCTATGTAAAAATGTCCATGTGTATACACATCAAAACAGGGAAGATGTGGACTCTTTCACCGACTGTAAACAAATGTTTTTTATCCTTTGCTGAGAATTCTTGTTTATTAACGCTACTAGAATAACTCCAAAAAGAAATATCTGTTTTGCCAAAATCATTTCCGAGTATTTTATAAATTACAGATATGTATGAAGTCTTCTTGCGTGACCCGTTTATAATTGTTGAAATAAAGTCTAAGATTTTTAAGGTACTCTTATTGTATGCCTCTAGTGAGGATATAAGTTTGGCATGTATAATATCCTTACAAGTTTGGATGTCTGGCCAGTTACAGTTCTGTAAACTATATATTGCAATCAGATAGTCTGCAGAACTTATTTCATTAGCTGAGAGAAACTGACTCCAGTATAATAGGCCACCCCCTCTTAAATTCTAGTATTTTCCGAGATCAAAAGATATCAAACAGTCATTTGTGAAAGCAATAAGAAAAATAATTATTAATACGTTCTTGACTGGTTCATTAGAAAACATAAGCTTTTTAAAAACAGCAATAATATTTGACTTATCAGAGGAACAAGTTTTGAGTTCTCATTTTGAATATTTTTAAAGATCCATATAAAGACGCATCTATGTATTTGAGTGTGCGGTTCAAGCAATGTCTTATTATTACTAAGAAGTAGGTTTTCATGAATTAACTGCCAGTATGATGTATAACAAGTGTTATTCCAAAGCAACACTACATTGGTAATTGCTGAATTTAAATGAAAATCAATATTTGGAAACCCTATACCCCCTTTGTCTCAGCTTGAGGTGTGCCAAAGAAGAGAAATTCTTATTTGGAGGGTACCAAAGGAAGTTAAGTAGAATGTTATTTATTTTATTTTTAGTTTTAATAGGTGGGGGAAGCATTAAAGCATGACTAAAAAATAAAATTTGTGGTCCTTATATCATTTTAATTAGAGTTAATCCGACTTCAGATGTTTAGAACAGTCTGTTCCAGCTGTCAGTTAAACCTGTAACTGAGTTTATAAGTTGTTGGTCACCAACAGCCAACAAGCCTGAAAAGACGCCAAAACCACGAGGCAACTAGGTTTTAAGAGAGGAAGATGAAGGAGTTTTGGAAATGACCCCTGTTGGCCAATAAAACTACAGTTTCAAGTCAGTAACAACTCCTACGGGGGGCAGGGAAACTGCTCAATGTTATTCACTGCCACTGATCAACAGATAGACTTTCCTTTAGCCCAAGCAAAAATGGCCTCACAGAAACTTACAAACAGTTCAGGAAACAGCAAGCCTGTAACTGAACTTTTTTAAATCTCAGAAAAGTGGGAAAAAAGCAAGATTTTTTTTTGTTTGTTTTTGTTTTTTCAGAGATAGCAGAGGTTCACAGGTAATATCAAGTTATAACAGTGCAGTAAATGACCTCACACAAGAGTGCTAGGTCAAGGACAGAAAATATGCAAGTTTTGAGAAAAAAAACGATTTAAAATTAAGTGCAATCAGGAAATTCAGTAAACAACTTTTGGTTGTGCTCTAAATACAGCTACTAATGCAGAAATCAAGTTTAACAAGCCAGAAAATGCTCAAACTAGGCAGCTATGCAGAAAAACTTAGCAAATAAACAGAGAAAAAATACTTAAAATCTCAGTCCATGTGAGGCAGAGCACCTCGCTGGCTCTGTTCAAGAGAAATCTTGACCGGTGGATGGGAGATCGTAGGTTTACCCCGGGAATCATCTCTGTGTCACTGCTGGACAGAGGCACAACAAACTAATGGGCACATTATTTCTAGCATAAGGGGTGGCGTAAGCCACATAACTTTGGGCTAGGCTTATAAATGCCTTAGGGCAGATAGCCTAGTATAAACCTATGAACCTATGAACCTATTGATCATGGATCCGAGCCGGCAAAGTAAGCGACAGCTCCTGAGCTCAAGCTCCTCCCCTTCCAAGAAACCCTGCTACCCATAATCCTCAGATCTCATTTACCGCAAACAGTGAGTGGATGTGTTTTCTGTAGCTCGAGCATTTCAGTCGGTTAAGTAGCCTTTTTGGGTAATTTTTTGAGGTTTTTCCTTCTCTCTTTCTTTCCCTGTCAGTGTCATTAGTTTAGTGGTAGGTACGGTTGCCACCTTTTAAGCAGGCCAAAGTGGGACATGGGGGTGTGGCCGTTATGACTCTGGCCACACCCTCTACCGTGACATAACCATCAGAGTGGTGAAGGAGATGCTGTTATGGATACGACGGATGGCTGCTGGAGTAGCAGCTAGATGGATGAATGACTGGATGGATGGCTTGATGGATGGATGGATGGCTGAATGAATGGATGCATGGCTGGATGAATGGATGGATGCCTGGCTGCATGAATGGATGGATGGCTGGCTGCATGAATGGATGGATGGCTGGCTGCATGAATGACTGGGGGCTGGATGGATGGCTGGCTGGAGTGGCTAGCTGGTTTGTGGGAGTAGCTGCTGGATGGATGGATGCCTGGCTGGATGGATGACTGGCTGCATGAATGGATGGATGGCTGGCTGGTTGGATGGATGGATGGAGGTTGGATGGATGGCTGGCTGGGTGGCTGACTGGCTGGAGGAGGGGGATGGCTGGCTTGCTGGCTGGCTAGCTGGCTGGCTGGATGGATGGATGGAGGATGGCTGGCTGACTGGAGGAGGAGGATGACTGGCTGGTTGGATGGAGGAGGATGGCTGGCTGGATGGAGGAGAAGGATGGCTGGCTGGCTGGATGGAGGATGGCTGGCTGGATGGATGGATGGATTAATGGAGGAGGATGGCTGGCTGGCTGGATGAAGGAAGAGGATGGCTGGCTGGCTGGAGGAGGAGGAGGATGGCTGGGGATGGCTGGCTGGCTAGTTGGCTGGATGGAGGAGGATGGCTGGCTGGATCGCTTGTTATATAAAAAAAAATTGCGGTCTTTTTTGAGCGGCTGTAGAAGTGCTTAAAACAAAGCGCTCCTACAGCCCTACAGCCGCAATCTTTGCAGGGCTCTTCCTGCCCCAATCCTCATTCCTTTCGTGAATTGCAGCCAATTGCTGCATGAATTAAAGCACCCGGACCTAACAGACAGCAGCTTTGCCTGCAGGTCCAGGTTGGTGACGTAACTGAATTGCCGTGAAAAAGCCAGAAGTAATTGTGACTCTTCCATGGCAATTTAGTGTGATTGCAAAAGCGGGACTTTTCAGGTCCCACTACTTGATACAGAGGGATAAGGTGGCTTAAGCCATGAGTATCCCGCTGACAATAGGACAGGTGGCAACCTTAGTGGTAGGTTCACTCCACTCATTTAGCTGATTGTTGGTCTGTTAGGTTTTTTCCCGCCCTTTTCCTTTCCTAGTGATTATCCCTTTCTTTCAGTGAGTGTTGTGTGAATATGTTGGGGGGTAGTGTTTCTGTCTTTGATTATGTCAGACAAACCCTCTGATTTTAGGTGCTGCTCCTCATGTGGTCGGAAGTTAGCTCCTGCCGACACACATGAGGAGTGTGTCTATTGTCCAGGAGAGCCACATTTAGAGGTTGATTGTGATATCTGTGTGGGATTCAACCCCGGGGCTCTCCTAGACCGTAGAAATAAGCTTCTGCTCAAAGGGCTAGCAAAGAGGGTTCACCCTCCAAATCCCCTTCGGATCCCAAGAGGAAGCCCTCTTCCTTTAGGGACTCCTTTCTAAACTGCCAAGGCTCTCGGATCCCTGTGCCCTGGATCCAAGTCCACAGTCGGGGGCGTTGGCTCCGGGGTCTTCGGCTGCAAGAGCCTCGGCTCTCCTGATCAGATCCAAATCCTCAGAGGCCCAGAGGTCCTTGGATCCATTCGGATCCAAAACCCCCCTTGATCTGTCCACAGAGTCCTTAGTGCGCTCAAATTCGTTGGCTTCCTCACAGCCCATTATTTTCGATCTTCCAGCACCTGTGAGGGTATCGGATCCAAGGCAGTCCAGCAGATCCTCTTCCAGGGACTGCAGACAGTCGACCCACTCTGGCCATTCTTCGGTTTCCTCCCGGTATACTAGGAGTTTGCTCCCATCTGACATGTTCCAGATGATGAGGCGCTTTCTCAAAGCCCAAATGGAACTTGGCTTCTTCCGTCCCCTAGCCACTTGCCGAGGGGCTCTTCACTCACGTCAGAACTCCTCTCTTTCCATCCGACTCATGCGAGTTCGGCTCCCCAGGGTCAGAGCTTGCCTAAGGAGACGCCGTCAGTGTCGGGTAGTGTCCCCACTCCCATACCTCCTGGGTCCCTGTTTGGTTTAGCCCCCTTGCCCTCGGGGCTGGCTATGCCTTGACCCAGAGAGATCCGTGGGGGCTACCGGGAGGGAGGATCCGGTCCACAGTTTTTAGACCATTCCCTTCCCTTGGGGGCATTCGCCTTGGATAGCTTGGGACCGATATCATCTGGGGATGTCTATACTGTGTCGAGGTTCCCCCCTTCTGTCCCAGTCATTTTTTCCTGGTAGGGAGGATGGTGGGGCTTCTTCCAGTCCGTTGACCTTCCGGGCGATAGAGAGGACAGTCTCTAGTTGGTCAGCAACCTCTACCTTGGCTCTGGGCCCATCCTTGCCTGGTTCCGTTTTGGGTGGTGAGTCTTCATCATCGGTTCGGGGTCAGCCCCCTCGGGATCGCCTTCAGAAGGGCATTACCGGAGTCCACCCCAGAGCCCATGGTGGAAGAACCTTCTCAGAAGAGGATGTGCAAGAGGAAGTGCCTGGACTCCCCTCGAGAGCCCCTCACTGAGGACATGGATTTCGATGAAGAGGACGGGACCCCAGACTACCATCTGAGGAGGTGTCCTTTGGAGACATACTCGAGATCCTGAAGTAGTGCGGCGGTTGTTCTGCCCCCACCCTGTCCTCAGAATAATCCATATTCCTGAAGGCGTTCAGGGCAGGCCCATCTTCCTCCTGGGTGTCTCCCTCTGCCGATGAGCTACTCCAACTATTGTCAGCAGGGCGTGGAAGGAGCCGGACACAGTAGAACCGGTCCCCAAGAGAGCGGACAAGTTTCTATGTCCACCAAAAGACAAACCTTTTTGGAGTAAGGGTGTCCCTGTAGATGCTATTGTGGTTGCCACAGCCAAGAAGAAAGAGCTTGCGGAAGAGAGCTCTGTGGTCCATCCCCCTAATAGAGAGTCGTGGGTGATTGACCATTTTGGGAAGCACATGCATACCTCAGCTACCTTTGGACTGAGCACGACTAATTATATGGCACATTTCACACGGCTGCAAAGGGATTTGGTGTTGGGGTTTTCCTCTTCCCTTTCAGAGTTGTTGCCTCCGGAGAGCCTTAAACTGGTCCTTCTGAAGCTTTCCACTCTCACATCCCTTGCTATTGCCTCAATGAGGTTGAACTCGAATGTGGTCGAGGCCACCTCACGAGCAGCAGGCCAAAGGCATTTGCCTTTGCGGGTTTGCGGACAACTTCAGGGTGTCGTTTACTCATGCCCAGTTTGACAGATCTACTTTGTTTGGTCCTTCAGTCAAGGAGACACTGAACCACAGTGAGCAGGATGGAAAGACCCTGTCCACAGTAGGGATCAGGTTTTCTACTCCCCAGCATTCCTTCTCTAAGACTCAGAGGAGGTAGTAAGAAGCTATGGTTCCACAGGGCTCAGTCATCCTTCTAAGATGCTCCTCAGGAATCCTCTTCTTCTGGCCTGGGAAGGAGATTTGATGGCAGATGCCTCCCCAGAGGCAGAAGAGGACTGCAAAATCAGGGTTTCCAAGAAGTCTTCTCGGAGAAGCATTGTGTCCAGGAGATACTTTATATCTTTCGATCACCCCCCCCAATCCAAGAGTCAATCCTGGACGTCTCACCTCGCCAAAGAGAGTTAGCTGTCAGACAGGTTCAAGACCTTCTTCAAAAAAGAGCCATCCAGGAGGCCCCAACAGGACAACAAGGATCCGGTACTTACTCTTGCTTCTTTTTAGTGCCTCAAAAGATGGGGGACCTGCATCCCATCCTGGACCTCAGCAAGCTGAATTTATCGGTCAAGAAGTCGAAGTTCCAGATGGTCACTGCTCAATCCACTCTTCTGCTTCTGCGCAAGGATGATTGGATGTGCTTGATAGATCTCAAGGATGCGTACTATCACATAAAAACTGACAGGCAGTGCAGGAGATTTCTGGGCTTCTGGCTGGGGTCCAGTCACTATCAGTTCAGGGCCGTACCCTTCAGACTCACCTCAGCCCCCTGGGTGTTCATTAAATGTATGGCAGTGGTAGCAGCCCATCTCCAGCTGCTGGGATTTCAAGTCTTCCCTTAACTGGACCATTGGCTCCTCGCGGCTCCCACAAGGCATCATCTCACTCTAGCCACAGATTACACTCTCTGTCTATTTTGTAAACTGGGCATTACTGTCAACCATTCCAGGTCACACTTTGTCCCTTGTCAGAGGCTGGAATTCATAGGGGTTCTTTTGGACACGGTGTGGGAGACTGCAGGTCTTTCCCTGCGCAGGGTAGGTAATCTGGGAGCATCACCTCCTCCTGGATTGGAACAGAGTCCCTGTCCACCTAATACTTCAAGCCCTTGGTTCTATGGTGGCAGCTATTCAGCTGGTTCCCCTTTCCAGGTACCACATGCGAGTGCTTCAGTGGACCTTTGCGGTACAATGGTCAGCTTATTTTCATCCTGTGTCCATGGCAGTCCAGATATCTCGAATCTGTCGGCGTCACTTAGCGTGGTGGCTCTGGTTCAAGGATCTTCTGTTGGAAAGATCCTTTTGTCTTCCACAACCCCAGGTCACAGTGACCACGGATGTCTCCCTGCTGGGGTGGGATGGGGGCATTTTCAGGGAAGGACGGTTCAAGGTATGTGGTCCCACTTGGAGGCCAAGTTGCACATCAATGTCCTAGAGATGAGAGCTGTCCTATTGTTGTAAGCCTTCCAGGACTGTCTCCCTCTTGGGACTGTAGCAGTTCAGACAGACAGCATGGTGGTAGTCTGGTACATCAACAAGCAGGGGGGACATGATCATATCCTCTGTGCAGAGAGGCCATAAGAGTGTGGGAATGGGCGATGTCCTCCAGGTGCTTTCTTATTGCAATGCATATGAGTCCCCATGAGTGGTCCCTGAACCAGTCAGTGGCAAGCCAGATTTTTGACCAGTGGGGTCTTCCATGCTTAGATCTGTTTGCATCCACAGTCAATCACAAATGCAGCAAATACTTTGCCCTGATCCCTTCACCAGCGGAGTCACCATGGAATGTTCTGATTCATGATTGGCTGCCGGGACTTCCCTATGCCAATCCTCCAACACCCCTCATTTCCAAAGTCTTACAAAAAGCCCGTTGCCTGAAGGCTCATCTCATCCTCATTGCCCCCTTCTGGCCTGGTCAAACGTGGTTCTCCCTCCTCTGGTCTCATCTGAAATATCCACCCTGGATATTAGATCCAGCCCAGGATCGCATCTCCCATCCCCGGGGACTTCCGCCTCCCAACCTTCCTTCAATACCTGAGGCTGACGGCTTGGTACCTCCAATTTCAGTGATTGTCAGCCAGGTTAAGCTGCCTTCTCTGGTGAAAGACATCATTTTGGCGTCTAGAAACCTTCTACTAAAAAGGTTTATTCCAGCAAATGGAAATGGTTCTCTGTGGGCTTGTCAGTGGTACATTGATCCCTTTTCTGCTCCTAAGCCGGACATTTTGTCATTCTTTTCCTTTCTATTTCAGCAAGGAATGGGCTTCTCAATGATTAAGCTTCAATTGATGGCTATTTCTAAGTTTCACCTCTGTGATAACCCCATGTTTTCCTCTAGGCTCTGCAAGGCCTTTCTTAAGGGTGTGTTCTTGCTCAGGCCTTTTTTAAAAGATCCGTTTCTTACTTAGGATCTTAATTTGATGCTGCAATCCCTGACACAACCCCCCTTCGAACCTGCTGCAAAGTGTAATATTAAGTTTCTGTCTTGGAAGATGGCCTTTTTGGTGGCTGTTACCTCTGCCAAGAGGGTTTCTGAACTGAAGGCTCTTTGCATAAAGCCTCTGTTCATGATTTTTCATAAGGATGGGGTTTCTCTTAGGACCAGTCCTTCATTCATTCCTTAAGTAGCCTCAGAAACTAAACTTAATCAGTTAATTCAGCTTCCTGTCTTCTTTTCTCAATTCTTTGAAGAAAGGAGAATACAGATTATATTGCCTGGATGCCCATAGGCAGCTGTGTTTCTATTTGAAGAGGACTGAGAGTTTTTGAAAATCAGATCAGCTTTTTGTAGCCTTTTCTCCGGCCAGGAAAGGTAAGGACATTTCCAAAGTGTCATTTTCACATTGGATCACTTGTTGTATAGCTCACATTTATGAATACAATCACATTGATCTCTCCAGACCTATTAAAGCTTATTCCACTAGGTCGGTGGCTACTTCTTCAGCCTTCTGGGCTAGAACTTCCTTGGATGGCATTTGTGCTGCTGCAACTTGGTCAAATCCCCATAACTTTGTAACACATTACAAGCAAAGTGGATTTGGTGTCCAGGGGTAGAGCTTCATTTGGTTCTTCTATGCTCTGGCATGTCCTTCCTTGAGACCTCCCAGGGTTATGGATAGCTGGGGACTCTGACCCATCTGTGATCAATAGTGACACAGAGAAGATCAGATAAAGAGTTATGTACTTACCATCATACCTATCAACCGTACCGAATTCTTTGACAAATATCGGTTTTGAGGGCAAAATATTGGGGTGCCACGAATTCTTGGGTGGCTCTTTTAATTTCTGAATTTCCCTGGGTTTTTTAATTTTTTTTTTAACTGTGCCTGACATCATCACCTGCAGGGCATGCGCGATGACGTCAGCTTCATGAAGCCAAGCTGAGCCATAATTTTACTTTACCGGTCCACTGTCTGCAGGTTTATTTTCAGCATACAGCAAATCTTTCTTCCCAGCTCCTCCAGGTAAGCTGTTAACAATTCTTAGGACCAGTCTGCAATGCTTCTTTGAAGTGTGTGTGTGATTTATGGTTTATTCACCGCACAACACTTCCTATTTTAATGGTCCGTGGCTTTATTCAGTGCACAGCTTTCTTCCCGACTCCTTATGTCTTCGACCTAACTATAGTTTTGTAGCACTTTTATTTTGAGTATGAGTGACGCAAGTCACGCTTTGTATATTCAGTCGAATAAGTTCAGTTTTTTACTCATCTTTGAACCCATAAATTCTTGCAGTGCAGATCATACCTCTCAACCATACGAAATTGTTCGATAAATACCGGTTTTGAGGGCAAAATAGTGGGGTGCCTTGAATTAACTCTCTGTTTAAACTTACTTTTCCTGCCACAGAACTATTTATAAATACCTTTCTGTCTGCTATAGAACTGTTTACTCATACCTTTCTCCCCTACACAGCTATACATATGTTCACCATTTTCTAAGTAGCAACAGAAAGTGTCTCTTACCTTTCCTAAGCCTGTAGAACACAGTCTCTCTGCATAACTGATTGCC
The DNA here is from genome assembly GCF_019279795.1 of Protopterus annectens. Lineage (NCBI taxonomy): Eukaryota > Metazoa > Chordata > Ceratodontiformes > Protopteridae > Protopterus > Protopterus annectens. The sequence goes on along the minus strand of NC_056749.1, from coordinate 772,693,173 downwards.
TCTCAGCCTCTCTCAGCTCTGACCTGCTCCGTTCGCCCTACGGGCTCACTCCGCTCCCCTACCCTACCCCCAATTCCCTACCATCCCCAGAGGTCCTACACTTATACTTCCCTAACCACGCCCGCTCTCTCTTCCAACCAATCCCATACATCACTTCATCCCATAACATTTAGCCACACCTTCATAGTCATACTAATATAACTTCCATTCCCAGCTACCTACTACTTAAATACCATAGACTCTCCCACATTAAACGCAATAAACCCACAATAAAGAAAGTGAAAATTCAAACTAACCTTAGGTATAATTCAGTAATAAAACTAAATAATCTCCCCTTAAAAGACAGTGGCATCCACCCCAGCCCTGGTCCTACCAACCCCATTACCCTAACAATCCACCCCAAACTCAATAACTCTTTCCTAATAGGACATCTAAATATCCAAAGCATTAATAATAAAGTAGCCCACCTCCATGCTCTTCTAGATATTCACTCCTTTGACATCTTCTGCCTCACTGAAACTTGGTTGGAACCAGAGACTAAAGACAATGAAATCATTCCCCAAGGTTATAACATAGTGAGACAAGATTGAACAAAACGCAAAGGGGGTGGAGTAGCAGTTCTTTTCAAAGATGGACTTCATATATTCACCTTACCATATAATCCAGCCCAGGATAGTAACGCAGAAGTCCTCATCACCAAACTTCAAATCAACCCAAACAAATCTTTATAAATTATCTGTATTTACCTACCACCCAGAAATAATAGTGAGACAAGATTGAACAAAACGCAAAGGGGGTGGAGTAGCAGTTCTTTTCAAAGATGGACTTCATATATTCACCTTACCATATAATCCAGCCCAGGATAGTAACGCAGAAGTCCTCATCACCAAACTTCAAATCAACCCAAACAAATCTTTATAAATTATCTGTATTTACCTACCACCCAGAAATAATATCATTACAATATTGGCTATGCTAAGCTGGGTGTCTTCAACTTACCCCCAAGAAACAATAATACTAGGTGACTTTAATATTGACTGGAAAGGTGTCAGCACTGAAAATCCTACCTCTCATGTTAACCTCCACAACCAGAATTAACAAACCAAATAAAAAAGAGAGCACCTTAGACTGGATACTTATAAATAGACAGAAACAATCTTACAAGGTAGAAACGCTGCCAGACGATGTAAGTGATCATATTTTGACCTACATCATAAGAGAAAAAAATTATCTTCCCAACCTTCCCACCTTTAGGATAGCACGCTCTACCAAATACTTTAACTCAGAATTATTTCAAAATGAACTTAGTGCCTGTGACTGGAACCCTTTAAAAACCCTACCACTTGAAGAGGCTGTAAAGTATCTTAACTCTAAATTCTTATCTATCCTGGATAGGCATGCACCTAAATGGTCCATCAGAATGAAGTCTAACCCAGCTCCATGGCTTTCTAAAGAAACCAGACATCAAATTTTGCTTAGGAATAAAGCTTGGGCTAAGTGGAGAGCTAACAGAAATATCTCTGATCAACTAAATTTTAGGCAGCTCAGAAGTAGTACAAAAAAGGCAATACTTACAGATAAAAAAAACTACTACTGTAAACTGCAGCAAACTTACCAAAATAATCCCCAGAAGTTCTGGTCTAGTATCAAGAAACTCCTTTCCCCAGGGCACTCTCGAACACCCACCCCACTTGATGCCGATCCAAATACCCCGCATCAAACTGCCAATATCTTCAGTTCTTTCTTCACTGAGACCATACAATCACTAGCTAGTCAACTAATCCCAGACAAGATGCCGATCCAAATACCCCCCATCAAACTGCCAATACCTTCAATTCTTTCTTCACTGAGACCGTACAATCACAAGCTAGTCAACTAATCCCAGACAACTCAAGCCTTCCCACCACAATAACAGGCACTCTACATACATTCAAACTGCAACCCATCTCTACTACTCTCATCTATAAATTCATCCAAAAACTCAAGCCTTGTACTCCTTCTGCTGACCAGCTACCATCACATTATCTCCAAAAAGCAGCCAAAGTAATTGCCTATGCTATATCCATCCTTACAAATACAACAATTAAGGAGGGAACCATTCCAGACATTTGGAAAATCTCCCACATCCCCCTGCACAAAGGTGGGAACTCAAATGACTACTCTATCGGCCAATAGCTCTCTTATCACCGTTAGCAAAAATTATGGAAAAATACATTCACCAACAATTTTTACATCATTTATCTCAACATAACATAATAGCAAACTGCCAACATGGCTTTAGGCCATCACACAGTACCACAATTGCCCTTTTATTCTTTACAGATACCATCAATAGAAACCACAATAAAAACATCCTCTCATCTGCACTCTTTATTGACCTCTCTAAAGCTTTCGACATGGTAAACCACACCCTCTTAATCAATATTCCTGAATCCCTTTCCTTTGACTCTCAGGCTGTTAAATGGTTCAGATCCTACCTCAGCAACAGGCAGTTCTCTGGGAAAATCAAATTTCATCCTTTCTGCCAGTCACCCTCGGAGTCCCTCAGGGCTCTATTCTTGGACCACTTCTTTTCTCATTATTTATCAATGACCTCCATGTAACAATTCCTCAAGCCACCTGCATCCAATATGCAGATGATTCTACGCTAGTATGTTCAGCATGCTCCCCATCAGAACTTCATTCTCTTACTCAAAATGTTTTTAACATTGTAGAAACATGGTTTACAAAACGCTGCCTCCTTCTTAATGCCTAAAAACCCAAGCTCCTTTTCTTTACCCCCACTACCAAGTCCTCCCCCATAGATTTCTCAGTCACTTCCAGTAATGGCACTATTATATTCCCTGACTGTACCACTAAACTGTTAGGAATATCCATTGACAATAACCTCACTACCATATATTACCATACCATAGATTACCATATAAATAACACCATTAAAACTGTCAACAGAAAAATAGGCTCCTTATATAGAATCAAACCTTTCCTAACCCCAACAGCCAGAACCAAGATGGCTCACTCCCATCTAATCTCAACTCTTCTGTACGCCTCACCTATATATACTAACCTAAAGAAAAATAATCTTAACAAACTAGCAACGTCCTGTAATAACATTGCCAGATTTGCCACTGGCAATCCCTTTAGAACCCACCACTGTCTGAATCTTTGGCAGCTAGACTGGCTTAAATTCCAAAACCATCTGATAATCTCCCCACCCACCATTGCCCAGAAGATATTTTACCAACCCAACACCACCCCTATACTCTCCAATCTCTTAATCCCCTATAAAAATCTGAATTCCCTACGTTCTTCTCGCAAACTCCTTGCTAGCATAACCAAGTCTAACAACATGGCGGGTGACTCTCTGTTTACTAACACAGTGGGAAAAAACTGGAACCAGCTACCCAATGAACTAACTCCACTCTCTTCCTTGTCTCTCTTTAAATAAAAACTCAAAAAACACCTCAAAATGCACTAGTTATGCCCTTGTAGCAACCCAGACTAACCACCCACTTTCACTACTGATACTTCCTCTTCCGAATAAACTTACTAACATTTTAAAGCTAATTCATGCAAGCAAGGCTGTTACTGTTTGAACTCTAATCAACATACTGCTGAAATCTTTCTACTTTGATGTGAAAAATTCCTTATGAATCTTACTGTGCTACATTTTTTATTGTCGCTTTTTCAAATGTAAATATCTTCAGTATGTTATTATTACTTGTACTTTTTTTAAATACTTTCATTTACCATGTATCAACATTTTTAATTTTCTATTTTGCTGGAGCTTTTCTCCCCGAGCCTCTACTGAAAATGGAAATATATCCAGCTAGACTAGCCTGGTTAACAAATATAAAATAAAAATAAAATAAATAAAATTCCCGTGTGGCCCCTTTAATTTCTGCATTTCCTGGTTGTTTTTTTTCTTCTCCTGACGTCATCATGTGCAGGGCATGTGTGATGACGTCAGCTTCTGCAGACCTGACAAGCACATCTTTCTTCCCAGGTTCGGCTCCAGGAAAAAAAATTAAACTTTTTTTATTTAACGGTTAATGGCTGCAAGTTGCAGGGTAAGCAGGACAATTTAGTGATTACTTAACATCAGCTTCTTAACTGCGTGTGTGCTGTTAACGGCTGCAGACAGGGGAAACAAAGTGTGCTTCAGGGCAGAACAATTTATGTGATTACTTTATTTTAATTTACTTAACATCAGCTTCTTAACTGTATGTGTTAATAGCTGTAGGCAGGAGAAACTGAAACTGCTTCACATCAGACAGAACGATTTACGTGATTATTTACTTTGCTTAACACCGGTTTCGTAACTGTGTTTCCGCTTGTGTTTCTTCCCAGGCTCTGAAACTATGCTTGCTTGCTTAGCTTCTTCCCAGACTTGGAAATTTCTTCTCTGGATTTAACTTAATTTTGTGTTAATGGCTGCAGGCAGGAGAAACTGAAACTGCTTCAGGGCAGGCAGAACAATTTACGTCATTATTACATGTTATGTAGTCTTATCTCACTGTAATTCTTGCTGGATAGGTTCGGAGCCGGTATTCGGCTCTGACTCGGCCGATACTAAAGCTCGAGAGTTTTTACTGGCTCGAGGCTATCCCCTATCCCATGGTGCCTCACGGCAATTCTCCAGATCTCGTTTGCCACGAAAGCTTCAAGGTTGTGTTTCACTGGCTCGTTGGCTAAGTAAAACAATTTTTTACTTATTTAGTCCTTTTCTACCACGTTTTTCTATCTTATATATATCTTCATAGTTTCTTCTGTATTGTGCGACTGTTTTTTGGAAGTTTTCAACCCCTATTCCCCCCTTAAGACTGTAAGGCCCGTTTAAATTAGAGGGCCATAGTGCCCGTTTAAGTTAGAGGGCCTTTCCTCCCTGTGTGTGTGTGAGACTGTTAATTTAAAAAAAAAAAAATCTTTTCTTCTCTTTACACTTTTATGTTAGTGTTTAACAATGTCTAAAGATAAAGACAACGATCATAAGGATCATTGCCCTTCGGGCTTCAAAAAATGTGACAGGTGTGCACAGAAAATGTCTCTTACAGACAGCCACACCATTTGTCTATATTGTCTGGGCTACAGGAACCCTGCACCTTCTCTCACGCTTTTAGTACAAGAGTGTTGAATGAAAGGAAGAGAAAACTTATTGACAGGGGTCTCTTGACTAGTTCCTTCCAGGAACAGCTGGAACTTGATCAGGCAGTTCCAAAATCTTCAAAGAGAATGTCATCGGCCCCGACTTCGGAGCCGACCAAAAAGTCTAAAGCATTGGAACCAAGGAGTTCCGGTTCCGACTCTGCTTCATCTTCGGTGCAGTCCATTCCATCGGTTCCGAGACAGTCTTCTGTACTGAAGATTTTGCCCGACATTGAGACTGTATCTCCTACTTTGAGATCTCCTATTTTGGAGAGAAGGAGGTCTCCTTCGGTCTACACCAGATCCTCCAGGACCCTATCAGATGAGGACATTGAGAGGGTGGTGAAGAGGTTGCTTTTGGATCCAGCTCTGGCTAGAAAATTGACCCCTCCAGACCCAAAGGTCTCGGAGCTGTCTCCCGTACCGATCACTGTTCCTCCTACGACTGCTTCGCTCTCGGAGCCTATTATGTAGGTTCCTCTGTCTTTGACCCTTCAGCTCCAGGGATTCAGCCTGGTTCCTCGGAGCCAGTTACTCTAGCCTTGATGGCTCAGTCTAGAGCCGAGGGTTCTGGGAGCCGATGCTCTTGTGTCGACTCTGAGGGGGACAGTCACTCTGGGTTCTCGTTGGAACTGACCCTCCCTCTTGGAGCCTCGGCTCGACTCAGCTCGACTCCCACTTCTGCTTCAGAACTGTTCCCTCTTGCTAGGAGTCGACCATCCTCCCTCTCGGAGCGGAGGTCTTCTTCAGAGTGGGGGGGGGGCTTCTATAGAGAAGGCTTTATCCTCTGCGAAAGCCATTCCCTTGGAACCTGTGTCCCACCAGCAGCAGGCTGCAACCTCTTACCCCCCTGCCACCCCCACAGCATAGGAAACCAGAGGCCCAAGTAGCCCCCACTGGAGGCGTCCCCTCTTCCGAGACCTCCCCAGATTATCCCACTGGAGAGCTCCCTTGGAAGACGTTATGTAAGAGGAAACATGTTGACTCCCCTGAGTCTGTCACATCAGACCGTGATTTAGAGGAATCAGAAGGGTCCCCTAGATCTCCCTCTGAGGATGTCTCTTTCTCTGACATCCTAGAAATCCTTAGACAGAGAGGTGATTAAAGACCTCTAACCCTACTGAGAATGAATCAGTGTATCTTGAGGCCTTTGGCTCCCGACCTTCCACCTCTTGGGTGACACCGCCTTATGACCAACTTTTGGGGGTCATTTCGAAAGCATGGACCTCTCCAGATTCAGTGGAAGCCGTCCCGAGGAGGCCAAACAAATTTATGATAGCACCTGAGGGCAAGTCTTTCCTTAGCGAGGGAGTTCCAGTTGATGCTATGGTGGTAGCAGTGGCCACCAAGAAGGAATTATCTGAGACATCTTCTAATATCCATCCTCCTAACAAGGGGTCCAGGACGATGGATAGGTATGGGAAGCTTACTTTTTCTTCAGCGACATTTACACTAAGACCGCTGAATTACCTGACTCATTTCACTCATCTTCAGAGGGATCTCCTGAAAGAGTTAGGAGATACCATCCAGGGTTCAGTAGCTCCGGGTTCCATGGACAAGATTTCCGCGCAGCTCTCCACCCTTACTTCCATAGCTAACTCCTCCATGAGGCTGATCTCATATGCGGCAGATGGAGATAGCATGGCAGCCGCAGCAGGAATATCCCTCAGGAGACATTTGTATATGCGTCTTTGTAATTTTACAGAAGCCTTCAAGTCTTCCTTCACTAATGCTCCCTTTGATGGCTCATCTCTTTTTGGACCCCAAGTGAAAGAGACTTTGACTAGGTGCGAGCAGGAAGGAAAAACCCTATCTGCCGTTGGAGTCCGTTTCTCTCTCCCGTCCAGACCCTATCGCAAGGGTAATACAAGAGGGAAAATGTGGTTCTGCAAATCCCAAAAAGGTTTTCCTCAGGCACAAGGTCAACCCTCCCCCAGGGGCAGAGGGGGTGGATATAATGGAAGACGCTGCCCTCGCAGCAGAGGAGGTCCGCAACATCAGGGAGACAGAGAAGCTTTCTCTGATCGTCCCTTTCATCGACCTTGAGGGGTTGCCCGACTGTCTCTGGAGGCAGTCGGGGGTCGTATATCGCTGTACCCAAGCGCCTGGCTAACTATCACTCAAGATCATTGGGTACACATAATAATATCCAGAGGTTACCTGATTCTCTTTATTTCCAAACCCCCAACAAGCCGGTCTCTTCCAGACGTACCATACATCCAATTAGACCGTGCAACATCAGAGGTCATCTCATTGCTACAAAAAAGAGTCATCCAAGAAGTCCCCACAGAGCAAGTAGGATCCGGAACTTACTCTCGATTCATTTTAGTTCCAAAAAAGACAGGGGACTGGAGATCATTTCTAGATCTCAGCAGACTCAACAAGCATGTAAGAAAATCAAAGTTTCGAATGGTCACTCTGCAGTCTATATTTGCCTTTATCGGGAAAGACAACTGGATGTGCTCAATCAATCTCCAGGATGCGTACTACCACATCAAAATGGACAGGCGCTCCAGGAGACACTTATCTGTCTAGGAGCCAGTTATTTTCAGTTCCGAACACTGCCCTTTGGCCTCACTACAGCCCCCAGAGTGTTTACCAAATGCATGGCAGTGGTAACGGCTCACCTGAGACGACAAGGATTCCAGGTGTTTCCGTACCTAGATGACTGGCTCCTCACTGCTACCACCAAGCATCAACTCATAAGGACCAGGGACGAGACTCTGTCTCTGTGCGCCAGCCTAGGCATCACTGTCAACTTGCAAAAGTCAGTCTTATCTCCCTCGCAACATATTGTATATCTAGGCTCAGAAATAGACACAACCACCATGTCAGTAAAGCTAACATAGGAAAGAGTGGAATCTCTATGCAGTCAGATGATATCCTTATTAAACAAACAAAGAATCCAGGCCAGAGTAGTCCTTCAAGTCCTAGGGACTATGGCTTCCGCCATCTTATTAGTTCCTCTTGCTTGCCTACATATGAGGATTCTCCAGTGGATGCTGTTTGCACAATGGTTGATGCAAGACCTTCCATTGTCTCACCAGATATTAATAACAAATGCATGCAAAAGGGATCTGACATGGTTACACACGAAACAACTTGTCATAGGTCGCCCACTTGTTCCTCCCCAAGAGAAAGCAGTTTTGACCAGGAATGCTTCCCAGATAGGGTGGGGGGGGGGCATTATCTGGGAAAGACAGTCCAAGGTACTTGGCAAAACCACAAGAACCACTTGCACATCAATTTTCTGGAGATGAGAGTGGTGCTATATGCATTGCAAGTACTTCATAGCTCCCTTTCCACTAGAACGATTGCGATTCAGTCAGACAACATGTCTGTTGTGTGGTACATAAACAAGCAGGGGGAACCAAGTCTTACCTGCTTTGCAGAGAGGCCTTAAGAGTTTGGAAATGGACGATGGATACTCAGCTCTTCCTGATAGCAACGCATATCCCGGGGAAATCCAACGTAATAGCGGACAAACTCAGCCAAGCAATTCTGATGCCTCACGAGTGGTCCCTGAATCCAACTGTTGCGAAAGAGATCTTTCACAAATGGGGCCAGCCTTGCTGTGATCTATATGCCACTCACCTGAACACCAAATGCAGCAGCTACTTTGCCCTCATTCCCCTTCCGGGGATGTCACCCAGGGATGCTCTAGTTCATGATAGGCCCCCGGGACTTCTCTATGCCTTTCCTCCCTTTCCACTCATCCCCAAAGTAATAGAGAAAGCAAGACAGTTGAGGAGTTGCTTGATCCTCATTGCTCCTTACTGGCCTCGACAAGTTTGGTTTCCCTTCCGGTGGCCCTACCTCTTGGAGGAACCATGGATTCTGGATCCATCTCCAGATCTCCTGATTCATCAATCGGGACAGTTCCACACCTCCATCAACACCCTCAAATTGACAGCATGGCTGCTCCAATTATAAACCTTCCACTCAGAAACTATATTCTAGCAAATGGAAAAGGTTTTCCCTTTGGGCTACGAATCAGGGCTTAGATCCATTTACAGCTTTTTTAGAATCCATTTTATCCTTCCTAACAACCATTTTTCATGAAGGAGCGGTAGCCACTACAGTTAGTGTTCATTTAGCTGCCATTTCCAATTTCCATTTTGGTTTCATGGGAAATCCAATCATGCATCACTCCCGCTGTAAAACCATCTTAAAATGAGTTCTTCTTCTTAGGCTCCCAATAAAACAACCATTAGCACCCTGGGACTTAAATTTAGTCCTCTCATCTTTGATGTCTGTACCCTTTGAACCATCCTCATCGTCAGACTTAAAATTGTTATCATGGAAAACCTTGTTCTTGGTAGCTATAACATCGGCTAGGAGAGTCTCGGAACTTCAAGCCCTAACTATTCGACCTCCTTACATTATCTTTCACAAGGATAGATTCTCTCTCAGGACAAACTCTTCCTTTCTTCCTAAGGTATGCTCAGAACACAACCTGAATATTACCATTGAGCTACCTGTGTTTTTTCCAAACCACTCTAATAAATCAGAGTACAGACTACACCAGCTAGATGTTCACTGAATACTCAGATTTTATATACACAGGACCAAATAATTCAGGAAATCTGATCAACTTTTCGTTTCCTTTTCTGACATAAGGAAAGACTTACCTGTTTCAAAAATTACTCTTTCAAAATGGCTTTCGGATTGCATATCCTTTGCTTATCAACAAGCTGGTAGACAATTACCGGTAAAAGCTAAAAGTCACTCTACTAAGGCTGTAGCTACTTCATGTGACTTTAGATCTAGGCTCCCAATTGATACTATTTGTGCAGCAGCTACTTGGGCAAGACACATACATTTGTCATTCATTACAAATTGGATTTGGCCTCCTGGGACAGGTCATCCTTTGGGTCCACTTTGCTGAAGAGTCTCTTCGCTTGAGCCACCCGGGATAAAGGTGCTAGGGACGCCGCCCCATCCAGCAAGAATTACGGCGAGATAGGACTACATAACATAAAGAAGTTATGTACTTACCATAACGTCCCATGTTTGTAGTCCCATCTCGCCTATATTCTTGCGTCCCTCCCTCCAACCCCCTTCCTGTTTCTGGGCGATCTAGTGGACCTCTTTTTGGGGCTGCCTGACATTGCTCTTTATTGTCTACCTGGAAAGGATTATGTTTCTAATCCATTGCTGTATTTATACAGCTTCTTTCTTATTATTACCTGATAGGTATTTATTGCTTTCTTGCAAACTAGATCTGGGGAATTGCCGTGAGGCACCATGGGATAGGGGCTAGCCTCGAGCCAGTAAAAACTCTTGAGCTTTAGTATCGGCCGAGTTGGAGCCGAATATCAGCTCCGAACCCATCCAGCAAGAATATAGGTGAGATGGACTACAAACATGGAAAGTTATGGTAAGTACATAACTGCTTTTTTATTTTACTTTGCTTAACACCAACTTCTTAACTATGTGACAATGTGTGTTAATGGCTGCAGGCATGAGAAGCTGAAACTGTGCTTCAGGGCAGTCAGAACAATTTACGTTATTACTTTATTTTATTTTGCTTAACATCAGCTTCTAAACTGTGTGTGTTAACGGCTGCAGGAGAAATTTGTTAAACAGCTGCAGTGCCTGCATTTATTACTTTTACTGTGTGCTGAACATTGTTTGTACTGTGTGCCTTAATTTAACCTTGCATGGGCGTGCCTTCGCTGAAAGCTGGGCGTCGGGCTGGCAACTCGGCACCATAAAAATCGACTGCCAATCATTAGCGGACTGGAGTTCCGCTGTGGCGACCCCTAACTGGGAAAAGCCGAAAAGACAAACAACAATCTGTGCTTCAGCTTGTGTTTCTTCAGTTGGCTCTCTTAACAGTAACTGTGCTTGACTTCAGTCGGCTTGGCTCTCTTAAAGGCTGCAGGAGATACATTTACTGTGCAGTTATTTAGCAGGATATTTAGTTTTACTGTTGTTATTCTCTCTTATTGGCTGCAGGAGGGTGTGTGTGAGAAAATGCCCCAGTTAGGTTACTAAATTATAGGAAGACTGAAACTTAAAGTTAAATGGATATGGGAAAACCAAAATCAAAAAGGCTAATAAGTCCTGCCCTCCCATCTCCCAAGGCATTCTTCATCTCACCACCTTGAACTCCCAACCTCTGAAAAACCGAAATCAAAAAGGCTACTGGTACCCAAGCATACATTCCTATATAAAGAGAAAAGAAACCTGCTGCTGCGTAAGACATATCAGTCTTGATAAGTCCTGCCTTCCCATCTCCCAAGGCGTTCTCCATCTCACCACCTTGAACTCCCAACCTCTAAAAAAACAAAATCAAAAAGGCTACTGGTACCCAAGCATACATTCCTGTATAAAGAGAAAAGAAACCTGCTGCTGCGTAAGACATATCAGTCTTGATAAGTCCTACCCTCCCATCTCCCAAGGCGTTCTCCATCTCACCACCTTGAACTTTCAACCTTTGAAAAACCAAAATCAAAAAGGCTACTGTAACCCAAGCATACATTCCTATATAAAGAGAAAAGAAACCTGCTGCTGCCTAAGACATATTAGTGTACATGTTTTAACTACTGTTTGCCTTTTTTCTTTTGATTTAGTAGTCTGCCTAGTGTAGTGCTTCCTCGTGCATTGCTAGCAGCCTGCATCCATTCCCCTATATTCTTCCACTTCTCTCTTCAGCTGCAAATACATATACTTGCCACTAGGTGGCAGTGCAAACCCTTCCTTTCTTAACCATGCCCTCAATTGCTCTAAGTTTGGGTTAGACTTTTTTCTGTATTCTCCACTGTACTTAGTGTTTAGCTGTACTTGAAGCTTTCTTATTGCATTGGTTACAAGTTCAAAATTAACCCGAAATAAAATTGTATCCCAGCATACCCTTACCTGTACTGGCTCATATAGTCACTGTTTAATTTCCAATTCCACTGATTGTTCCTGGTAGGCAACCTCCTCTCTTGGCTCAACCCGCTCTGTTTGCCCTACGGGCTCACTCCGCTCCCCTACCCTGCCCCCATTTCCCATACACCCCCAGTACCTCTACACTTGTACTCTTGAAACTACACCACCCACTCCATCATTATCCAATACACTCCTACCTCATCAACACACAACCACCCTCTTACACCCACCCCCTAGCTCTCACTAGTAACCTCCTACATTACTAAACCTGACCTGATCCACCCTCTTACACCCACCCCCTAGCTCTCACTAGTAACCTCCTACATTAGTAACCCTAACCTGATTAACCCTCTTACACCCACCCCCTAGCTCTCACTAGTAACCTCCTACATTAGTAACCCTAACCTGATCCACCCTCTTACACCCACCCCCTAGCTCTCACTAGTAACCTCCTACATTAGTAACCCTACCTGATCCACCCTCTTACACCCACCCCCTAGCTCTCACTAGTAACCTCCTACATTACTAACCCTAACCTGATCCTCTACCAACTAAATAGGTTCACACTAGGCTATCTGCCCTAGGGCATTTATACCTCTACCAACTAAATAGGTTCATACTAAGCTATCTACCCTAGGGCATTTATAAGCCCAGCCAGAGTGTGTTTGGCTTTCGCCACCCATTTTAAAATAATTTTGCTATGCCCTTTTTTGAGGTTAGTATACTGTGCCTCTGTCTAACAGTGACACAGAAGTGATACCCGGGGTAAACCTACGATCTCCCATCCACTCATCAAGATTCCTCTTGAAGAGAGTCAATGAGGGACTCTGCCTAACCTGGACTGGTATTTTATTCCAGAGTGAAGGGAGCCTCTGGGTTATGAACCTGTCCCTCCAGCATGTCCCATTTATTTCATTGCTGAGGTTCAAGTCTCTCGAGCGCGTAGCTCGATGGGATCTGGCTTTTCTGAGGTGCAGTATGTCCATTAATTCCGGGTTGGACATGGCTTTATACGTCAGGCACAGATCGCCTCTGAGCAGGCGGTATGCCACTGAGTAGAGCTGGAGTTTCTTTAACCAGGCAGCATATGGCATCTGTTTGAGCCCTTTGATCTTCTTGGTGAGGTACCTTTGGGGTCTTTCCAGTTGCTGCAGGTGTCTGGTAAGGTACATCCCAAAAGGGGCATTGTACTCAATTATGGGCCTGATGAGGGATGAGTAAAGAGGCACGATGACCTCCCCTGATCTAGATGTGAATCCCTTCATGATTAGGTGGGCTATATAAAATGTTTTTCTAACCACTTTGGCCACGTGGTTGTCAAATGAGAGATGCTATCAACTTGGGTCCCCAGGTCCTTAATTACTTCTTCTGTACTTAATGGATTACCACCTATGTGGTAATTTGTGGGCACTTTGTTTTTGCCAAAGGGGATGACTGTACACTTTTTGGCATTTAGCTTGAGGCCATGGCTCTGGCACCAGTTGTCTGTTTCTATGAGGCCCTTTTGGAGGATGCTTGTGTCGGCTGGAGAGTCGATTATGGCACCCAGTTTGCAGTCATCTGCGAACTTGGTCAGCCACAGTCCTTCCATGTTGGCCTGTACCTCCGAGAAATATATACCGAACAAGAGAGGTCCCAGGACTGAGCCTTGTGGGACGCCACTTGTAACTGGTTTGGAGTCTGACATGGCTCCAGCAATTCTAACCATGTGGGTTCTGTCCTTGAGCCAGTTTGCAACCCATCTAGTGACATAGGGGTTTATATTTAAGCTGGTGAGCTTATCTATAATGCCCGAGTGGGGTATTGTATCGAAGGCTTTTGTGAGGTCCAGGTAGGCTGTGTGGACCACCTTCCCCTCATCAATGGCCCTGGTGACTGTTTCAAAGAAATCGACCAGGTTTAAGAGGCAGGATCTGCCCTTAACAAAGCCGAACTGGGTAGGATCCAGTGTCTGTAGGTCCCCAATATCTTTATTTATGAGGTCCATGATAATCCTTTCCATAGCTTTGCAGACCAAGCTAGTCAGGCTTATGGGGCAATAGTTTCCGGGATCTGTTGAGGCACCACCTTTGTGGAGAGGGACCACTGTTGCTGTACGCCACTCTTTAGGTACATATCCTGTAGTAAGGCTGAGATTGAACAGTAGTTTTATGTTTGGGTTTAGCTTTCTTGGAGTTAATGTAGGATGCAGCCCGGGACACCGTCTGGTCCCATTGATGCTGTGATTTTGCTTTGGAGAGGGCGGCTTTTACCTGAGCATCTGAGATGTCAGGGGGGCAGCACTCTGCTGGGATAGATATTTGCCCTTTTGGTGGGGGGGGAGAAGTTTGTGCTGAACCTGTCAGCTAGGATGTTGGCAATGTCTGTGGGTTCGGTGTATTTTTTGTCATTTTGGACTAATTCTGAGCATATCTGGGAATTCCCACCCAGGTTCCTAACATAACTAAAGAAAGCTTTGTGATTATCCTTAGTGTTCTGTGCAATTTTTCTCTCAAAGCTGGCCTTAGACGATTTTATGAGTGCCCGTAGTTTTTTGCTAATACTGATCAGAGATGCCTTCCCTTTTTGGGATTTTGCTCTACCATGTAGTAGCTTCCTCCTTCTATTGTATAGTTTGTTTATGGCTGGGGTCCACCAGACAGGACGTCTGCCTTTGGAGGATTGGGTCTTGGTTTTATTTGGGATTGCATTATCCATGCATTCCTGAAGGTGTTCATAGAATGCGTTTATAAAGGATTCTGCGGTCTGGGCCGTATTTTCCACAGGCCCGTGGGCTTTGAGGGATTCCACCTCGGTTTTGAGGAGTGTGAAATTTGCTTTAGAGAAGTTTTTCACTGTGCTTTTCTGGGCAGGAGGTGGGGTCGGGAAGTGAATATCCAGTGAGATTAGTTTATGGTCCTTACACACCCTTACATTATCTCTGATTCCACCATGCTATCAAAACCTACATCCTTCTTAGCTCAAGTGCTACTTCTTGTAACCGTATCCTATATCTACTATTTTACACAGCCCCTTACTTCTCACCATTCCCCATCTTTTCATATTACAAACACACTTCCCATAATACACTCACCCATTCTGATATCCCCCAATCTATACCCCGTCAGTAATTATCTACTATTTCCCAACAAACTCATTTCTCCTTACAAGCATTCTACACCATCCCTAACCAACTAAACCCTTAGAAATCTAATAACACTCAACTCCAGTACTAAGCAATTCAAGTACCTCTTCATCATTTTTCAACACCTAATCACTATCCTTCTATCTGATGATATACACCTAAACCCTGGCCCCAATACCCACTCCTCTACTTACAAATCCACCCTAGTCACCCCTCTAAATGCTCAAAGCAAAGCTACCAAAATTCCCAACCTCCATGCCTGGCTTCACCACAATAAACCAGATATCTTGTCTGTTTCTGAAACTTGGCTAAAACCTCATATAAAAGACTCAGAAATAGTACCACCCAACTATTCCATTATCAGAAAAGACAGAACCCACAAAAGGGTGGAGGAGTAGCTCTGCTTTATTCATCCTCATTATCAGTTACCCCCTACACTAAACCTATCCCCCAATTCACCTACGCTGAATTAATTCTGGGCCTACTTCCAAGTAATTAGACACAAGCACATATGCATCGCCTCACTGTACATTGCCCCAGGAGATAATATCTCAGTACTTGAAGATATCCTATCTTGGCTTTCCACTAATAGCAATGAAACTGTAATACTGGGTGAAATGAACATTAACTGGTCCTCTGTTCAGTCCCTCTCAAACTCCCTAAATATCAACCTGTATAATTTTTCACAACTTGTGAAAGTAGCAGATTCCAAATCTGACATCAGACCAGTGACAAGTGGAGTACCACAGAGTTCAGTCCTGGGTACTCTCCTGTTTGGTATCTACTTCTCTGAAGTGCAGGCCAACACAGAAGGTCTTTGGCTAACAAAGTTTGCAGATGACTGCAAACTAGGAGCCATAATCGAAACTCCTAACGATGTGGACAAACTACAAAAGGGCCTCACTGAGACAGATACCTGGTGTCAAAGCCATGGCCTGAAGCTCAATGCCAAAAAGTGTATTGTCATGGTAAAAACTCTGTACCCATGAACTACCTCATAGCTGGTAGTCTACTTAATGCTGAAAATGTGATAAGAGACCTTGGGACACAAGTGGACAGTAGTCTCTCCTTTGATAATCACATCGCCACAGTGGTCAGGAAATTCTTCTACATGGCTCATCTCATCACAAAAGGATTCTCATCCAGAAAAAAAGAGGTCATTGTTCTCCTCTACTCATCACTCATTAGACCCATTTTAGAGTACAACGCCCCTTTTGGTATGTACTTCACAAGACATCTACAACAACTGGAAAGACCACAGAAATACCTCACAAAGATGATTACTGGCCTCAAACAGATGCCCTATACAGACAGTCTCAAAAAGCTACAGCTTTACAGCATCGCATATTGCCTACTCAGGGGCGATCTCTGCCTAACATACAAAACTATGTCAAATCCAGAGCTGTTGGACATGCTCCACTTAAAGAAATCCCAATCCCTCTGAGCTACACGCTCTAGGGACCTTAACCTTGTCACCACAATAAACAGAACATACTGGAGGGATAGATTCCTGTCCCAGAGTTCCCATACTCTGGAACAGACTACCTATCTATGTCAAACAGAGCTCCTCATTAGCACTCTTCAAGAAAAATCTTGATGATTGGATGGGAAATGAGAAATTCACCTTGGGGATCACTTCTGTGGCTCTGCTCGACATGGGCACAGGAAAATAATTTTCTTGGGTGGCGAAAGCCAGGGTACATTTTTTGACTAGGCTTGTATGGACCCTAGGGCCGATAGCCTAGTACCTACCTATGAACCTATGAACTTATTAATTCTATAACCAGACCCTATAAGATTACTCCAGCATTAGTATCTCTCTCGCCCTCATTACTTCTCTGACAGTGGTATACTTCCTGACTCCCTCAGTGATCACCTTCCCACTTTTGCTCAGCGCCTTACTTCTCCCCTACAGTTATCTCATAACTATATCTCCACTCGTTAACTAAAATCTCAATCCCGCTACCTTTTTTAACTCTCTAAAATCAATAAACTGGAGCCCTCTAAGAACTGTACCCCTAGAAAATGCTGTTACCTACTTCAGCTCAACTTTCCTAAACCTCTTAGACAGCTATGTCCTCCTAAAATCTAAAAGAATAAAAAGCAAAACAGTCCCTTGGGTAACCAAGAATACACTAGCTGCCATGCACCTTAGAGATAAAGCCTGGTTACGCCACCAGAAAAATAAGACTCCCTCCACTCTCTACGAGTGCAAATCACTTCGCAATAAAGTCAAAAAGCTTGTTACAACAGACTGAAAAACGTGTTTCATCTCACTACAAAATAGCCGTAAAACAAATCCACAAAATTCTGGAATGTTATCTCCACTCTCCTTAACCCTGGCAAAAAAGAAAACCCCTGTCCAGATCCCGATGTTCTAGACATAGATCTGGTCACCCAATTTAACTCTTTTTTCATTGGCTCAATTTTCAAGCTAACCTCCTTCTCTACAAACACTACACCCCATACCTCTATATCCCCTTCCCTGGCCTCACTTTTACCATTACTCCCTAATACCTCCACCTCCCAACCCCTTCCTTTCTCCATAAAACCCATACCCATATCTTCCATAAAAAACCTTCAAAAACTAAAACCATGCTCTAATGCCCCCGATAACATACTCTCACACTTTCTAACTATAGCCGCTGAAGCCTTTGCCTTACCCATCAGTATACTAATTAACCGTTCTATCCAAGAAGTTCATGTACCCCAACTATGAAAACAGGCCTTCATCATAACTCTGCAAAAAGGGGGTAACAATAATAATATTACAAACTTCCGCCCTATCGCCATCCTATCCCCCATCTTTAAACTCCTTGAGAAATCTATGCATTTACAACTTCTTTCCTACCTTACTGACAGTCATTTACTTATTCCAGCACAGCATGGATTTAGTCCCAGCCACAGTACTACCACAGCTCTTCTTTCCTTCTTAGAAATTGTTAAAAAGCCTGTGACTCTGGCTGCACAGTATTCACCCTCCTACTTGACCTCTCTAAGGCCTTTGGTACAATATCTCACAACCTTCTCCTAGCTAAACTCTCTAAACTAAACCTATTATCTCTCAAATAGACATCAAGCAGTCAAATGGATAAAAACCTCCTCCTTCCTTGATACCCCCACTGGAGTCCCCCAGGGTTACATAATGGGTCCCCTCCTCTTCAGTATATTCATAAATGATTTCCTTCGCTCAATCCCAAATGCCAGACTTATCCAATATGCCGGCGATTCAACTGTAATCTGTTCTGGCACCTCCATCCCCACACTCAAAGCTCACACAAGAAGCTTTTTCTACCACTGAACAATGGATGTTAGACAATCAACTAGCACTCAATGCCTCAAAAACCAAACTAATGTTATTTACCCCCTACAAAAACAGCCATTATTGACAAAAAATTCATTTTCCATCAAAAGCCAAAACAATACATCTCTCAAATTAGTATCTGAGGCTAAATTACTAGGTGTCCACACTGATGACCAGCTCAAATTCAGCTCTCACCTACAAATAAATATAAAAAAACACCAAAAACTTGGCCTGCTTTACCGCCACAGTCGCTCCCTTACTCTTCCTACTAAGTCCGTTGTCTGTATCACATGTCTCATCCCTTCTTTTCTTTATGGCGCTGCACTTCTACCGCCACAGTCGCTCCCTTACTCCTACTAAGTCCGTTGTCTGTATCACATGTCTCATCCCTTCTTTTCTTTATGGCGCTGCACTTCTACCGCCACAGTCGCTCCCTTACTCTTCCTACTAAGTCCGTTGTCTGTACCACATGTCTCATCCCTTCTTTTCTTTATGGCGCTGCACTTCTACCGCCACAGTCGCTCCCTTACTCTTCCTACTAAGTCCGTTGTCTGTATCACATGTCTCATCCCTTCTTTTCTTTATGGCGCTGCACTTCTACCGCCACAGTCGCTCCCTTACTCTTCCTACTAAGTCCGTTGTCTGTACCACATGTCTCATCCCTTCTTTTCTTTATGGCGCTGCACTTCTACCGCCACAGTCGCTCCCTTACTCTTCCTACTAAGTCCGTTGTCTGTACCACATGTCTCATCCCTTCTTTTCTTTATGGCGCTGCACTTCTACTGCCACAGTCGCTCCCTTACTCTTCCTACTAAGTCCGTTGTCTGTACCACATGTCTCATCCCTTCTTTTCTTTATGGCGCTGCACTTCTACCGCCACAGTCGCTCCCTTACTCCTACTAAGTCCGTTGTCTGTACCACATGTCTCATCCCTTCTTTTCATTATGGCGCTGCACTTCTAACAAACCTACAATCACTCTTAAGACAAAACACTCCTCTTGCTATTACAAAATTGCGAAGTTTGCCACAAGCCAAGTCTTCTATCCATCACTGTCTAGCCATTTATAAATTAAATTGGTTAGAGCTGCCCAGTTATCTCTCCTTTATTCAAATCTCTCATGCCCACAAACTCATTTTCACCCCCTCCCTCTGTCCCTCCCTTTCCTCAACCTTCAAAATGCACCTCCCTGAAAGACTATTAAGATCTAACAATCAAAACCTAATAGAACTGCATAAACCTACCCCTCCCTCAGGCAAAAACCTGCTATCCTTCGCCCTCGCACATCAGTGGAACTCCCTACCTCCATCCATCCATACCACCTCAAACCTCTCTTCCTTTATAAACTCACGCCACTCACACCTTATTTCTCAGTGGGAATGCTCCTGTTCCCACCCCTCTTAATCTCTTCTCCTCTCTTCATCTCGGTCTTCTCCGATGCCATACGTGGTTTTAGCAGGAACCAATCCATGTGTAAACAGCTACTCTAGATTTACAATGCTGACACTTTTTATCTCAGAAATTGTCTCTACTAAATTAAATATTGTATCTGTAATTAGTATAACCAAAACTCTGACTGTCATTTTTGCTTTAGAAATTGTATATTTAAATGCAGTGTTTTTACTAGTACTTTTGTACTTACTATAACAAAAGCTTTGATTGTAATTTCGTTGTAATTATTTTGTTTTTAGAGCTTTTCTCCCCAGGACTCCACTGAAAAAGGGTTCTTCTAGGCCCAGTGGACTATCCTGGTAAACCAACTGCAAATAAATAAATAAATAAATTATCTTTCAAGAAACGCATGGTAACACAAAACAGTTTATTCTAGCAACTTTTCTAAGATTTTACAAGCAATGTTTAAAATGTGTCCCTGGTTTTGGGCCCTTACCCCCCCCCCCCCCCCCACCCAATAAAATTTGTCTTTGTCCAGATTCTTGTTCTGAGGAGTTCTTCAGGGAGAGAGTTTAGTACTGCTTATCACAAGTCTGTTTGTGTTGTTATTAGTAGCACAACAGGTAGAACACTTGCTTTTGATGCAGACGGCTGTGGGTTCTACTCCCACAGTATGTATATAGATTGTTGATACTGTACTGTGTTGTACTATTAAAGGTGGTGGATGCTGCAGTCCTGAGAATGTTCTCTTTGGCAGAGATACCTAGTAACTATGAACCTATTAGCTGTTTGACATCCATACTACCTTACTATTTTATTTAATGTAACATAGGCAATTTATTCCTTAAGGGCAACAGGCACTTTATTTGTAGATGAAACAATGAAACATTAAGTTGTTTGCTAGCAGCAACCTCTTCATTAGTTACATATCTCTTTAATGTGGAATTATTTAGATGACTTTTACTTCTGCAGAGATTGTGCATATTTACTGATACTGGTGGACTGTAGAAGTTTTTGTAGACTTTTATGATGGAAATGTTCTGAATTAGGCAGTTTTGTCATTATTGGTTCATGCATTTTGTTTCATTGCTTACTGGAAAAATGTTCAAAAGAATACATTTAAAATGTGCTCTGAGTGTACTGTGTTACACAAGGAATATAATTTAATACAGTCAGGAAGGTGTATCAAAGGACACGTATGTTTTTGTGTGTAAGGGGCCTGTGATTTGAAAACAGCCCAAAGGTAATCTTTATCCACCACTGGCCAGATGCATTTTCTTTGGATGTGGTTTCAATGCTGTTTCAATGAATATGAGTTTCAAGGGCAGAGAGGTTTTCATGCTAAGTCTATTTTCATTGTGAGACTGTAACTTTATTGCTTGCAGTTAGTGTTTGTGCTATAAAATGTAAAATAAAATCCAAATAATCATTGTAGAAGTAAAGCAGTATGCACATTACAGTGTTTATGGTACATGGGGCAAAATAGCCAAGTAATGGGACACTGGAATGGCTGCAGGGACACTCGGTCTGCGGCCATATTTTGATTGTCTGTTCTTCAGTTTGCGTTTGAAAGTTGGTATCCCACAATTCCATTGGAGTGAGTGGGGTTGCATAATTTTGTATGCAAATTTTATGTTAGTCAGTGTACAGATTTGTACATATTTTTCAGAGCCTTTGTCCAGATTTTTGATGTTTCCAGGTTGAGAGGTGTGGTACAGATCTCGTTATGTTTAGGATTTGCGTGTGTGGGGGTGTAGTGGTAGTGAGTGAAAACAGATGAAAAGTCATGCACATTTTGTAAAATGTATAGGGTGACATTTGGGGATGTGTACTTTGTTTTTAAAATATTAGGTAGGTAATCGAAGTATGAGTGTTGAGTTTAAGTTGTGACTACGCTTTGTATTAGGTACTGCATGTTGTAAACGTACGTAAAAGTGGCACCTGATTAAATATCTAATGGCAGGTCTTGGATAAACTACATGCAAGTTGTCGGTTAGACTCTTATACACACACATTCAAACACGTAGATGTGTGTCATTCTAAGCTGTCATATTCGACTCTTCTTGGGAAAAAGTACCATTTTGTTTTTCACTGCTGCAGAATAAGAGCATACATACTTAAAATGTGTAGTCCTGTTTAGTACATAGCAGTTAGTGATAAAGCTTTGATTGCATTGGTATTGGAGAAGTTAGCAGAGTGGTTGTCAGTCTAGTGTACTGTATGCGTATGTCCACTAGAGTATAGGTGTGTGGCATTTGGGGTATGTGCAAGTGAAATGACTTAGTAGTGTTCATACTCCAGATGATGAAGCATCCATTGGCTGATAGATGATTTGTTCTTTAAGAACGTTTTTATTATTTAGTCTGTGTCAGTTCTGCCTCTCTTTTAAGTCTAAGGGATTACCATATGTTTTTGAGTAGTTTTAGCAAAATGATTCTGTTGCCTCGCCTTTTTTTGTGGCTTTCAGAATGGTGTCAGTCAGTTAATGACAGCAGAACTCTGCAGCAATTTGGTGTAGAAGCAGTTAAATTTATTTTTATAAAAGAAAACTGTATTTTAGTTTTTTCACAAGTTTAAAGTTTGATGATACAAGTTCTAATGTTAATATAAATAAAACACTATTCTGTTTATTTTTTATTTAATGTTTTGTCTGTTTTTCAGTTTGCGTTTAAAAGTTGATATCCCACAACTCCAATGGAGTGGGTGGGATTACATAACTATGTATGCAAATGTTATGTTAATTAGCATACAGATTTGTGCCTATTTTTCATTGGCCCTTGTCCAGATTTTTGACATTTTTAGGTTGAGAGATGCTTACCATAACTTGGAATCTGTGCTAGCCATTGTTATTCATTACGTTCCCACCCTCCATCCCCCTCCTTCTGGCAACCAGGGGATTCTTGGAGTAATGGTGTGTTTGGTTCTGCTGTTCCTTAATGTGGACAGTTTCTCTGTCCTTATGTTTGTCTAGCAAACTCAGTCTGAGGATTATGGGTAGCAAGCGTTCCTGGGAGGGGAGTAGCTCGAGCTCAGGAGTTATTGCTTACTTTGCCGACTGGGATTCAAGGTCGGATCCAAGACCCATCCATGATGAGTAATGACACTGGATAGCACATATTCCAAGTTATGATAAGTACATAACTCTTTTTATTTAATCTATCAGTTAAGATAAACATAAATATATTGTAGTCAGTGTTAAGTAACGATATTGGTCTGTATGATGTACAAAGGTTGGGCTCTTTATTTGATTTTAAAATGGGAAATATAATAGAATATTTCCATGAGGGAGGGACATTTGCTATGATTTTGACTTCCTGAAATGTATTAAGTAATATTATCAGACAAAAGTTTTTAAAATTCTGGGATTAGGCCATCTAGCACCAATGCCTTGTTTGTCTTCAGGTTTTTATTTGTTTCTTTAATTCTTTGAAAGAAAAGAGTTTACTTATATTATTTTTGTTGTGTTTAGATAACTACTTCTGAATATTGTCTGTTAAGAAGCCATCTATACTTTTATCATTTGTAGATGGATTATTATCATTAATATTTTCATAATGTTTCTTAAAACATAATATTTTTTAAGCTTGTGACTTTAATAGTCTTTTATTTTTAGTGTATGCAATTTCTTTGATATTATTTATTTCATTTGAATTTTGGATCCAATCACAATCTTATAAATACTCTTAGGGTTGAGTAAGATTGTAATCTGATTTTTTCCCAATATATTGAGATTTTATGTTGCTTGATATCTTGATATTCCTCATTCAATTTGCATATGTAAGTTAATGTAGATTTATCATTTGTTGTAAGTTTTAGTTTATGAACTTTTTGTATGTCTACTAGTTTTTTATCCCATTCTTTCTTTGTGTTTATATACCACCTTTTGACTTTACCATGTAAGACTACCTTTAGAGTGTCCCATAGGCTCATATATCATATGGACGGTGCAGTGGTGCATTGGTTGTGTTGTCGCCTCACAGCAAGAGGTTCTCTGGTTTGATTCTCAGCTGGGGTGCCTTCTTTGCAGAGTCTGCACGTCTTCCCTGCGTTCGTGTGGGTTTCCTCCCACATTATAAAGACATGGCTGGAACATTGCTCCCTGGGCCTCTGCTGAAAATTGTCTTTGTTCCAAGTCGGACTTTCTTGGCTAAATAAAAACAAATATATATGACGCAGCGTGAAATGATGAATTACATGATGCAGTGTGAAACGACATATTACATGAAGCAGTGTGAAATGATGAATTACATGACGCAGTGTGAAATGATGAATTAGATGGTGCAGTGTGAATCGGCAAAGACAAAGGACAGCAATATACTGGTATACATGCAATGACCAGATGGAATTCAGGGGATATTTTCCATTCACTCAATCAGACTTTGGTAACACTGCACATGGAGTAATGTATGTGCTGCACACATGACAGGAAAAACATGTATAAATATTTAATGAAAAACACTTTTCCAAAGAGAAGGTTTATTTTAGCACCTTTGCAGTAACCTTCAATATACAAATACAGGAACCTAGTCCTCTAGTCTCTCTCTCACCACACTCACCCTTTACTCCCATTCCACTGAATCATAAGCCCTAAAGGGGAGAGGCAGATCGTGAGAGGAAGAGTGTGTGTGACAGAGAGAGAAGAGTACAAAAAAAGGCACACAAAAGATCTGATCCAGATGTAATAAAAATAGTGCTTAGTGCTTGATGACATGGACAGAGAGAGAGAGAGAGAGAGAAGGCAAGATAAGTGACGGTATACCATGGAAAAGAGGCGTGGCCTGGATGGCACACTGAAAGTAGCAGAATTCCTGAGCTCTGCAGTGGTCATCCTTTTCTGACAGGAATCTTTATTCAATTTCATCAATAATGACCTGAAATTATTAAAATTAGATTCTGGAAGTTGTAAGCTACATGTTGGCGTAATTTTTTAACAAAAATCTTCATATTTTCCTGTCAAACTCTCCAGAAGAAGGGACACTAAACTAATTTGTAAAGGAAGATGAGCAACTACAAGCTTTCCCAACAATGTAAAGCAATCCTTACCACCGTACAAAATTTGGTGATAAAAATAAGCAAACTAAACCTACACATTGACAATATAAAGGAAGCTACTACCAAACAAACAGACTTATTGAATGATGTCTTTAAACAACAAATTTCCCAGATTGCTGCACTTGAAGATTCTGTAACATATGTAGACTACAGGTTAACAGAAAAAGAGAAAAACAGACTTTCTTCTTCGAGAAAAAACACCAGACTAATTGAAAAGATGGATGATACTGAAAAGAGAGCCAGGAGAAGCAGTTTAAGAATCTATGGCATCCCGGAGCAGATGAAGGGGGCAATATGATTCATTTTCTGACTTCTTCGATTCCCAAAATATTAAACCTGCCTGAAACATTACTCTTTGGGATAGAAAGGGCACACAGAACTTTAACCACAATTTCTGCATCCAGTAAAAACAGCCATCCTAGATCTATTATTGTAAAATTTATTTCCACTCAAGACAAAGACCTTGTTTTAAGAACTGCCTGTCCGTTTAATAAATTGTTGAAAAAGGAAGGAATCAAAGCACAACTCATATTTCCTGCAAGACTAAGACTATCCCTGCCAGAGGGATGGAAATTTTTGACAATCTCAAAGAAGTATCCACATGTTCAAAAAAAGAACCTTTTAAGTCAAGCCAATAAACAAAATAAGCCAAAAACTTCAAAAGAACATATAAGTAAACAAAAACCATGAAGCCAGTACGACAGCATACACTTCAACAAAAACAAAACCAGCCAAATCAGCAGAGATTTGATGAAGCATCGAGTACTGGTGCAAACGCACTTCATCTTTTATCATTTGCTGGCTTTGTTTTTGCTTTATTAGAGTGTATGCTCTCCTACTAGCTTTGTTGTTTTTGTTTACTTATATAACCTTTTAAGTCAACCTGAACCCATGGACTCTTCAATAAATTTAAAAAGACAAGCTTCAAAAAATGATCAAACTACCTATCTATATCAAACAAAGCTCCTCATTAGCACTCTTCAAGAAAAATCTTGATGACTGGATGGGAGATAGGAAATTCACCCCGGGGATCACTTTTGGGGCTCTGCTCGACAGGGGCACAGGAAAATAATTTTCTTAGGTGGCGGAAGCCAGGGTACCTTTTTGGCTAGGCTTATATAGGCCCTAGGGCCAATAGCCGAGTACCTACCTATGAACCTACAAATGGTTAACTAAAGAAAAAAAGAAATCTAGAGACAAATTTAACTTCCTATTTCCTTTAAGATTTTTTCTCTCCTTTAAATAGCATGGAATCACATACAGAAGGTAATGTAACTTTTTTCCTTTCTTGTTATCTTACTCACAATAACGCTAATTTTACAAGCAACACACATTACTTAATTTTAATAGATTTAAAATGTTATGCAGCTGCAATCTATTATTTTATACTGTAACCTTTTCATATGAATAGCATCATTAAAATAGTACAATACATATATATATCACCCACACATTATATATATATATATATATATATATATATATATATATATATATATATATATATATATATATATATATATATATATATGGATTCACATCAGAATCTCGAAATTCAGAAACATCAAATTTCATATGATCAAGACCATATGACTGATGTTTCAGAATATCGAAATTCTGGGGAAAAAAAACAAACAAAAAAAACAATTCAAATGTTTCTATCCCCCCACTACATAAATATTCCAACTCCGAGATCACACTACAGTGAAGAAAAGGGAATTCTCCCATTCTATGCTGTATGCAGATCTCCGTTCACAATGTCGGGATTCGATGATATGGTCTTGGCCATATGAAATCCGATCTTTCAGGATTTCGGCACTGTAAAGTGTTCCCATAGATATATATTATATATAAAAGTTACATTACCTTCTGTATGTGATTCCATGCTATTTAAAGGAGAGAAAAAATCTTAAAGGAAATAGGAAGTTAAATTTGTCTCTAGATTTCTTTTTTTCTTTAGTTAACCATTTGTAGGTTCATAGGTAGGTACTCGGCTATTGGCTCTAGGGCCTATATAAGCCTAGCCAAAAAGGTACCCTGGCTTCCGCCACCTAAGAAAATTATTTTCCTGTGCCCCTGTCGAGCAGAGCCCCAAAAGTGATCCCCGGGGTGAATTTCCTATCTCCCATCCAGTCATCAAGATTTTTCTTGAAGAGTGCTAATGAGGAGCTTTGTTTGATATAGATAGGTAGTTTGATCATTTTTTGAAGCTTGTCTTTTTAAATTTATTGAAGAGTCCATGGGTTCAGGTTGACTTAAAAGGTTATATAAGTAAACAAAAACAACAAAGCTAGTAGGAGAGCATACACTCTAATAAAGCAAAAACAAAGCCAGCAAAGGATAAAAGATGAAGTGCGTTTGCACCAGTACTCGATGCTTCATCAAATCTCTGCTGATTTGGCTGGTTTTGTTTTTGTTGAAGTGTATGCTGTCGTACTGGCTTCATGGTTTTTGTTTACTTATATGTTCTTTTGAAGTTTTTGGCTTATTTTGTTTATTGGCTTGACTTAAAAGGTTCTTTTTTTGAACATGTGGATACTTCTTTGAGATTGTCAAAAATTTCCTTCCCTCTGGCAGGGATAGTCTTAGTCTTGCAGGAAATATGAGTTGTGCTTTGATTCCTTCCTTTTTCAACAATTTATTAAATGGACAGGCAGTTCTTAAAACAAGGTCTTTGTCTTGAGTGGAAATAAATTTTACAATAATAGATCTAGGATGGCTGTTTTTACTGGATGCAGAAATTGTGGTTAAAGTTCTGTGTGCCCTTTCTATCCCAAAGAGTAATGTTTCAGGCAGGTTTAATATTTTGGGAATCGAAGAAGTCAGAAAATGAATCATATTGCCCCCCTTCATCTGCTCCGGGATGCCATAGATTCTTAAACTGCTTCTCCTGGCTCTCTTTTCAGTATCATCCATCTTTTCAATTAGTCTGGTGTTTTTTCTCGAAGAAGAAAGTCTGTTTTTCTCTTTTTCTGTTAACCTGTAGTCTACATATGTTACAGAATCTTCAAGTGCAGCAATCTGGGAAATTTGTTGTTTAAAGACATCATTCAATAAGTCTGTTTGTTTGGTAGTAGCTTTCTTTATATTGTCAACGTGTAGGTTTAGTTTGCTTATTTTTATCACCAAATCTTGTACGGTGGTAAGGATTGCTTTACATTGTTGGGAAAGCTTGTAGTTGCTCATCTTCCTTTACAAATTAGTTTAGTGTCCCTTCTTCTGGAGAGTTTGACAGGAAAATATGAAGATTTTTGTTAAAAAATTACGACAACATGTAACTTACAACTTCCAGAATCTAATTTTAATAATTTCAGGTCATTATTGATGAAATTGAATAAAGATTCCTGTCAGAAAAGGATGACCACTGCAGAGCTCAGGAATTCTGCTACTTTCAGTGTGCCATCCAGGCCACGCCTCTTTTCCATGGTATACCGTCACTTATCTTGCCTTCTCTCTCTCTCTCTCTCTCTGTCCATGTCATCAAGCACTAAGCACTATTTTTATTACATCTGGATCAGATCTTTTGTGTGCCTTTTTTTGTACTCTTCTCTCTCTGTCACACACACTCTTCCTCTCACGATCTGCCTCTCCCCTTTAGGGCTTATGATTCAGTGGAATGGGAGTAAAGGGTGAGTGTGGTGAGAGAGAGACTACAGGACTAGGTTCCTATATTTGTATATTGAAGGTTACTGCAAAGGTGCTAAAATAAACCTTCTCTTTGGAAAAGTGTTTTTCATTAAATATTTATACATGTTTTTCCTGTCATGTGTGCAGCACATACATTACTCCATGTGCAGTGTTACCAAAGTCTGATTGAGTGAATGGAAAATATCCCCTGAATTCCATCTGGTCATTGCATGTATACCAGTATATTGCTGTCCTTTGTCTTTGCCGATTCACACTGCACCATCTAATTCATCATTTCACACTGCGTCTTGTAATTCATCGTTTCACACTGCTTCATGTAATATGTCGTTTCACACTGCATCATGTAATTCATCATTTCACGCTGCGTCATATAATTCATCATTTCACACTGCGTCATCTATTTCATCGTTTCACACTGCATCACGTAATTCATCATTTCACTCTGCATCACGTAATTCATTTCACACTGCGTCATGTAATTCATTGTTTCACACTGCATCAGTAATTCATCCTTTCACACTGTGTCATATAATTCATCCTTTCACACTGCGTCATGTAATACGCCGTTTCACACTGCATCATGTAATTCATCATTTCACACTGCATCACGTAATTCATCATTTCACTCTGCATCACGTATTTCATTTCACACTGCGTCATGTAATTCATCGTTTCACACTGCATCAGTAATTAATCATTTCACACTGCATCATATAATTCATCATTTCACACTGCGTCATGTAATACGTCATTTCACACTGCATCATGTAATTCATTTCACACTGCATCATGTAAGTCATCGTTTCACACTGCATCAGTAATTCATCATTTCACACTGCGTCATATAATTCATCGTTTCACACTGCGTCATCTAATTCATAGTTTCACACTGCATCACGTAATTCATCATTTCACATCGCGTCACGTAATTCATCATTTCACACTACGTCATGTAATTCATCGTTTCACACTGCATCAGTAATTCATCATTTCATACTGCATCATGTAATCCATCGTTTCACAATGCATCAGTAATTCATCGTTTCACACTGCGTCATATAATTCATCGTTTCACACTACATCTAATTCATCATTTCACACTGCATCACGTAATTCATCATTTCACATTGCATCACGTAATTCATCGTTTCATACTGCATCATGTAATCCATCGTTTCACAGTGCATCAGTAATTCATCGTTTTACACTGCATCATATAATTCATTGTTTCACACTACATCTAATTCGTTTCACACTGCATCATGTAATTCATCATTTCACATTGCATCATGTAATTCATCATTTCACACTACGTCATGTGATTCGTTTCGTACTGCATCATGTACTTCATCGTTTCACACTGCGTTATCTAATTCATCATTTCACAATGTGTCATGTAATTCATTTGAGGAGTGATGATAACTTTCAGATCTGTTTCCTCCATTGTCCTCCATAGAGCTGCAAACCACTGTAGCCGTGTGCATGTTCTTCCTGGATGTCCTCGCCATCAAAGAACAGAATTTTGAACATTTTGATATTTTGGTAAGTTCTTGCTAGAGACTGTTATTGTACTTGTTCCCCCTGCACCATCTTGATGTAACTGATGAAGAGCCTGAGCTTATTTTCAAACCTACTGTTGTTTCAGCAGTAGATGTTCTCAACAGGACTGCACATAACACAGAATATTGATGTATTTTACTATCACTGGTAATTTTTTTCCCCCGAGTCGCCATTAATGGCCTCAGGCCATACCCTTCACTGTTGTCACAAATCCTGTATAACATTAGTAGCCTTGCAGATGTCCCACTGCAGCTAATCATCAGTATGTTCTTTGTCCACCTTTAGTCAAGATGCATACACTCACTCACTCACTCACTCACTCCATCACTCATTCCCTCACTCCATCACTCCATCACTCATTCACTCACTCACTCACTCACTCACTCACTCACTCACTCACTCACTCATTGCCTTGTCTTTTTTTCCTGATATACCCACTTGTCAGTGCTTAGAGTGCACACTAACAGATGATAGAAGATTAAAATATGCAAATACACCACAAGGTTGTATAGTGAAAATCACGTGGGAAAGATTGCTGTACCAAATGCAGTTGAAAAACTGAGTTAAATACTTTAATCATGTTTTTTAAATATTTAGTGGTGTGGTAGATTAAACAGAAGATAAATATTTTAATAAGATACATTTAAGTTTGCATTTCAACCTTTGATTAAAACTGATAACTGTGTAGTCTGTGATGAATATGGACTATAAGCCTGGTGTTTCATGTTTTATTACAGCTAAACCAGAGATCCTCACAAGTGAAGGTCTGGAAAATGACCGAGTTCGATGTGTTGCCACCGGATTTCCAGCTCCACAGATAATGTGGTATATTTGTGCAGGGGCACAAAACCGGTAGGTGTAATCTGAAATGCTTTTTTAAATTTCATTTTACTGTGAATCATTGGATGTTTTAAAGTTACTGTTGCTGGAACCAAAATGAAATAGAAAGTTATTGAAAATGATAGTTGTTGAGCACAAGTGGTTTGCAACAGTACAAGTAATTTGTGCTGCAAGGTAACACTCAGACAATATTCCTGAGTGAAGTAATTCCCAATAGCTTTCTAGCCAAATGATGTCTGCTGCAAAACTGTTCTTGTACTGAACAAGTGAAATGCACTGTGGCAGGAGTACAAAGTCCGTAAATACTTCCTGAAATTTCTTAACTGCATAGTAGCTAGACTTAAGATGTAAAAATATGTCTAGAGTAGTAATAGCACTTTTCATACATGTAATAAATGGGTTCCTTGAAAAAATAAGTTTTTTTAGTCCACTGTTTATATTCTAAGTTCTCAGATAAAACAGAATGTATATGTACATCGTAGCACACCCTGTAAGTCATTGTGACTGGGCAGGGGTGACGATCCTGGGATGCACTGCACCTGTACCCTGATATGATGACCACCCATGGGATATGGTCTTACAGTTCACACCAGTGGCACCAAACAGATTAAAATTTAAAATGTGCACAGAAATGGAGCACAAAAACTTTTGAAGTGAAGCAAGATTTTGAGAACATTCAAGAATTATACATTGTTGCCTTAGGCTGGTGCAGCCTACACCATCCTCTCAGAAGAATAAGGTTCCCACTGAACTGATTGTAAATAAGAGTTTTGGAAGTTGGTTCTGAGGCCCCTTTCCGTCCATCTGTCATGTTCCTACAGTTTTGGAAGTTGGTTCTGAGGCCCTTTCCGTCCATCTGTCATGTTCCTACAGTTTTGGAAGTTGGTTCTGAGGCCCCTTTCCGTCCATCTGTCATGTTCCTACAGTTTTGGAAGTTGGTTCTGAGGCCCCTTTCCGTCCATCTGTCATGTTCCTACAGTTTTGGAAGTTGGTTCTGAGGCCCCTTTCCGTCCATCTGTCATGTTCCTACAGTTTTGGAAGTTGGTTCTGAGGCCCCTTTCCGTCCATCTGTCATATTCCTACAGTTTTGGAAGTTGGTTCTGAGGCCCTTTCCGTCCATCTGTCATGTTCCTACAGTTTTGGAAGTTGGTTCTGAGGTCCCTTTCTGTCCATCTGTCATGTTCCTACAGTTTTGGAAGTTGGTTCTGAGGCCCTTTCCGTCCATCTGTCATGTTCCTACAGTTTTGGAAGTTGGTTCTGAGGCCCCTTTCCGTCCATCTGTCATGTTCCTACAGTTTTGGAAGTTGGTTCTGAAGCCCCTTTCCGTCCATCTGTCATGTTCCTACAGTTTTGGAAGTTGGTTCTGAGGCCCCTTTCCGTCCATCTGTCATGTTCCTACAGTTTTGGAAGTTGGTTCTGAGGCCCCTTTCCGTCCATCTGTCATATTCCTACAGTTTTGGAAGTTGGTTCTGAGGCCGCTTTCCGTCCATCTGTCATGTTCCTACAGTTTTGGAAGTTGGTTCTGAGGCCCTTTCCGTCCATCTGTCATGTTCCTACAGTTTTGGAAGTTGGTTCTGAGGCCCTTTCCGTCCATCTGTCATGTTCCTACAGTTTTGGAAGTTGGTTCTGAGGCCCTTTCCGTCCATCTGTCATGTTCCTACAGTTTTGGAAGTTGGTTCTGAGGCCCTTTCCGTCCATCTGTCATGTTCCTACAGTTCTGGAAGTTGGTTCTGAGGCCCCTTTCCGTCCATCTGTCATGTTCCTACAGTTTTGGAAGTTGGTTCTGAGGCCCCTTTCTGTCCATCTGTCATGTTCCTACAGTTTTGGAAGTTGGTTCTGAGGCCTCTTTCCGTCCATCTGTCATGTTCCTACAGTTTTGGAAGTTGGTTCTGAGGCCCCTTTCCGTCCATCTGTCATGTTCCTACAGTTTTGGAAGTTGGTTCTGAGGCCCCTTTCCGTCCATCTGTCATGTTCCTACAGTTTTGGAAGTTGGTTCTGAGGCCCCTTTCCGTCCATCTGTCATGTTCCTACAGTTTTGGAAGTTGGTTCTGAGGCCCCTTTCCGTCCATCTGTCATGTTCCTACAGTTTTGGAAGTTGGTTCTGAGGCCCCTTTCCGTCCATCTGTCATGTTCCTACAGTTTTGGAAGTTGGTTCTGAGGCCCATTTCCGTCCATCTGTCATGTTCCCACAGTTTTGGAAGTTGGTTCTGAGGCCCCTTTCCGTCCATCTGTCATGTTCCTACAGTTTTGGAAGTTGGTTCTGAGGCCCCTTTCCGTCCATTTGTCATGTTCCTACAGTTCTGGAAGTTGGTTCTGAGGCCCCTTTCCGTCCATCTGTCATGTTCCTACAGTTCCGGAAGTTGGTTCTGAGGCCCCTTTCCGTCCATCTGTCATGTTCCTACAGTTCTGGAAGTTGGTTCTGAGGCCCCTTTCCGTCCATCTGTCATGTTCCTACAGTTCTGGAAGTTGGTTCTGAGGCCCCTTTCCGTCCATCTGTCATGTTCCTACAGTTTTGGAAGTTGGTTCTGAGGCCCCTTTCTGTCCATCTGTCATGTTCCTGCAGTTTTGGAAGTTGGTTCTGAGGTCCCTTTCTGTCCATCTGTCATGTTCCTTCATTAGCTCTACCTTTTATTACATTCACACATAGCTCCATACAACACTTTTTCCCAGTGAGGGCTGGTACATTTCATAGAAATATTTCATAATGCTGTAACTTTCTTTCTGGCCCAAGGTAGATAAGCACAGATATTTGTAATAATGCAGTCTTGTCACTCAGAAGGGTATACTAGCAGCTTGTTCCTACTCCCAGTAAGTACCATTTTGTCACTAATATTGGAGTAAACAAATCAATCAGCCACAAGATTTTAAAAGTAAATAAATACAAATACTTTATGAAAAAATAGTCAGTACAGTCAAAAGTTAAATATAGAAAGAAATGTATGTGATTGCACAGAGAGAACATAAAAATTACCACTTTGAGCAGATGGGATACTTAAAAGAAGCTGTGTCTAACTTGAAGATTTATTAGGCCCTAGCTACACTCACTGGATGTTCGGCGCACAACAGAAATAAATTCACTGCTGTAGAGCAGCAAGGTATCCCCAATGCACCATGCATGAGGAAGAGCAGCAAGGTATCCCCCAATGCACCGTGCACGAGGTAGAGTAGCAAGGTATCCCCTATGGACCATGCGCATGATAAAGTAGCAAAGTATCCCCTAATGCACCGTGCACGAAGTAGAGTAGCAAGGTATCCCCCAATGCCCAGTGCAGGAGGTAGAGCAGCAAGGTATTCCCCAATGCACCCTGCATGAGGTAGAGTAGCAAGGTATCCTCAATGCACCGTGCACGAGGTAGAGTAGGAAGGTATCCCCCAATGCACCGTGCACAAGGTAGAGTTGCAAGGTATTCCCAATGCACCGTGCACAAGTTAGAGTAGGAAGGTATCCCCAATGTACCGTGCATGAGGTAGAGCAGCAAGGTATCCCCCAATGCACCGTGCACAAGGTAGAGTTGCAAGGTATTCCCAATGCACCGTGCATGAGGTAGAGTAGCAAGGTATCCTCAATGCACCGTGCACGAGGTAGAGTAGGAAGGTATCCCCAATGCACCGTGCATGAGGTAGAGTAGGAAGGTATCCCCAATGCACCCTGCACAAGTTAGAGTAGCAAGGTATCCCCCAATGCACCGTGCATGAGGTAGAGCAGCAAGGTATCCCCCAATGCACCCTGCACAAGTTAGAGTAGCAAGGTATCCCCCAATGCACCGTGCACAAGGTAGAGTAGCAAGTATCCCCAATGCACCGTGCACAAGTTAGAGTAGCAAGGTATCCCCCAATGCACCGTGCATGAGGTAGAGCAGCAAGGAATCCCCCAATGCACCGTGCACAAGGTAGAGTTGCAAGGTATCCCCCAATGCACCCTGCACAAGTTAGAGTAGCAAGGTATCCCCCAATGCACCGTGCATGAGGTAGAGTTGCAAGGTATTCCCAATGCACCCTGCACAAGTTAGAGTAGCAAGGAATCCCCAATGCACCGTGCATGAGGTAGAGCAGCAAGGAATCCCCAATGCACCGTGCATGAGGTAGAGCAGCAAGGAATCCCCCAATGCACCGTGCACAAGGTAGAGTAGCAAGTATCCCCAATGCACCGTGCATGAGGTAGAGTAGCAAGTATCCCCAATGCACCGTGCATGAGGTAGAGTAGCAAGTATCCCCAATGCACCGTGCATGAGGTAGAGTAGCAAGTATCCCCAATGCACCGTGCATGAGGTAGAGTAGCAGTATCCCCAATGCACCGTGCATGAGGTAGAGTAGCAAGTATCCCCAATGCACCGTGCACAAGGTAGAGTAGCAAGGAATCCTCCAATGCACCGTGCACAAGGTAGAGTAGCAAGGAATCCTCCAATGCACCGTGCATGAGGTAGAGTAGCAAGGAATCCTCCAATGCACCGTGCATGAGGTAGAGTAGCAAGGAATCCTCCAATGCACCGTGCATGAGGTAGAGTAGCAAGGAATCCTCCAATGCACCGTGCATGAGGTAGAGTAGCAAGGAATCCTCCAATGCACCGTGCATGAGGTAGAGTAGCAAGGAATCCTCCAATGCACCGTGCATGAGGTAGAGTAGCAAGGAATCCTCCAATGCACCGTGCACGAGGTGATACCAGTATAACTTCTTACTAATGAAAATGTAGGGCTGGATGTGGCGTCCCAAGTGAAAGTATATCATCTGACATATTCAGTGCTTGCCACTCTATTCTGTAATGTTTGGCAGCTGGTTTACCCTGTTTAGCCAGAATTCAAAGGGGTCAACATCCTAGTGGATTGTACCTCCCTCTCCCGGGCATTCAGATAGAGACAGATAGTAAATCAGTTTTGTTTTGCCACTTCAAAGAGTATTGCTGTGTGTGGTGATCTCTTCCACTCAGCCCTGTTTTTGATCCAGGTTCTGAAACAGTTGTTTGTTTTTCAGTTGGTAGTATTTTAAAAAGTACAGTACTCCCATTGTATCTGCTATTTTAGGATTGTTGAGTGGTGTTTATTTCAACAATTTGGATGCCCATCACCCGTGTGCTAGTGCCTGCAGCTGTTAAATGTTAAAATACATCTGAATATTTAAGACTGTTTAATTTTAAGTTAAGGATGGAGACAGGTATGGTATGTAATTCTATGACTGTTTACTTAGATGAGTTATCAGAAATGCAAGACCCATATGTGTGAGCTCCACAACTTAGAAAACTAAAAATGCATCCTGAAAAAATAACCATTGAAACTTGCTGTAATAAAACCTTTAACAAGGGAGCTTCAAGCTCTCTGTGCTCCCCTGTCTGGTGTGGGTGTGCGAGTGGGTGTCCATGTCTCATATGCTTATAAGTAGTAACTTTGAGACCACTGTACATTGGGTAGGGAGATAGAAAGTTATTGAAAATGATAGTTGTTGAGCACAAGTGGTTTGCAACAGTACAAGTAATTTGTGCTGCAAGGTAACACTCAGACAATATTCCTGAGTGAAGTAATTCCCAATAGCTTTCTAGCCAAATGATGTCTGCTGCAAAACTGTTCTTGTACTGAACAAGTGAAATGCACTGTGGCAGGAGTACAAAGTCCGTAAATACTTCCTGAAATTTCTTAACTGCATAGTAGCTAGACTTAAGATGTAAAAATATGTCTAGAGTAGTAATAGCACTTTTCA
The DNA here is from genome assembly GCF_019279795.1 of Protopterus annectens. Taxonomy (NCBI): domain Eukaryota; kingdom Metazoa; phylum Chordata; order Ceratodontiformes; family Protopteridae; genus Protopterus; species Protopterus annectens. Next base: position 772,656,542 of record NC_056749.1, on the reverse strand, counting down.
TACATGTAATAAATGGGTTCCTTGAAAAAATAAGTTTTTTTAGTCCACTGTTTATATTCTAAGTTCTCAGATAAAACAGAATGTATATGTACATCGTAGCACACCCTGTAAGTCATTGTGACTGGGCAGGGGTGACGATCCTGGGATGCACTGCACCTGTACCCTGATATGATGACCACCCATGGGATATGGTCTTACAGTTCACACCAGTGGCACCAAACAGATTAAAATTTAAAATGTGCACAGAAATGGAGCACAAAAACTTTTGAAGTGAAGCAAGATTTTGAGAACATTCAAGAATTATACATTGTTGCCTTAGGCTGGTGCAGCCTACACCATCCTCTCAGAAGAATAAGGTTCCCACTGAACTGATTGTAAATAAGAGTTTTGGAAGTTGGTTCTGAGGCCCCTTTCCGTCCATCTGTCATGTTCCTACAGTTTTGGAAGTTGGTTCTGAGGCCCCTTTCCGTCCATCTGTCATGTTCCTACAGTTTTGGAAGTTGGTTCTGAGGCCCCTTTCCGTCCATCTGTCATGTTCCTACAGTTTTGGAAGTTGGTTCTGAGGCCCCTTTCCGTCCATCTGTCATGTTCCTACAGTTTTGGAAGTTGGTTCTGAGGCCCCTTTCCGTCCATCTGTCATGTTCCTACAGTTTTGGAAGTTGGTTCTGAGGCCCCTTTCCGTCCATCTGTCATATTCCTACAGTTTTGGAAGTTGGTTCTGAGGCCCCTTTCCGTCCATCTGTCATGTTCCTACAGTTTTGGAAGTTGGTTCTGAGGTCCCTTTCTGTCCATCTGTCATGTTCCTACAGTTTTGGAAGTTGGTTCTGAGGCCCCTTTCCGTCCATCTGTCATGTTCCTACAGTTTTGGAAGTTGGTTCTGAGGCCCCTTTCCGTCCATCTGTCATGTTCCTACAGTTTTGGAAGTTGGTTCTGAAGCCCCTTTCCGTCCATCTGTCATGTTCCTACAGTTTTGGAAGTTGGTTCTGAGGCCCCTTTCCGTCCATCTGTCATGTTCCTACAGTTTTGGAAGTTGGTTCTGAGGCCCCTTTCCGTCCATCTGTCATATTCCTACAGTTTTGGAAGTTGGTTCTGAGGCCGCTTTCCGTCCATCTGTCATGTTCCTACAGTTTTGGAAGTTGGTTCTGAGGCCCCTTTCCGTCCATCTGTCATGTTCCTACAGTTTTGGAAGTTGGTTCTGAGGCCCCTTTCCGTCCATCTGTCATGTTCCTACAGTTTTGGAAGTTGGTTCTGAGGCCCCTTTCCGTCCATCTGTCATGTTCCTACAGTTTTGGAAGTTGGTTCTGAGGCCCCTTTCCGTCCATCTGTCATGTTCCTACAGTTCTGGAAGTTGGTTCTGAGGCCCCTTTCCGTCCATCTGTCATGTTCCTACAGTTTTGGAAGTTGGTTCTGAGGCCCCTTTCTGTCCATCTGTCATGTTCCTACAGTTTTGGAAGTTGGTTCTGAGGCCTCTTTCCGTCCATCTGTCATGTTCCTACAGTTTTGGAAGTTGGTTCTGAGGCCCCTTTCCGTCCATCTGTCATGTTCCTACAGTTTTGGAAGTTGGTTCTGAGGCCCCTTTCCGTCCATCTGTCATGTTCCTACAGTTTTGGAAGTTGGTTCTGAGGCCCCTTTCCGTCCATCTGTCATGTTCCTACAGTTTTGGAAGTTGGTTCTGAGGCCCCTTTCCGTCCATCTGTCATGTTCCTACAGTTTTGGAAGTTGGTTCTGAGGCCCCTTTCCGTCCATCTGTCATGTTCCTACAGTTTTGGAAGTTGGTTCTGAGGCCCATTTCCGTCCATCTGTCATGTTCCCACAGTTTTGGAAGTTGGTTCTGAGGCCCCTTTCCGTCCATCTGTCATGTTCCTACAGTTTTGGAAGTTGGTTCTGAGGCCCCTTTCCGTCCATTTGTCATGTTCCTACAGTTCTGGAAGTTGGTTCTGAGGCCCCTTTCCGTCCATCTGTCATGTTCCTACAGTTCCGGAAGTTGGTTCTGAGGCCCCTTTCCGTCCATCTGTCATGTTCCTACAGTTCTGGAAGTTGGTTCTGAGGCCCCTTTCCGTCCATCTGTCATGTTCCTACAGTTCTGGAAGTTGGTTCTGAGGCCCCTTTCCGTCCATCTGTCATGTTCCTACAGTTTTGGAAGTTGGTTCTGAGGCCCCTTTCTGTCCATCTGTCATGTTCCTGCAGTTTTGGAAGTTGGTTCTGAGGTCCCTTTCTGTCCATCTGTCATGTTCCTTCATTAGCTCTACCTTTTATTACATTCACACATAGCTCCATACAACACTTTTTCCCAGTGAGGGCTGGTACATTTCATAGAAATATTTCATAATGCTGTAACTTTCTTTCTGGCCCAAGGTAGATAAGCACAGATATTTGTAATAATGCAGTCTTGTCACTCAGAAGGGTATACTAGCAGCTTGTTCCTACTCCCAGTAAGTACCATTTTGTCACTAATATTGGAGTAAACAAATCAATCAGCCACAAGATTTTAAAAGTAAATAAATACAAATACTTTATGAAAAAATAGTCAGTACAGTCAAAAGTTAAATATAGAAAGAAATGTATGTGATTGCACAGAGAGAACATAAAAATTACCACTTTGAGCAGATGGGATACTTAAAAGAAGCTGTGTCTAACTTGAAGATTTATTAGGCCCTAGCTACACTCACTGGATGTTCGCACAACAGAAATAAATTCACTGCTGTAGAGCAGCAAGGTATCCCCAATGCACCATGCATGAGGAAGAGCAGCAAGGTATCCCCCAATGCACCGTGCACGAGGTAGAGTAGCAAGGTATCCCCTATGGACCATGCGCATGATAAAGTAGCAAAGTATCCCCTAATGCACCGTGCACGAGTAGAGTAGCAAGGTATCCCCCAATGCCCAGTGCAGGAGGTAGAGCAGCAAGGTATTCCCCAATGCACCCTGCATGAGGTAGAGTAGCAAGGTATCCTCAATGCACCGTGCACGAGGTAGAGTAGGAAGGTATCCCCCAATGCACCGTGCACAAGGTAGAGTTGCAAGGTATTCCCAATGCACCGTGCACAAGTTAGAGTAGGAAGGTATCCCCAATGTACCGTGCATGAGGTAGAGCAGCAAGGTATCCCCCAATGCACCGTGCACAAGGTAGAGTTGCAAGGTATTCCCAATGCACCGTGCATGAGGTAGAGTAGCAAGGTATCCTCAATGCACCGTGCGAGGTAGAGTAGGAAGGTATCCCCAATGCACCGTGCATGAGGTAGAGTAGGAAGGTATCCCCAATGCACCCTGCACAAGTTAGAGTAGCAAGGTATCCCCCAATGCACCGTGCATGAGGTAGAGCAGCAAGGTATCCCCCAATGCACCCTGCACAAGTTAGAGTAGCAAGGTATCCCCCAATGCACCGTGCACAAGGTAGAGTAGCAAGTATCCCCAATGCACCGTGCACAAGTTAGAGTAGCAAGGTATCCCCCAATGCACCGTGCATGAGGTAGAGCAGCAAGGAATCCCCCAATGCACCGTGCACAAGGTAGAGTTGCAAGGTATCCCCCAATGCACCCTGCACAAGTTAGAGTAGCAAGGTATCCCCCAATGCACCGTGCATGAGGTAGAGTTGCAAGGTATTCCCAATGCACCCTGCACAAGTTAGAGTAGCAAGGAATCCCCAATGCACCGTGCATGAGGTAGAGCAGCAAGGAATCCCCAATGCACCGTGCATGAGGTAGAGCAGCAAGGAATCCCCCAATGCACCGTGCACAAGGTAGAGTAGCAAGTATCCCCAATGCACCGTGCATGAGGTAGAGTAGCAAGTATCCCCAATGCACCGTGCATGAGGTAGAGTAGCAAGTATCCCCAATGCACCGTGCATGAGGTAGAGTAGCAAGTATCCCCAATGCACCGTGCATGAGGTAGAGTAGCAAGTATCCCCAATGCACCGTGCATGAGGTAGAGTAGCAAGTATCCCCAATGCACCGTGCACAAGGTAGAGTAGCAAGGAATCCTCCAATGCACCGTGCACAAGGTAGAGTAGCAAGGAATCCTCCAATGCACCGTGCATGAGGTAGAGTAGCAAGGAATCCTCCAATGCACCGTGCATGAGGTAGAGTAGCAAGGAATCCTCCAATGCACCGTGCATGAGGTAGAGTAGCAAGGAATCCTCCAATGCACCGTGCATGAGGTAGAGTAGCAAGGAATCCTCCAATGCACCGTGCATGAGGTAGAGTAGCAAGGAATCCTCCAATGCACCGTGCATGAGGTAGAGTAGCAAGGAATCCTCGAATGCACCGTGCAGGTGATACCAGTATAACTTCTTACTAATGAAAATGTAGGGCTGGATGTGGCGTCCCAAGTGAAAGTATATCATCTGACATATTCAGTGCTTGCCACTCTATTCTGTAATGTTTGGCAGCTGGTTTACCCTGTTTAGCCAGAATTCAAAGGGGTCAACATCCTAGTGGATTGTACCTCCCTCTCCCGGGCATTCAGATAGAGACAGATAGTAAATCAGTTTTGTTTTGCCACTTCAAAGAGTATTGCTGTGTGTGGTGATCTCTTCCACTCAGCCCTGTTTTTGATCCAGGTTCTGAAACAGTTGTTTGTTTTTCAGTTGGTAGTATTTTAAAAAGTACAGTACTCCCATTGTATCTGCTATTTTAGGATTGTTGAGTGGTGTTTATTTCAACAATTTGGATGCCCATCACCCGTGTGCTAGTGCCTGCAGCTGTTAAATGTTAAAATACATCTGAATATTTAAGACTGTTTAATTTTAAGTTAAGGATGGAGACAGGTATGGTATGTAATTCTATGACTGTTTACTTAGATGAGTTATCAGAAATGCAAGACCCATATGTGTGAGCTCCACAACTTAGAAAACTAAAAATGCATCCTGAAAAAATAACCATTGAAACTTGCTGTAATAAAACCTTTAACAAGGGAGCTTCAAGCTCTCTGTGCTCCCCTGTCTGGTGTGGGTGTGCGAGTGGGTGTCCATGTCTCATATGCTTATAAGTAGTAACTTTGAGACCACTGTACATTGGGTAGGGAGATTAAGTAGTAACTTTGAGACCACTGTACATTGGGGTAGGGAGATTAAGTAGTAACTTTGAGACCACTGTACATTGGGGTAGGGAGATTAAGTAGTAACTTTGAGACCACTGTACATTGGGGTAGGGAGATTAAGTAGCAACTTTGAGACCACTGTACATTAGGGTAGGGAGATTAAGTAGCAACTTTGAGACCACTGTACATTGGGGTAGGGAGATTAAGTAGCAACTTTGAGACCACTGTACAATGGGGTAGGGAGATTAAGTAGCAACTTTGAGACCACTGTACATTGGGGTAGGGAGATTAAGTAGTAACTTTGAGACCACTGTACATTGGGGTAGGGAGATTAAGTAGTAACTTTGAGACCACTGTACATTGGGGTAGGGAGATTAAGTAGTAACTGTGAGACCACTGTACATTGGGATAGGGAGATTAAGTAGTAACTTTGAGACCACTGTACATTGGGGTAGGGAGATTAAGTAGTAACTTTGAGACCACTGTACAATGGGGTAGGGAGATTAAGTAGTAACTTTGAGACCACTGTACATTGGGGTAGGGAGATTCAGTAGTAACTTTGAGACCACTGTACATTGGGGTAGGGAGATTCAGTAGTAACTTTGAGACCACTGTACATTGGAGTAGGGAGATTCAGTAGTAACTTTGAGACCACTGTACATTGGGGTAGGGAGATTAAGTAGTAACTTTGAGGCCACTGTACATTGGGGTAGGGAGATTAAGTAGTAACTGTGAGACCACTGTACATTGGGGTAGGGAGATTAAGTAGTAACTTTTAGACCACTGTACATTGGGGTAGGGAGATTAAGTAGTAACTGTGAGACCACTGTACATTGGGATAGGGAGATTAAGTAGTAACTTTGAGACCACTGTACAATGGGGTAGGGAGATTAAGTAGTAACTGTGAGACCACTGTACATTGGGGTAGGGAGATTAAGTAGTAACTTTGAGACCACTGTTCATTGGGGTAGGGAGATTAAGTAGTAACTTTGAGACCACTGTACATTGGGGTAGGGAGATTAAGTAGTAACTTTGAGACCACTGTACATTGGAGTAGGGAGATTCAGTAGTAACTTTGAGACCACTGTACATTGGGGTAGGGAGATTAAGTAGTAACTTTGAGACCACTGTACATTGGAGTAGGGAGATTAAGTAGTAACTTTGAGACCACTGTACATTGGGGTAGGGAGATTAAGTAGTAACTTTGAGACCACTGTACATTGGGGTAGGGAGATTAAGTAGTACCTTTGAGACCACTGTACATTGGAGTAGGGAGATTCAGTAGTAACTTTGAGACCACTGTACATTGGGGTAGGGAGATTAAGTAGTAACTTTGAGACCACTGTACATTGGGGTAGGGAGATTAAGTAGTAACTTTGAGACCACTGTACATTGGGGTAGGGAGATTAAGTAGTAACTGTGAGACCACTGTACATTGGGATAGGGAGATTAAGTAGTAACTTTGAGACCACTGTACATTGGGGTAGGGAGATTAAGTAGTAACTTTGAGACCACTGTACATTGGGGTAGGGAGATTAAGTAGTAACTTTGAGACCACTGTACATTGGGGTAGGGAGATTAAGTAGTAACTTTGAGACCACTGTACATTGGGGTAGGGAGATTAAGTAGTAACTTTGAGACCACTGTACATTGGGGTAGGGAGATTAAGTAGTAACTTTGAGACCACTGTACATTGGAGTAGGGAGATTCAGTAGTAACTTTGAGACCACTGTACATTGGGGTAGGGAGATTAAGTAGTAACTTTGAGACCACTGTACATTGGAGTAGGGAGATTCAGTAGTAACTTTGAGACCACTGTACATTGGAGTAGGGAGATTCAGTAGTAACTTTGAGACCACTGTACTTTGGGGTTGCTTTGTTTTAAGAAATCTGTTCAGTTTCTATAAGAAAACTATTTCAAAAGAATGGTTGTACGTTTCTTTTATCATACCGTTTTGTTTGTGGTAAATAAGGTCAAATGGTTTCATTTGTTAAATTCTGAGGTTATCATATTTTTATCTACGGAGGAAATATGGTTTAGTCTTAACGCACATCTGATCTTTGTGAAGCATCCAATATTGTTCCGTGCATGCATATTTATTTATTATTTATTTATTTGCATTTGTTTACTGGGAGGTCTACTTGGCCAGGGTGAGCCGATTTTCAGTAGAGGCCCAGGGAGAAAAGCACCAAAGTTGGTAAAGCTGCAGAATCAAAATACAGAAATCAAGCAGTGATGGTACAGAACACTACATTGCAGAATAGGTGATACAATAAAGTAGATAGTACTAGTTAAACAGATGTTAGATTTTAAGTATGCACGCCAAACAAGAATACAGTTGATGACATGGGATAATAGTGAATGTGTGAGCAATATAGTATTACAGTTTTGCACTGGAGAGGGAAGGATGGATTGATGATTCTGAGAGTGAAGTATAGCCTTAGAGCTATTGTTATATAGGCATCAAGACTGAATAGAAAGAATGGTAGGTAGCTGATACAACAGATTATGTGTTGCTGGGTGGCACATGTAGGACTTAGTAAGTTGGAAGCACTGAATGTATATATGAGGAGTCTGAGCCATTAATGAGATGGGGAGGAAATGTAGAAAGGCTGGGAATATTGAGGGGTTTGTTTATAGTCAGTCTTGGTACAGGTACATAGCCAATGGGAGAACAGGTGTTGTATCAGTGAAGTCTTAAAGCATGCAGTGCTGATAGTAGACCTAATTGAAGGACGGAGAGCATTCCATAGTTTTGCTATAGCATATGGGTAACCCATTTGGCTGACATTAAAGTTAGGTTTTCCTACATTAAGGATCATCTGACTGACTGATCGCAGAGGTCTGTTTGGGTGATACATGGTTAACACATAGGACAGGACAGGACAACTCGAAGGCTTACAGATTTGCTTATGAGCTGTGGTTAGTTGCAGGTATGTTAGATGTTGGGGACGTTCTAGCCGGTTTAGACGTTGGAGTGATACACAGTGGTGGGAGGAGTGTTTGGCGCTAGTTACAAATTTTGCAGTTTTATTGTAGCATGAGTCCAGTTTGGATTTAAGAGAGGATTGTATATTAGTAAGGAGAGGTGAACCATAGAGCAAGGATGGAAGTAGAAATGAAGGGGCAAAGGATAGTCTTGCTGCATAGGTGAAGAAGTGTTTCTGCTGTACAGGATGCCTAGTTTCTAATTTTTTTTTTTATGTTCATGTAATATGCTGGTCCACACTTAGGTATTCATCTATGATGACTCCTAGAAGTTTGGTATATGGAACTACTTTGAGGCAAGTGTTGTTGAGTGAGTTGATGGTAAATTCATTTTTGGTTAGGGGTGTGAATAACATGAATTTGGTTTTATTAGTATTTAGGGCTAAATGGTTGTTATACATCCAGGTTTCAGTGGAGTTGAAGGCATTTTGGGTGAATGTAAGTAGTTCTTAAGTAGACTTGGCCATGCCGATGATGGTGGAGTCATCTGCATACTGGATGACATTAGCGTGGGGTATGCTGATATGGAAATCATTAATCATTAGCGTGGGGTATGCTGATATGGAAATCATTAATGAAAATGCTGAAGAGCAATGAACCTAGTAAGGACCCTTGTGGGACTGCACTGTTGATGTTCAGTAAAGGAGAGAAAGATTGGTGCCATGTGATAGACAATCTGTAAGGTAGTTAGAAAATCAGCTTAGGGAGTTTGGTCAGAAGAAGTAGTTGGGAGACTGTATCGAATGCCTTGGAAAGGTCAAGAAACAGTGAGGTGACAAGGTATCCTGAGTCTTGAGCATGGTTGGCTGTGTCCATGAAAGATAGAAAACCAGTGGTGGTGCTATGACTAGGCCTAAACCCATGTTTGGTTGGGAAGAGGAGGTTGTGGTGTAGTTGGTAGTTCAGTAGTTGGCTGTGGATACATTTTTCCAGAATTTTGGAGATGGGACGGAGGATGGCAATTGGAGGGAAGTCAGATGCATCGTTATTGTTTCCACCTTTTTGGAGAGGGAGGATAAATGCCTTTTTCCACGTGGTGGGAATGAAGGACTCTTGAATGGATCTGTTTAGTAGTATACTTACTAATGGGATAAGCTATAATGTCTGCTGATTTTTGGAGGAATTCTGGTGGTAAGTTGAATCCACGTTTAAGTTTAAGCTGGAGTTTTTTTTATGGTGGAGGTAGATATGAGTACAAGAGAGAAGTTTGGTGTTGTAGCAGATGGGTCTGGGGGCAGTGGGTTGATTAGTGGGAAGTTGGCAGTGAGGTTGTCTATACTGTTGTTAAAGAATGAGTTAAAATGTGAGGCAATTTCAACTGGGGCCATGTCTGGATCAGGGAAGGATTATCTCCTTTGCCTGGGTGTAATAGAGAGTTTATAACCTTCAGAACATTTTAGGATTTTGCATATGGTTGTTTTGCAGAGTAACACAGTAGTCTTGTTTGTTTTTGATGACATGTCACTTTACTTGATTACACAGTTGTTTGTATTGAGTGAAGTCTGCAGGGTTTTTACTTGTACGCCATAATTTCCAGGCCTTATCCCTAGCTTTCATAAGTTGTTTGGTGGATTTGGTAAGCCAACTGGCCTCATTGGCTTTCACTCTCCTATGTCGGAGAGGAGCGAGATTGTCTAGTACATGGAGGAATGTTGAGTTAAATAATTCAACAGCATCATTCAGTGGTAGGACTTTAAGTGGATGCCAGATGATATTTCGTAGGTTATCATTAAAGGTAGTTGGGCAGAAGTGGGATAGGTCTCTGGTATGCTTATAGTGGTATATATTAGGCACTGGAGTTGGTTTGCAAACTGTGTATGCTGGAAGTTGATCGCTAATGCTGTTAGGTAGAGTGCTAGTGGAGCAGATTTTACTAGGGTCAGAAACAAGGACGCAGTCTAATATTGAGCCGTTGTTTTTGTTGGGTCTGGTTATGGTAGTAATGAGTTTGGTGTAGTTAAATAGGTTGATATTGCTTGTTAGGAGATGATATATGATGTCCAACCAGTTAATATTCACATCACCTAGTACGACTGTTTCATTTTCTATATTTTTGGATAACCGGGCTAGTATTTCCTCTAGTTTTGGGGTATTTTTACCCGGGGGGGGGGGGCTATGTGAGTATAATGCAGATGTTTTTTCTGCTATTCATTTTCAAGTAGGATATTAGTACTTCGGCTGTAGAAAATGTGGGAGTGGGTTTGTTATATGGGACTATATTAAAAGTATTATGGTATATGAGAGCAATGCCACCACCTTTTATTCTGGGCCTATCTGTTCTCAGGCAAGAGAAGCCTGATGGGAGGAATTCAGAGTGTTTAATATAAGGTTTTGCCAAGTCTCAGTTGCTGCTACAATATCTGGCTTATAGTGTTGAATCCAGGCATGGGGATGTGGAATTATGTTTCTGATGCTTTGGAGGTTGATGGCAGTGAGGTTAAGGGTTTTGTGACAGTTCTTGTTTCCTGCATACAAGGTAATCTGTGTTGGGTGGTTTATTGCGAAACTTAAGTTTGTGCTGTATATTTTAGAAGTATTGGAGCTGACTGATTGTAGACTAGGGTTAGATTCAGGCCTAGGGAATGGTATACATGCGTGTGTGTGTGTGTGTGTGTGTGTGTGTGTGTGTGTGTGTGTGTGTGTGTGTGTGTGTGTGTGTGTGTTCATATTCAAATGTTTGCGGGTTAGGGTTACAGTATGGGCTGTTGTTATGGTAGTAATAGGATAAGGGTGTTTAGTACTCTGTGTAGGGTTGGGATTAGGGCTAGAGGTAGGGTGAGATCAGTCCCCAGGAGTAAATTGTGTGTGTTGGTGGGGTGAAGCTGCACAGAGCTCTTTACTCATAGCTTTTTCCTTGATTGAAATGCTAGACAACTTGCCGCCACCATGTCAGCTGAATTGCCAAAGAAATCAATTTCACTGCCATCTTGGGTTTGGTCTAAGACCACCAGTGGGGGAGCAGCACTTCTTTAAATTAATCCTCGCTTGGAGAGCAATCACAAAAGACTAGTTGGGTTCTTGTATTTTGTTCCTGCCAGCCATATCCTGAAATTTGTCACCCCAGTTTCAGAAAGAGTTCTTTGGTTCTGTTACTAACCATTGTGGAAAAGTTTTGTCCTATTCTTTATCTCAAGTTCATGGAAATAAAAAAAAAATTGTTTTTGACCTTTGGTAGGGGTGTCCAAAGTAACTGAGGGGTGTCCAAAGTAACTGAGGCTGAAAGGAAGCCCTGTACTTGTAAGGCCCTTTCCTTCAAATGGGAAGAGTTCTCAAGTTAAATGGCTCAACAGCCTGTATCATCTCACTTGATGCAGCCTGACCAGTGTAAGGCAACTGTATAGTTTGTGCCTCAGTTATTTCATGGATAAGGTACAAATGTAAGCCATTCTGTAAGTGGTGGACAGGTCTATGGTTCAGCATAATCTGGAAAAGCGCTTCCATATAAAATACTGCATAGCAATCCTTCTGAGTGTGTCATCCTTCAGATGAGTCACTAAAATGAGGCTCCACCTACTTGAGTTGATGGTAACTCAGGTGGATATAAAAGATCCCACGCTACCTATCAAAAAGAGTAAGGGACGTTCCCCAATGCCCTGGCCAAATTTTCCCTGCGAGTATAAAGATCACCTCGGGTGTCCCTGAAAAGAGGCTGCTAGGCTAGTGGGACTAACCTGGTCAACAAAGGATAAACAAATAAATTAATGTGCAATGTCACTTGCTGCATCTATAGTATTGGATTGTTTAAAGAAAGAAGTAATGCGCACACCACACTTGTTAATAAAAGATCATTACAAATAAAGTCTTACTGGCTTGCATGGCAGTTTTCAGTATGTTTTGGTTAATTGCTGTATTAAGTTTCCTAGTGTTTGTGCCATAACTGTGTGCTTTTGCTGGGTTTGTGGTTCACTTTGTGTAGCTCTTGTACAATTATAGCTGATCAATGCATGATTAAAACTAGATTAAAGGCATAAACTGATCTCAACATCACCAGATCTGAGTCAGATATTAAAGTTTTTATTTGACAGAATGTTAGTCAGGAAAGTCAAGATACTTTTGTGTGGCAGAGGTCTTCTTGCCGATTCTGCTTTTCCAGCACTGAGTTATTGTTGTGTGCACCAGCTCTTAGTCTTTCTACAGTTTTTTTTTAAGCAACGCATTATGAAGGCTGGACTGTTTAAATTCTTTAATTCAGATGATGATATTTTCGAAATGCATTCTGACATTGTCACCAAAAATAGGACTACTAAAGAGTGCTGTAAGATGCAAGCTTTTTGTTACTATAATCATGTCCTTTGACTAAGGGCCAAATAAATTTCAAAGCCCCGCTGTTTGCCTGCAGAGGTTGTTTACTCAAAACGAAGTACTGAAACATATTTCTGTCTGGAAGTTTTGATGCATTTTGAGAAATAAATCCTTGATCCTTTTGATGTAATGTTAACACATTCCTGGTTTGGTTATGTACGTATTGTACTGTTGTAAACTTGTCAAAGGGCGTGGGCCTGCCGCTGCAGTATAACCGACTCAGTACAGCTGTAACGCTGTCGGTGGACTAGGGGCCAGTACAGCTGTAACGCTGTAGGTGGACTAGGGGCCAGTACAGCCATATCCTGAAAGTTGTCACCCCAGGCCTTACAAGTAGGTGGACTAGGAGCCAGTACAACTGTAACGCTGTAGGTGGACTAGGGGCCAGTACAGCTGTAATGCTGTAGGCGGACTAGAGGCCAGTACAGCTGTAACACTGTAGGTGGACTAGGGGCCAGTACAGCTGTAATGCTGTAGGCGGACTAGAGGCCAGTACAGCTGTAACACTGTAGGTGGACTAGGGGCCAGTACAGCTGTAACACTGTAGGTGGACTAGGGGCCAGTACAGCTGTAATGCTGTAGGTGGACTAGGGGCCAGTACAGCTGTAACGATGTAGGTGGACTAGGGGCCAGTACAGCTGTAATGATGTAGGTTGACTAGGGGCAAGTACAGATGTAATGCTGTAGGTGGGCTAGGGGCCAGTACAGCTGTAATGATGTAGGTTGACTAGGGGCCCTTACAACTGTAACGCTGTAGGTGGACTGGGGGCTTATTGTTGCAGTGTAGTGCAGTGCTATTTAAATTGTTCTGTACATCAAATACTGTTACATGATGGAGCTCTTACAGTCACGTTATACCCCAACAACTGCTTAGCAG
>NC_056749.1:772608337-772613337 GCF_019279795.1 Protopterus annectens | reverse complement strand
AAAATTATTCTGTAACATAGAATCATGATTGTGATCAAAATGTATACCCAAATATTTAAGATTAAAGGAAATTCCAAAAGATGAATAAGGAAAGAAGGTAGATTTATGATATGTCGGATTGATGGGAAAAATACTTGATTTTTCATGATTAACCTGATAATTAGAAGAATTAGAGAAGGCCTCAATTGCATTGATGATTTTAGAAAGATCTGTATTAGGACATTGAAAATATAAATTAACATCATCTGCAAAAGCTGAAAGCAATATATTATTCTTTAAAATTCTTGGTATAGAGTGATACGTATTTTGAGCTAGATACAAAAATAATGGTTCAATAAAAATATTAAATAAAAAGGGAGAAAGAGGACACCCTTGTCTTGTTCCGTTTGTAATTTTAATTGGCTTGGACATCTTTTTGTTTACATATATGAAAGTAAATGAATTCACATATAGTTTCATAATCATATCAATATAAAATTTGGGAATATTAAAGTGGGATAATGTAAGAAATAAGAAATCCCAGTTATCCCTATCAAATGCTTTAGAAGCATCTAATGATAAAGCATACATTGGATTACGTTCTTTCTTTGTCAATTGAAGAAGTGCATCCAGAGTTAAAGTGTTATCCCAAGCATGTCTATGACTCATAAAGCCAGCTTGATCTGATGAAATTATAAATGGCATAACTTTTTTAAGTCTGTTGACAAGTACTCCTGCAAAGATCTTTATATCTACATTTATTAAAGATATGGGTCTATAGTTATGTGGGTCAGCTTTATATTGCTTATTTTTTTAAATCAAAATTGTTTTCAAAGTGTTCCAATGCAAATCAGTAATACCATTGACAATTATGAAATTAAAATTTTTTAAAAGGATAGGAGAAATTATTAATTTGAAAGCTTTAAAGAAATTTGTAGTATATCCATCTGGGCCAGGTGACATCAGCTTTGAGATTAGAAATAACCTGATGAATCTCCTGAATTTTCAAGGGAGATGATAACATCTCTATTTGATCATCACTTAGGGAAGGAAATGTAATAGACTCTAAAAATTTAGCCATATGCAATTTAGATGGTCCAGATTCATTACTACAGTAGATTTCAGAGTAAAGGGAGTAAAACAACTGCATTATTTCTGCATCAGAATTATAAATATTGTTTTGATATTGTAACATAGGAATTCTCAAGGAATCTTGTTTAGTTTTAATGATTCTTGCTAGAGTTTTAGAAGGAATTTGGGCCCACTCTGAATATATAGCAATAAGTCTCTGTTCGTGTAAAGAGTAGTTTTGCTGATGTAGATCCAAAAGTTCTTTTTGACTGTCCATTAATAGTTTTTCTAAATCTGAATCCGGTTTGAATCTCTGTTGTCTCTCCAACATCAAAAGTTTTGATTTTAAAGTAAGTTCTTTTGACTTATTGGATTTTTTAAAAAAAGAAGCTTTACTAATTAAATAGCCTCTCAGCTTGGCTTTAAAAGCCGCCCATTGATTATCTAATGGTAAGTCTATAAGATGAAGATTAAAGTTAAAATCCATCAACATCTCCTTTGTATCTTTAATTATATTACTCTTATTTAATAAGTTATTGTTCAGTGACCAGTTGTTGCATGTAGATTTTAAAATCCTCTCTGAAGTAAATGTAATAGATAAAGAAATTTTAGCATGGTCAGAGAAAAATCTAGGATCTATAGAAAATTTGATATCAAAATTTGTGAAGGATTCAGATATCAGGAATAAATCTAACCGTGACCAGGATTTGTAACATTTTGAATAATAGGTATATATTTTCTCCTTAGATGAAATCTTACTGAAAGCTATTGTGTCTATAAGGTTAAAATCAGCTATTAATTCACCAAGAGCCAGTGAGGCTTGAGTATTATACACCAAAGACTTACTTGTGCGATCTATTAACGGATCTAAGATTACATTCCAACCCCCCCCCCCCACAGTAAGGTGATAATTTTGAAATGTATTAAGAATATTGTGTAATTCCATTATAAAAATGTGTTGTTTTGAACATGGTCCATAAATATTTAAGAATAAAACTGGTCTGTTAGAATATGGAAGAGTAGAAGTAAAATAGCACCATCTGCCATTTAGGTCTGACTTAACCTCATTTATAGCCCCTTGAAAATCTTTTTTGATTAATATGGCTACACCCCTGGAGTTGCTACTATTCCCAGCAGCAATAATATTTCTTATCCAACTTTTTTTCAAATGTTTCGACCAATCTTCCATGAGTAAATGTGTTTCCTGCAAAAAACAGACATTTGCTTGTGCTTTAAACAAAAGATGCATCAGAAGTTTCATTTTCGCTGTATTGCGTATGCCTCTAAAATTCCATGAATCTATATACCATGACATTTCATTAAATTTAACATTGTATTATTATAAATCAAAAAGAAATAAGATTTTTAATATTTTCATGAGACCTCTGGGACTATTATATAAATAACAAACATTAGAAGTACAAAAAAGACATACATTGAATATAGAAAGGAAATGTGCATAACTTACATGTATGGTGAACCCATTTTGTTTTTACATAAGACAATCAAATTTACCCAAGTATGAAATAAAGAGTATTCCCTCAACCAAACCCCAGTGCCTAACCACCAATACCCCTTAAGTGAGAGAAACCCAATTACTAATAGTGCTGTAAATATTAAAATTCGTAGAAGAGATAAGTAACCCCCTAAATTTAATACCTTCCACAGTACTGCATCTAACACTATTTTACATATATACAAAAAAAAAGAATTCCAACATCCAGTCATACCAGGCCCCTATCACACTGCACTAAAGCTCTCATATATAGTTGGGATAGAACATTAATAAATATGATGTATGGAAACTAATCTAAGATAGAGTCTATTTGACAAAATATATATGAATAGATTACATTAATTAAAAACAATTCTAACTAAAGAATATTTTAAGCAATTAAATATATAAGCTAACTGAATAGATTAATTGCAATATTTCAGTAGTGTGATCTCTGGTTTAGTTCAGAAAAAGTTTCTGAAACATTACTTCTTTTTTAAAGCCTGAAACATGTAAATTCTATCATGACTAGAAAAATAACAGACTATATTAGACAGCACTACATAATACTCAAACGTAAAATGCTGGAATAATATTAATATTAAACAAAATACAATACATCGTAGCCGTCCTCAACAGTTAACTTCGTCTTAGGTCATATATTAATATTACACAACAGACCCAATCCGCCATAAAAATTTTGAGAAAGTCATATCATATGCTATTTAAAATTAAAAGTTGCATATATATTGTTAAATCAGTTTTAAAAGTGTTCAGTGACTCAGGTAGCTACAATATTTATTAATTTTTAGACAATCACTAAATAGATTTTCCCCACCAATACACCTAGATATTAAAACTTTTACCTTGTCTTTACCATTTATATCATGCACAAAAATCATCACAAACATGTCACTCCATTACTCATTGCTTGAAAATACCATGTTATCAAATGTTTCATGTTTACCTTAAGGGTCTGTGAGAAGTTGCTCCAGGAAGTGTCCATCAAATCACACCTCCTATTAGGCAATAATCTGAGAAATCTTGCTAGCTAATGGCACGAAATATAGACTATCAAATAATCTAATATTAATATATAAATTATATATGTTCTAATGCAAATGCACAAACATCGAATCACTCCTTTACAGAGGGATATGAACATGAAATAATGCGAACATAATGCGAGCATAATAAGCTTCGCATATCTGTTATTAGATCAGCAAAAAAAAAAAGTACCTTAACTAGCTTCAGAACATATTATTAATAAAAGAAAAACAGTAAGCATGTCTAACTCACTATGTAACAAACCTACATATGACATGGCATCCGATGTTTCATGTTGCAGTGAGAACCAATGATTCACCCTCCAGAAAAAAAAAAAAAAAAAAATCATTTACTATGAATCCTGTATCCAGAGATGTACGCATAGTTCCATCGCAAGCTTGCATCCATTTTCTGTGTATAGTATATATATGTATATATATATATATATATATATATATATATATATATATATATATATATATATATAGGTTCATAGGTAGATACTAGTCTATCTGCCCAAGGGCATTTATAAGCCTAGCCAGAGTGTATTTGGCTTCCGCCTCCCTATTAGATTAGCCTACTGTGCCTCTGTAAAGTAGGTCACAGAAGTTACCCTTTTAAGATTAGTTTACTGTGCCTCAGTCTAGCAGGGACACAGAAGAGATCCCGGGGGTGAATTTTCGATTTCCCATCCATGCGTCCAGATTTCGCTTGAAGAGGATGAGCGAGGGGCTATGTCTAACATGAATTGGGATTCTATTGCAGAGTGAGGGGAGCCTCTGGGAAATTAATCTGTCCCTCCAGCATGTCCTATTTATTTTTGTGCTGAGGTTTAGGTCCCTGGAGCGTGTAGCTCTAAGGGACTTGGATTTTTTGAGGTGGAGCATGTCCATTAATTCTGAATTTGACATGGCTTTGTACGTCAGGCATAGATTGCCTCTGAGTAGGCGGTAAGCAACTGAGTAGAGCTGGAGTTTCTTTAGTCGAGCTGCATAGGACATCTGTTTGTAGCCCATGATCCTCTTGGCGAGGTACTTTTGGTGTCTCTCCAGTTGCTGCAGGTGTCGGGTAAGGTACATCCCAAAGGGGGCATTGTGTTAAATTATGGGCCTGATGAGTGACAAGTAGAGGGGCACAATGACCTCTCTTGATCTAGATGCGAACCCTTTCGTGATAAGGTGGGCTATATAGAAGGTCTTTCTAACCACTTTGGCAACGTGATTATCAAAGGAGAGATTACTATCTACATTGGTCCCCAAATCTCTAATTACTTCTTCCGTACTTAATGGATTACCACCTATGTAGCAATTTGTGGGCACCTTGTTTTTCCCAAAGGGGATGACTATGCACTTTTTAGCATTTAGCTTGACGCCGTGGCTCTGGCACCAAGCATCCGTCTCTGTGAGAT
>NC_056749.1:772590837-772603337 GCF_019279795.1 Protopterus annectens | reverse complement strand
TGGTGAAAATAACAGTATTTTAGTTTTTTTGGGATTTAGGATCAGACGATGTTCAGAAAGCCAGTTTTCTATTTGTATTAAAGGTGGTCTGGGTAGCTGACCATAACTCTACTGGAGATGTGGCTGAGGAAATCAGAGTAGAGTAGTTTCATGTCATGGAGAAGACTTTGTCCATGGTGGACACACAGTCCTTGCCACCCCTGTCGGGCCAAGTATCATCCTTATCCCCTCAACTGGAGTATCCTCCAGCCTCATCCCTTGGACATGGAGCACAAACGCCTCAGGAATGACCCACCATGGTGGTTTCCTCTTCAGATACTTCCCTGGACCATCCCACAGAGTACATACCTAAAAGCCTCAGGAATGACCCACCATGGAGGTTTCCTCTTCAAATACTTCCCTGGACCATCCCACAGAGTACATACCTGTGAAGAAAAAGTGCAAGAGGAAGCACTTAGACTCGCCTGAAGAGTCTTTCACCGAGGACACCGATTACGATGAAAGGGAAGGGTACCCAAACTCACCCCCCGATGATGTTTCCTTCAGGGACATCCTGGAAATCCCAAAACAGAGTGGTGGCTGGACCTCCCTGCAGCCCTCCTCAGAAGAATTGGTTTACCTGGAGGTGTTTCGTGTCCAGCCCTCTACCTCTTGGATTTCTCCGCCTGCTGACGAGCTTATTAAACTTATCAACAGGTCTGGAAGATTCTAGACTCCACTGAACCGATCCCAGGAGACCTGACAGAATTCTATCTGCCCCTGAGGATGAACAACATTGGGCCAAGGGTATCCCAGTTGACTCCATGGTGATAGCGGCAGTCACAAAAAAGGAACTTACGGAAGAGAGTCCTACTATCCATCTTCCTAACATGGAGTCTAGGACTATGGATAGATTTGGGAAGCTCATTTACGCTTCAACGACCTTCGCTCTCAGGTCTTTGAATTACTGTACATGGCACACTTCACCAGGGTGCATAGAGATCTAATTAAAGAACTTTCAGATACTGTCGCAGGAGCAGTAGCTAAAGGGGTTCGAGACAAAGTTAACAGCTTGCCACCCTTGAATCAATTGCCAACTCGCCCATGAGGCTTATTGCTCACGCAACTGAAGGGGTGACAAGAGCAGCTGGTTTAGGCGTAACCATTAGGATACATACCTGGATGCACTTGTGTGATGTTCCAGAGCCATATAAATCTTTGTTCATCAACGCTCCATTTGAGGGAGCATCCTTGCTTGGACCCAAAGTGAAAAACACACTAGCCAGATGTAATAAAGATGGGAAGACTCTTTCTGCCATGGGTGTACACTTCTCCACTACTCAACAGACCTACTCTAGGAACCAGAGAAGTGGGAGGCTATGGTTAAAAAAGTACCAAGGGCCTTCAGGACTCACGTGGCAAGGACTTCTCCTGGGGAAGATGGGGAGGTAACAATGGAAGACGCCGTTGTAGAGGCAGAAATGGCCTGCAGAACCAGGAGTCCAGAGATTCTTTCTCTGGTAAATCCTACCAGTTGTCCTGAATGGAGGCCTGATTGCCTTACTCTTGACGCAGTTAGGGATGATTATCCCTGCACCAATCTGCCTGGCTACAAATGACTATAGACAAATAGGTGCAGGGGATCATTTTCAGAGGTTACTTCATTCTCCTTGCAACCAACCAGTAAATACAAAAAAGACTCCCAGACATTCCACCCAGTCACAGGGAGGCGGCAGCCATAGAAATTCAAAAACTGCTCGACAAAAAAGTCGTCCAAGAAATCCCCTTGGACCACAAAAGATCTGGATTTTACTCAATATTCTTTTTAGTGCCCAAAAAGACAGGGGACTGAAGACCCATCTTGGATCTCAGCCAATTCAACAAGTCAGTTCACCAAACCATGTTCTGGATGATTTCAGTACAGTCAGTACTTCTGTTCTTGGAAAAAGATGATTGGATGTACTCAGATGTACTCAGTAGATTTTCAGGGTGTGTGTATCACATAAAAATAGACAAATGCTCCAGAAGATTCCTGTGCTTTTGGCTGGGAGCCAGTCACTATCAGTTCAGAGCACTGCCCTTTGGTCTCACCACAGCCCCCAGGGTGTTCACCAAATGCATGGCAGTGGTAGCAGCTCATCTCAGACTACTAGGGTTTCAAGTTTTTCCATATCTTGACGACTGGCTCCTTACCACTACCACCACTCGTCAACTCATAAGAGCAAGAGATTTCACCCTTAATCTTTGCACTACCTTAGCCATCACAGTAAATCATGAAAAGTCACATCTGGAACCCATTCAACAGCTGGAATTTGTCTGAGCTCTGTTAAACACGGTCTCAGGAATAGCATTACTCCCATTAGAAAGATTCCTGAAAATCAGATCACAAGTAAACCACATTTCTCAGAACAGAAGTGTTCCAGTGAGGCTCATTCTTGAGGCACTAGGGTCGATGGCAGTCTCTGTTACCTTAGTTCACCTATCCAGATGTCATATGCAGATTCTTCAATGGCTTCTAGCTTCCCAGTGGTCATTACTGAATCAACTGATGTCCCATCACATCTTGATCACAAGCTGTTGCAAACGAGACCTGTCTTGGTGGCTCCATTTCAATGAGATCCTTTCGGGCTGCTCATTCCTCCTCTCGCACCCCCAAGCCATAGTGACCATGGATGCTTCCCGGATAAGGTGAGGGGGCATTCTCTGGGAAGGACAGTCCAAGGTACGTGGTCCCACGTGTAGGCCAATTTGTACATCAGTGTTCTGGAGATGAAAGTGATGCTCTTAGCATTGCAAGCATTTCAAGATGCCCTCCCCTTGGTAAAAGTGGCAGTTCAGATGAGCAACATGTTCGTAGTCTGATATATAAACAAACAAGGGAGAACCAAATCTTATCCACTTTGTTGAGCAACCCTCAGAGTTTGGCAGTGGGTGATTTCTTCCAACCGCTTTCTAACAGCAATGCACATTCCGGGGAGCTTCAGTGTGATTGCAGACAAGCAGAGCAGAACTGTCCTGATGCCTCACAAGTAGTCTCTCAATCTGACAGTGGTGGAAAAGATTTTCTGGCACTGGGGCTTACCTCGCTGCAGCCTGTTTGCATCCCCCCTGAAAAACAAATGCAGCAGTTAATTTGCACTAATCCTCCCCTCAGGGGGAGTCACCCAGAGATGCTTTTCTCCATGATTGGTCCCCCCCTGTCTTCTGTATGCCTTTCCTCCAACTCCTCTGATAAGTCAGTTTCTAAAGAGAGCCAACAGGTCGAAGAACACAATAACACAATAATCTTTACTGCCCCATTCTGGCCTCGACAGGTATGGTTTCCCTTCATTTGGCCTCATCTGCTTCAGAAACCTTGGATTCTGGAGCCAGTTCCAGATCTGCTATCTCACCCAGATGCAATAGTTCGTCCGAATCTCCAGCATCTCAGCTCACGGCATGGCTTCTCCAGTTCCCATGATTGCCAGGCTTTCTTCCCTTATATCACCGGTCTAACAAATCATTTTAGCTTATCACAAGCCTTTAACTGCAAAAGTGTACCATAGTAAATAGGAAAAATTTGGCAAATGGGCTGTTGACATTAATATCGTCCCTTATGCAGCTCCTGTGAAGGAATGGCACTGCCATGATGTCATCTGAACCCTTTGTTTTTGAAGTTTGGCAAAAGCTTGGTCTGAGTTGTGAAAAATGTAAACTGCAGAAAATTCAAGTGCTGTCATTCATTGTTTTTGTTTTTTGTAATACTGTTGAAAAACGTCTGTGCTTTATCATTGAAGATTTTGATCCCTAATATTTGAATGACATACAAATAATGACAGTACTCAGAGTGTTTTAAAGCTGTGGTAGAAATGTGATCTTTTTTTTTTTTTTTACAGAGCCCAAAACATTTACTTGGTTTCACCATGTATTACATTTCCTAGGTTTCACAGTGTATTACATCACAGTGTATTACATTTCCTAGGTTTCACAGTGTATTACATTTCCTTGGTTTCACAGTGTATTACATCACAGTGTATTACATTTCCTTGGTTTCACAGTGTATTACATTTCCTTGGTTTCATGGTGTATTACATTTCCATGGTTTCATGGTGTATTAAATTTCCTAGGTTTCACGGTGTATTAAATGTCCTTGGTTTCACGGTGTATTACATGTCCTTGGTTTCACAGTGTATTACATCACAGTGTATTACATTTCCTTGGTTTCACAGTGTATTACATTTCCTTGGTTTCATGGTGTATTACATTTCCATGGTTTCATGGTGTATTAAATTTCCTAGGTTTCACGGTGTATTAAATGTCCTTGGTTTCACGGTGTATTACATGTCCTTGGTTTCACAGTGTATTACATTTCATTGGTTTCACAGTGTATTACATCACAGTGTATTACATTTCCTAGGTTTCACAGTGTATTACATTTCCCAGGTTTCACAGTGTATTACATTTTCACAATGTATTACATTTCCTTGGTTTCACAATGTATTACATTTCCTTGGTTTCACAATGTATTACATTTCCTTGGTTTCACAGTGTATTACATTTCCTTGGTTTCACAGTGTATTACATTTCCTTGGTTTCATGGTGTATTACATTTCCTTGGTTTCATGGTGTATTACATTTCCTAGGTTTCATAGTGTATTACATGTCCTTGGTTTCACGGTGTATTACATTTTCCTAGGTTTTACAGTGTATTACATTTCCTTGGTTTCACGGTGTATTACATCACAGTGTATTACATTTCCTTGGTTTCACAGTGTATTACATTTCCTTGGTTTCACAATGTATTACATTTCCTTGGTTTCACAATGCATTACATTTCCTTGGTTTCACAGTGTATTACATTTCCTTGGTTTCATGGTGTATTACATTTCCTTGGTTTCATGGTGTATTACATTTCCTTGGTTTCACAGTGTATTACATTTCCTTGGTTTCACAGTGTATTACATTTCCTAGGTTTCACAGTGTATTACATTTCCTTGGTTTCACAGTGTATTACATTTCCCATGTTTCACAGTGTATTACATTTCCTTGGTTTCACAGTGTATTACATTTTCTAGGTTTCACAGTGTATTACATTTTCTAGGTTTCACAGTGTATTACATTTCCTTGGTTTCACAGTGTATTACATTTCCTTTGTTTCACAGTGTATTACATCACAGTGTATTACATTTCCTTGCTTTCATAGTTTCATAGTATAGTACTAGGCTATCTGCCCTGGGGCATTTGTAAGCCTAGCCATAGTGATGTGGCTTTTGCCACCCCATGAAATGGTACAAAAAATGTACAGAATAAATTTAGAATACTGTGCCTCTGTCTAGTAGTGACACAATGAAGGTCCCCTTATAACACAGATGTGACCCCTGGGGTAAACTTACAATCTCCCATCCACTCATCAAGATTTCTCTTGAAGAGAGTCAGTGAGGGGCTCTGCCTAATACGAACTGGGATCTTGTTCCAAAGCATGGGAAGCCTCTGGGTTATGAATCTATCCCTCCAGCATATCCTATTCATACTTGTGCCGAGGTTTAAGTCTTTAGCTCTCGTGGTCCTGATGGATTTGGATTTTTTGAGGTGGAGCATGTCCATCAGATCCTGATTGGACATGGCCTTGTACGTCAGGCAGAGATCACCTCTGAGCAGGCGGTATGCTACTGAATAGAGCTGAAGTTTCTTTAGTCTGGCAGAATAAGACATATGTTGGAGACCCTTGATCCTCTTGGTGAGGTACTTTTGTGGTCTCTCCAGCTGTTGCAAATGCCGGGTGAGGTACATACCAAATGGGGCATTGTACTCAATCATGGGTCTGATGAGGGAGGAGTACAGGGGTACAATGACATTCCTGGATCTGGATGTGAATCCCTTCATGATGAGGTGTGCAAGGTAGAATGTTTTTCTGACCACTTTGGCAACGTGGGTTTCAAATGAGAGGTCGCTGTCGACTTGGGTGCCTAGGTCTCTGATTACTTTTTCCGTACTCAGTGGGTTGCTGTCTATGTGACAATTTGTGGGTACTTTGTTTTTCCCAAAGGGGATGACTATACATTTTTTAGCATTTAGTTTAAGGCCATGACTCCGGCACCAGTTGTCCGTTTCTGTGAGGCCTTTTTGTAGGATGTATGTGTCCGCTGGTGTATCGACTATGGCACCTAGTTTGCAGTCATCTGCGAACTTTGTCAGCCACAGCCCTCCCATGTTTGCTTTAACATCTGAGAAATAAATGCCGAACAAGAGGGGTCCCAGGACAGATCCCTGTGGGACACCACTTGTGACTGGCTTTGAGTCTGGCATTGCTCCAGCGATTTTAACTTTATGGGTTCTGTCCTTTAGCCAGTTTGCAACCCATCTAGTGACATAAGGGTTTACGTTTAAGCTGTTGAGCTTATCTATGATGCCTGAGTGGGGTATTGTGTAGAAGGCCTTAGCCAAGTCCAGGTAGGCTGTATGGACTGCTTTGCCCTCATTAATGGCTCTAGTGACTGTTTCGAAAAAGTCAACCAGGTTCAAAAGGCAGGATCTGCCCTTTACAAAGCCGAACTGGGTGGGGTCAAGTGTCTGTAGGTCCCCTATGTCTCTGTTTATGAGTTCCATAATGATTCTTTCCATAGGTTTGCAGACCAGGCTGGTTAAGCTTATGGGGCGGTAGTTTCCCGGGTCTGTAGAGTTGTGGAGTGGGACCACTGTTGCTGTACGCTAGTGTTCAGGTACATATCCCGAAGTAAGGCTAAGGTTAAATAGCATTTTTATGTGTGGGTTTAGCTTCTCTTGGAGTTCATGTAACACGCAACCCAGGATACCGTCGGGTCCCATTGATGCTGTGTTTTTAGCTTTGTTTAGGGTGGTTCTCACTTGGACATCTGAGATGACAGGGAGATTACATTCAGCTGGGATAAGTATTTCTTCTTTTGGGGGTGAGGGAGGGGTGAAATTTGCACTGAGCCTGTCAGCCAGAATGTTGGCAATATCTGTGGGTTCAGTGTATTTTTTTGTTGTTGTGAACCAACTCTGAGCATATCTGAGGGTTTTCGCCCAGGTTTCTAAGAGAACGTAGTTTTCTGCTAATGTTGATCAGAGATGTCTTCCCTTCGTGGGATTTTGCTCTGACGTGCAGTAGCTTTCTTCTTTTGTTATACAATTTGTTAATGGCTGAGGTCCACCAGACAGGATGCTTGCCTTTGGTGGAGTGGGACTTGGATTTATTTGGGATTGCATGATCCATGCATTCTTGGAGATGTCCATAGAAAGCATTTGTGAAGGATTCGGCATTGTGGGATGTGGTATTCACTGGCACAGTAGGCTTAAAGGATACCATCTCAGTCTTAAGAAGAGTGAAGTCTGCTTTTGAGAAGTTTTTCACTGTGGTCTTTTGTGCTGGGGGTGGAGGTGGGATATGTATATCCAGGGTGATTAGTTTGCAGTCAGATCTCACTAGTGAGGGGTATACTTCCGGTGTGGAGCATTTTGTCCCCATGTTTGTGATGATCAGGTCTAGTATATTATCTCCCCTAGTGGGAGAGGTGACTAGTTGTTCCAGTGCATTTGAATTTATGAATTCCAGGAACCTTTGGGCTAGGGTATTAGGGCTAGAATAATGTACCCAATCTATGTTTGGGTAGTTGAAGTCTCCCAGTATGATGGTATTTTGTGATACATTCATATCCTCCAATGTCTTCAGGAAGGCTGAGTGGGGTTCTTGAGATTGGGAGGGTGGTCTGTAACATGCTACCAGTTGTATAGCAGTTTTGCCTATGGTTAATTGCACCTGTATGGTCTCTGATGCTTCATGTGTTGCTACTAACCTGGAGGTGTGGGTGTCCTTGATGAATATGGACACTCCCCCTCCTTTTGTGGTTCGGCCCAGGTTTTGGGGCAGAAAAGCATGATACGAGGTATAGCCTGGTAGCGCTGGGGTGCTCTCAGGAGCCTTGAACCAGGTTTCAGTTACTGCACAGACGTCGATGTTCTCCATGCTGAGGAGTGCATCAAGTGCCTGCATCTTGAAATTTAGACTTCTGGCGTTGAGCAGCATTACCCTTAGTTTTTTTCCATTTTTGTTTTCTAAGGAGGTGGGTTTGTCTTTTGAGCCTTGCCTAAAAAAGGCACTATGGGGGTGGCAAGAGCCTTAACCAATATCCGGAAGCCCAGTGGTGACAGGTGTAAGCCATCCCTTGCGAAGCAGCGTGGCTTGTCCAGCATGTCATCCCAGGCAGACAGACATTGGATCCCCTTAGAATGACACCAGTACTTGAGCCAATTATTAAAGCTGATCATCTTGTATTACATTTCCTAGGTTTCACAGTGTATTACATTTCCTTGGTTTCACACATACCTCCCAACCATACTGAATCACTCGGTTTTTACCGAGTTATGGGGTCAAAATGAAGGGGTGCCATAGTTCTTGAGTGGCACCCCTTCATTTGCGATTTTTTTTTTTAATTTTTTTGAATATCGCACTGTGGGAGCTGATGTCATCATGTGCACGATGACATCAGCTCAGTCAGGACTACCAGCCAGTCGAAATTGAGCTCCAGAAGCTCATGTCGTGCACGCATCATTTTCAGCTGGCCTGGCTGCACATGCGAGTGGGAACAGATAATGGATTATCGGCAGGGCTGCAAATGCGAGCAGGAAGGGAACGGATAATCGGGGGATTCAAGACACTCAAGGATCACTTGCATAAAATTTGACCTGTTAGTAACAGCCTGCATTTAATTGCTGGAACCTGTTTTCTGAGAGGCTGCCTTCCAGACTATCTGCAAATATACAGAGCTGAGTATATATTTGTTTGATTATAGAGTTTAATTGCT
The DNA here is from genome assembly GCF_019279795.1 of Protopterus annectens. NCBI lineage: Eukaryota > Metazoa > Chordata > Ceratodontiformes > Protopteridae > Protopterus > Protopterus annectens. Next base: position 772,594,557 of record NC_056749.1, on the reverse strand, counting down.
GCTTAGATCTCTGTTAAAACTGTCTCCCTGTTCTGAGAGACTGATCTGCAGATATACAGAGCTGAGTATATTTTTTTGGTTTTAGAGTTTGTACTATTAGTTGTTGCTTAGATCTGTGTTGAAACAGTTTTGTCCTACCCACCCTCCCTATTTTTGGTTTATAGTTTAAATTTGGTGGCTTTTGCAGATGTTCTTCATGTTTCGCTGTTGCAGTCATTACATTTGGGTAATAATGGCGTCGGCTGCATGTTTTATACCCCTGATGACCTGACGTCATGGAAGAAGGGACAGCGACTGACGCAGGACCCAAGACTTTGTTAGTCAGGCCAACTGAGGGCAACCTGCCAGCAGATTACCCAAATGTAATGACTGCAACAGTGAATAAACTCTGAACATCTACATTCATGGTAAGTGTACACAACTGTACTTTGCCCACCTCACTGTAGATTTGATCTGGGACACTCCCCCAGTCCCATCTCTTTACCACATTCTACCTAATAAACTCTTTCTGCACTTGCTTTTAGTCCTTTTTTATTTAATTGCATTTTTTAAACTGTGTTTGGTCTAATATTGCTGCATACTCAAGTGTGCTAGCTTGCACTGCATGTGAATTGTTTTTACTACTGTTTTTGCTACTTTTCTGTAAATAAAAAACTGTAAGCCTGTTTCCTACCTTTCCTGTAACTACTGTAGTTCAGATACATATTTGCTGTATTCAGGACTGTATGTAAGCTTCTGAGCCCCCCAAGCCTTTCTGTGTTGGAGGAAAGCCTTCTAGCTTATCAGTGGGAGTGGTAAGCACTAGGTAACCTGTCTACCACACAAGGAGTGGTTCTAGCCCAGAAATTGTAGATGTTAAGTTGTCAATCTCGCCTTCTTTCTTGCTGAATGGGGTTCGGAGCCGAACCTCGGCTTCGACTCGGCCTATTACCAAAGCTCAAGAGCTATTTTTCACTGGCTCAAGGCTATACTATGTCCCATAATGCTAGGCATCATATACCCAGATCTCATTTGCCACTTCAGCTACAAGGTTGCTTTTTCACCGGCTCCAGGTAGTATTTAAGATTTTTTGATATTTCTAGTTAGTTTTTGATAGGTATTTTTCCCTGAGTTTTTTCCTAGTAGTGTTAGTAGTCTCTCAACTAGTCTTCCCCTCCTTTATTAATAGTTTTCCTTACTCTTTCCACCCTTAAGGGGTTAGGCCCTTCCCCCCCTTTTGTAGTAGTTTTTCGTACAGGTTCCATTTAGTGTTTGTGTGTGGAATTTTGTTTTGTTTCCTGTAGTAAGCTTAATTTTTTTTTGTGAGAGTGTCTTTTCGAGTGTTGTGTGTGTATCGGTTGTGTCAGCATACTTGTCTAGACCTTTTTTGTCCCGTTCCTGTAGCATCATGTCTAAGGATACCAAGATATCGGAATTCAAGAAGTGTGACTTGTGCTGTCAGAAGATGTCTCTGACAGACGGTCACACTTCTTGTGTGTATTGTTTTTGCCCTCTGTACCTGCAGGACTCTTGTTCCATCTGTCATGCTTTTAGCCCAAGAGTCCTGCAGGAACGCAGAAATAAGCTCATTCTAAGGGGCTAATTAAAGCCCAAAGGTTCTCCTACCAAGCCTCTGACAGGAAAACCTTCTAAGCCTGCCAAACCGTCGGCTCCAGGTCCGGAGCCGGCACCGAGCAGACCTTCTGCCTCGTCGGTTCTGACTGGAACCGATGCATCGAGGCCTCAGTCTGCTCTGACTTTGGTGTCGGAGCCGTCTCCAAGCCAAAAGCGTTCCCGATCTCCTTCATTGGAGTCGGTCAGGTGGGCTCCGAAGTCCCCTTTGTTTGAGCGGAGCCATAGATCTCACTCCTCTAGATCTTCCAGGGTTTTGGACCACGACCTTGAGAGAGTAGTCAGTAGGCTTTTGAAGTCGCAGGCGCTCGCCCACTTATTGCATAGCTCGTCTCAACAGACAGCGGCTTCCCCAACGCCTGCTCCAGTTCCTCCTCCGACTATTCCTTCGAGCTTGGAGCTGGAGGCCGTCAGGGTTGGTACCGTGGGGGCGTTGGAACCGATTCCACCCTTATCGGTTCCTTCGTCGGCTCCGATCCCTTCATTGGCTCCGTCCTTGGAGGGATCCGAGCGCCGGGACTCCCTCGTCGGTTCCGAGGGGGCGAGTGGCGTCGAACCCTTGTCCGACCCCGTTCTTCCTCTCGGAGCATCAGTGCAGGTGAGTTCGGCCCCGACATCGGCCTCGGAGCCGTCCCTCTCGGTGCCGGGAGGAGCTCTCATCTCTTCGGAGCTGGGTCCCTCTTCCCTGCCTGATAGGGGTGCCTTTGAGGTCATGAGGAGCGTGCTGGCTCCTATACCGGCGCCACGGTCGGCCCCATCGGCCCCTCCTTCCATGGTGCCTGCTTCGGCCTCTGCCTACCCTCCCGAACCCAAGCGTGGAGAACCAACGCTCCAGGTCGCCCCATTGGGCGTATCCTCCTCTTCTGAGGCCTCCCCTGATCCTGTGGGGGAGCCCCCTCGGAAGAGGACATGTAAGAGGAAGCATGTGGACTCCCCGGAGTCAGTGACATCTGACACTGGCCTGGATGATTCGGAAGGGTCCCCAAGGTCCCCCTCTGAGGATGTCTCATTTTCTGACATTCTAGAGATCCTTAAACAGAGGGGGAACTGGTCTGCCCTCTACCCTTCCGAGGACGAGTCGGTGTACCTGGATTTTATTTTATTTTATTTATTTTACATTTGTTGACCGGGCTAGTCTAACTGGATATATGTCCATTTTCAGTAGAGGCCTGGGGAGATAAGCTCCAAAGTTAAAAAGAAATTACATTAAAGAAATACATGAAAATTACAGAGTAAAAGAAAACATTATAACTGGTGACACAGTTATAAAGTGTAAAAATGCAGTAAATAGCACATAAATGGTAAAAGTATTGTTACAAAAATATTGTTACAAGTGACATTCTGAGAGAATACTAGTGTAATGTACAGTAACTGAGGATAAAGGAAAGTAAGAAGGAAAATGGAGATACGTGAGTACAGCTAGTGGTATAACGTGGAAAGAATATGTATAAAAAGCACACATTTATATATATATATATATATATATATATATATATATATATATATATATACAGATAGTAAAAAGGAGAAATAGATCAGTGGGTGTAAATATTGTTACAAGTGACATTCTGAGAGAATACTAGTGTAATGTACAGTAACTGAGGATCAAGGAAAGTAAGAAGGAAATAGGAGATACGTGAGTACAGCTAGTGGTATAACGTGGAAAGAATACGTATAAAACACACATTTATATATATATATATATATATATATATATATATATATATATACAGATAGTAAAAAGGAGAAATAGATCAGTGCGTGTAAATATTGTTACAAGTGACATTCTGAGAGAATACTAGTGTAATGTACAGTAACTGAGGATCAATGAAAGTAAGAAGGAAACAGCAGATACGTGAGTACAGCTAGTGGTATAACGTGGAAAGAATACGTATAAAAAACACACATTTATATATATATATATATATATATATATATATATATACAGATAGTAAAAAGGAGAAATAGATCAGTGCGTGTAAATATTGTTACAAGTGACATTCTTGGAGAATACTAGTGTAATGTACAGTAACTGAGGATAAAGGAAAGTAACAAGGAAATAGGAGATACGTGAGTACAGGGCTTTGTTTTTTTTTTTTTTTTTATAAT
>NC_056749.1:772440252-772590337 GCF_019279795.1 Protopterus annectens | reverse complement strand
TGGATTGGTGCAATAGTGTCAGTCTGGATTGGTACAATAGTCTCAGTCTGGACTGGTACAATAGTATCAGTCTGGATTGGTACAATAGTATCAGTCTGGATTGGTACAATAGTATCAGTCTGGACTGGTTCTAGTATCAGTCTGGATTGGTACAATAGTATCAGTCTGGATTGGTACAATAGTATCAGTCTGGACTGGTGCAATAGTATCAGTCTGCATTGGTGCAATAGTATCAGTCTGGATTGGCGCAATAGTATCATTCTGGACTGGTGCAATAGTATCAGTCTGGATTGGTGCAATAGTATCAGTCTGGATTGGTACAATAGCATCAGTCTGCATTGGTACAATAGTATCAGTCTGGATTGGTGCAATAGTATCAGTCTGGATTGGTACAACAGCATCAGTCTGGATTGGTACAATAGTATCAGTCTGGATTGGTGCAATAGTATCAGTCTGGATTGGTACAATAGCATCAGTCTGGACTGGTGCAATAGTATCAGTTTGGATTGGTGCAATAGTATCAATCTGGATTGGAGCAATAGCATCAGTCTGGATTGGTGCAATAGTATCAGTGTGGATTGGTACAATAGTATCAGTCTGGATTGATGCAATAGTTTCAGTCTGGATTGGTGCAATAGTATCAGTCTGGACTGGTGCAATAGCATCCGTCTGGACTGGTGCAACAGTATCAGTCTGGATTGGTACAATAGTATCAGTCTGGATTGGTACAATAGTATCAGTCTGGATTGGTGCAATAGTATCAGTCTGGATTGGTACAATAGTATCAGTCTGGATTGGTGCAATAGTATCAGTCTGGATTGGTACAATAGTATCAGTCTGGACTGGTGCAATAGTATCAGTCTGGATTGGTGCAATAGTATCAGTCTGGATTGGTGCAATAGTATCAGTCTGGATTGGTGCAATAGTGTCAGTCTGGATTGGTGCAATAGTGTCAGTCTGGATTGGTACAATAGTCTCAGTCTGGACTGGTACAATAGTATCAGTCTGGATTGGTACAATAGTATCAGTCTGGATTGGTACAATAGTATCAGTCTGGACTGGTACAATAGTATCAGTCTGGATTGGTACAATAGTATCAGTCTGGACTGGTACAATAGTATCAGTCTGGACTGGTGCAATAGTATCAGTCTGCATTGGTGCAATAGTATCAGTCTGGATTGGCGCAATAGTATCAGTCTGGACTGGTGCAATAGTATCAGTCTGGACTGGTGCAAAAGTATCAGTCTGGATTGGTGCAATAGTATCAGTCTGGACTGGTACAATAGCATCAGTCTGGATTGGTACAATAGTATCAGTCTGGATTGGTGCAATAGCATCAGTCTGGATTGGTACAATAGCATCAGTCTGGATTGGTACAATAGCATCAGTCTGGATTGGTGCAATAGTATCAGTCTGGATTGGTACAATAGCATCAGTCTGGATTGGTGCAATAGTATCAGTCTGGATTGGTGCAATAGTATCAGTCTGGATTGGTGCAATAGTATCAGTCTGGATTGGTGCAATAGTATCAGTCTGGATTGGTGCAATAGTATCAGTCTGGACTGGTGCAATAGTATCAGTCTGGACTGTTGCAATAGCATCAGTCTGGACTGGTGCAATGACATCAGTCTGGATTGGTGCAATAGTATCAGTCTGGATTGGTACAATAGTATCAGTCTGGATTGGTGCAATAGTATCAGTCTGGACTGGTGCAATAGTATCAGTCTGAATTGATGCAATAGTATCAGTCTGGATTGGTGCAATACTATCAATCTGGATTGGTGCAATACTATCAATCTGGATTGGTGCAATACTATCTGTCTGGATTGGTACAATAGTATCAGTCTGGATTGGTGCAATAGTATCAGTCTGGATTGGTGCAATAGCATCAGTCTGGATTGGTGCAATAGTATAAGTCTGGATTGGTACAATAGCATCTGTCTGAATTGGTGCAATAGCATCAGTCTGGATTGGTGCAATAGTATCAGTCTGGATTGGTGCAATAGTATCAGTCTGGATTGGTACAATAGTATCAGTCTGGATTGGTACAATAGCATCAGTCTGGATTGGTGCAATAGTATCAGTCTGGATTGATACAATAGTATCAGTGTGGATTGGTACAATAGTATCAGTCTGGACTGGTGCAACAGTATCAGTCTGGATTGGTACAATAGTATCAGTCTGGATTGGTACAATAGTTTCAGTCTGGATTGGTGCAATAGTATCAGTCTGGACTGGTGCAATAGTGTCAGACTGGATTGGTACAATAGTATCAGTCTGGACTGGTGCAAAAATATCAGTCTGGACTGGTACAATAGTATCAGTCTGGATTGGTGCAATAGTATCAGTCTGGATTGGTACAATAGTATCAGTCTGCATTGGTGCAATAGTATCAGTCTGCATTGGTGCAATAGTATCAGTCTGCATTGGTACAATAGTATCAGTCTGGAATGGTACAATAGGATCAGTCTGGATTAGTGCAATAGTATCAGTCTGGATTGGTGCAATAGTATCAGTATGGACTGGTACAATAGTATCAGTCTGGACTGGTACAATAGTATCAGTCTGGATTGGTACAATAGTATCAGTCTGGATTGGTGAAATAGTTGCAGTCTGGATTGGTGCAATAGTATCAGTCTGGATTGGTGCAATAGTATCAGTCTAGACTGGTGCAAGGGCATAGCCATTGTGATTTTAGGAGGATTCTTAGTTGCTTCTTGAAAAGTGGGGTGGATGAAAGGGACGTTAGCTCACATGGAAGGTTGTTCCAAGTGTTACCAACAGAGTTAGTAAACAAGCAATCCCCAGATTTGTTGTTGGATTTTAAGGTGGATACTAGTACCCTATTGGCTGGTCGTAGGGTTGTAAGGTTTTTATATGGGCTGATAAGGTTACAGAGTATGGAAGTATTTGTGGGATGATGCATGATCTTTTGAATGATAGTAAGTTGATTTCTTGTTGGATTTTAAGGTGGATACTAGTACCCTATTGGCTGAACGTAGGGTTGTAAGGTTTTTATATGGGCTGATAAGGTTACAGAGTATGGGAGTATTTGTGGGATGATGCATGATCTTTTGAATGATAGTAAGTTGATTTGTTGTTGGATTTTAAGGTGGATATTAGTACCCTACTGGCTGATCATAGGGTTGTAAGGTTTTTATATGGGCTGATGAAGTTACAGAGTATGGCAGTATTTGTTGGATGATGCATGATCTTTTGAATGAGAGTAAGTTGATTTGTTGTTGGATTTTAAGGTGGATACTAGTACCCTATTGGCTGAACGTTGGGTTGTAAGGTTTTTATATGGGCTGATAAGGTTACAGATTATGGGAGTATATGTGGGATGATGCATGGTCTTTTGAATGATAGTAAGTTGATTTGTTGTTGGATTGTAAGGTGGATACTAGTATCCTATTGGCTGAACGTAGGGTTGTAAGGTTTTTATATGGGCTGATAAGGTTACAGAGATTGGGAGTATTTGTGGGATGATGCATGATCTTTTGAATGATAGTAAGTTGATCTGTTGTTGGATTTTAAGGTGGATACTAGTACCCTATTGGCTGATCGTAGGGTTGTAAGGTTTTTATACGGGCTGATAAGGTTACAGAGTATGGGAGTATTTGTGGGATGATGCATGATCTTTTGAATGATAGTAAGTTGATTTGTTGTTGGATTTTAAGGTGTATACTAGTACCCTATTGGCTGATCGTAGGGTTGTAAGGTTTTTATATGGGCTGATAAGGTTACAGAGTATGCTAGTATTTGGGCGATGATGCATGATCTTTTGAATGATAGTAAGTTGATTTATTGTTGGATTTTAAGGTGGATACTAGTACCCTACTGGCTGATCGTAGGGTTGTAAGGTTTTTATATGGGCTGATAAGGTTACAGAGTATGGGAGTATTTGTGGGATGATGCATGATCTTTTGAATGATAGTAAGTTGAATTGTTGTTGGATTATAAGCTGGATACTAGTACCCTATTGGCTGAACATAGGGTTGTAAGGTTTTTATATGGGCTGATAAGGTTACAGAGTATGGGAGTATTTGTGGGATGATGCATGATCTTTTGAATGATAGTAAGTTGATTTGTTGTTGGATTTTAAGCTGGATACTAGTTCCCTACTGGCTGATTGTAGGGTTGTAAGGTTTTTATATGGGCTGATAAGGTTACAGAGTATGGGAGTATTTATGGGATGATGCATGATCTTTTGAATGATAGTAAGTTGGTGTATTGTTGGATTTTAAGGTGGATACTAGTACCCTATTAGCTGATCGTAGGGTTGTAAGGTTTTTATATGGGCTGATAAGGTTACAGAGTATGGGAGTATTTGTGGGATGATGCATGATCTTTTGAATGATAGTAAGTTGATTTGTTGTTGGATTTTTAAGGTGGATACTAGTACCCTACTGGCTGATCATAGGGTTGTAAGGTTTTTATATGGGCTGATGAGGTTACAGAGTATCGGAGTATTTGTGGGATGATGCATGATCTTTTGAATGAGAGTAAGTTGATTTGTTGTTGGATTTTAAGGTGGATACTAGTACCCTATTGGCTGAACGTTGGGTTGTAAGGTTTTTATATGGGCTGATAAGGTTACAGAATATGGGAGTATTTGTGGGATGATGCATGGTCTTTTGAATGATAGTAAGTTGATTTGTTGTTGGATTTTAAGGTGGATACTAGTACCCTATTGGCTGAACGTAGGGTTGTAAGGTTTTTATATGGGCTGATAAGGTTACAGAGATTGGGAGTATTTGTGGGATGATGCATGATCTTTTGAATGATAGTAAGTTGATCTGTTGTTGGATTTTAAGGTGGATACTAGTACCCTATTGGCTGATCATAGGGTTGTAAGGTTTTTATACGGGCTGATAAGGTTACAGCGTATGGGAGTATTTGTGGGATGATGCATGATCTTTTGAATGATAGTAAGTTGATTTGTTGTTGGATTTTAAGGTGTATACTAGTACCCTATTGGCTGATCGTAGGGTTGTAAGGTTTTTACATGGGCTGATAAGGTTACAGAGAATGGGAGTATTTGAGCGATGATGCATGATCTTTTGAATGATAGTAAGTTGATTTGTTGTTGGATTTTAAGGTGGATACTAGTACCCTACTGGCTGATCGTAGGGTTGTAAGGTTTTTATATGGGCTGATAAGGTTACAGAGTATGGGAGTATTTGTGGGATGATGCATGATCTTTTGAATGATAGTAAGTTGATTTGTTATTGGATTATAAGGTGGATACTAGTACCCTATTGGCTGAACGTAGGGTTGTAAGGTTTTTATATGGGCTGATAAGGTTACAGAGTATGGGAGTATTTGTGGGATGATGCATGATCTTTTGAATGATAGTAAGTGGATTTGTTGTTGGATTTTAAGGTGGATACTAGTACCCTACTGGCTGATCGTAGGGTTGTAAGGTTTTTATATGGGCTGATAAGGTTACAGAGTATGGGAGTATTTGTGGGATGATGCATGATCTTTTGAATGATAGTAAGTTGATTTGTTGTTGGATTTGAAGGTGGATACTAGTACCCTATTGGCTGATCGTAGGGTTGTAAGGTTTTTATATGGGCTGATAAGGTTACAGAGTATGGGAGTATTTGTGGGATGATGCATGATCTTTTGAATGATAGTAAGTTGATTTCTTGTTGGATTTTAAGGTGGATACTAGTACCCTATTGGCTGATCGCAGGGTTGTAAGGTTTTTATATGGGCTGATAAGGTTACAGAGTATGGGAGTATTTGGGCGATGATGCATGATCTTTTGAATGATAGTAAGTTGATTTGTTGTTGGATTATAAGGTGGATACTAGTACCCTACTGGCTGACCGTAGGGTTGTAAGGTTTTTATATGCGCTGATAAGGTTACAGAGTATGGGAGTATTTGTGGGATGATGCATGATCTTTTGAATGATAGTAAGTTGATTTGTTGTTGGATTTTAAGGTGGATACTAGTACCCTATTGGCTGAATGTAGGGTTGTAAGGTTTTTATATGGGTTGATATGGTTACAGAGATTGGGAGTATTTGTGGGATGATATATTATCTTTTGAATGATAGTAAATTGATCTGTTGTTGGATTTTAAGGTGGATACTAGTACCCTATTGGCTGATCGTAGGGATGTAAGGTTTTTATACGGGCTGATAAGGTTACAGAGTATGGGAGTATTTGTGGGATGATGCATGATCATTTGAATGATAGTAAGTTGATTTGATGTTGGATTTTAAGGTGGATACTAGTACCCTATTGGCTGATTATAGGGTTGTAAGGTTTTTATATGGGCTGATAAGGTTACAGAGTATGGAAGTATTTGTGGGATGATGCATGATCTTTTGAATGATAGTAAGTTGATTTGTTGTTGGATTTTAAGGTGGATACTAGTACCCTATTGGCTGATCATAGGGTTGTAAGGTTTTTATATGGGCTGATAAGGTTACAGAGTATGGAAGTATTTGTGGGTTGATGCATGATCTTTTGAATGATATTAAGTTGATTTGTTGTTGGATTTTAAGGTGGACACTAGTAATTTATTGGCTGATCATAGGGTTGTAAGGTATTTATATGGGCTGATAAGGTTACAGAGTATGGGCGTATTTGTGGGATGATGTATGATCTTTTGAATGATAGTAAGTTGCTGAATAAGAAGCTGACTTTGCAATTCCAGCCATCCTAGTATTTTAAGATTTTGGCAGTGATGGGTTCTAAATGGAGCTCCAGTGGCAAATCTGGCTATGTTGTTATAAGATGTTGCCAATTTATTGTTATTGCTTTTGGAGAGGTTTGTAAAAATTGGGGAGGCATAGAGAAGGGTAGAGATTAAGTGAGTTTGGGCAATACTAGTACTAGCTGAAGCTGTGAGAAAGGGTTTAAGTCTATAAAGGAAACCAAGTTTTCTATTAACAGATTTAACAGATTGGTTTCTATGTGTGTCAAAGTTGAGATTATGGTCAATTGTTACACCTAAAAGTTTGGCGGTCGTGTCCAGAGCTATTTCAGTATCATTATTAGATATAACTGTGAAGTTAATAGCAAGGGACTTCTGAGTGGGAGTGAACATTAGTAGTTTGTTTTTTTTAGGGTTAAGGAGGAGACAGCGTTGATGGAACCAGTTTTCAACTAAGGTAAATACTTTTTGGGTATTGGTTTGAAGTTCTGCGGGTGAGGAGGCAGTACATATTAATGTTGAGTCATCGGCATATTGTATGCAAGTGGTTTGTGGAAGGGATGTTTTCAGATCATTAATAAAAATAGTAAAGAGTAGAGGTCCCAGAATAGAGCCTTGTGGGACTCCAAGAGAGATAGGGAGGTGAGTGGATAATTTATTGTCCCAGAGGACTGCTTGTTGTCTATTTCCTAGGTAGGACTTAAACCACTTGACTGTCTGGGTGTCTAATGACAGGGATTTAAGTATATCTAGCAATAGTTGGTGATTCACCATGTCAAATGCCTTAGAGAGGTCAATAAATAGGGCTGAGGACAGTAAGTTATTGTAACGGTTTTTATTGATGTAGTCTGAAAATAATAGGAGTGCTGTTGTAGTACTGTGGAATGGCCTAAAGCCATGCTGGCTATCTGATAGTAGGTTGTTTTGGAGGAGATGATCAAGTAGTTGACGATGAATACATCTCTCCATAATTTTTGCTAAAGGGGAGAGTAGGGCTATTGGGCGGAAGTTTGAGAATTCATTTGAGTTACCTCCTTTATGGAGTGGAATCATGTGTGAGGTGTCCTGGGAGCAGGAGGTAATGTATCAGAAGTTAGACTGGATTCCATAAAGACATCATCCACAACATCCAGAACAGGAGGGATAGCCAAGGGTCTGTGCTGTGGCAAGTCTAAAAATTCCCTTAGTCTCTTTTTGGACTGAGGATAATCCTGGCATTCCCAATGGAAATGCTCTCTCAAAGTATGTAGGCTTTCACCAAAAGAAAAATCCTCTGGAGGAGAGGCAGAAGGAATGGATTCCTCTGCATGTGAACCTCATATGCAGACAACGGCATGTCTTCATAATCAGAAACCTCAGAGTCGTCTGACTCCTGGTCAGATAAAGCTGCTGGGGACAAGTCTCTTTTCATTTTAACAGGGGAAGGCTGGCTTCCCCTAATTAGCATAAGGTCTTCTGCCATTTTAAGCATCTGTGATTGTGGCAAGGAAGCAGACGCTTGAGTTTGGGTCGTCGTTTTTTTAGGTGTAGCTCGTACTCTGGGCCTTAGAAACTCGGTAGTTTTAGAAAGAACTGAAGATGCGAAAGAAGTTGTCGGTTTATGTCGATTATCGGTAGTGCGAAGAACTTCCTCAGAAGCCAGTGTCTGCGCAGCAGCTCCAGACCCATCCAAGGTAGAGACATCCACATGTTCCGTAGTCAAAGAAGAGTCTCATGGTATACCGGACTCCGAACGGGTCTCGATAGCAGCCTGCGAATCCATCGAGACGGGCATCAGGGGCTGTGAAAGCACCTCACTGAGTGCCGGCGAACTGGCGACTAGCTTAACAGAAGCATCGTCGGCAATTTTGGACCTGTGCGGTCTGTCTCTGTCTTTATCCTTACATTTTTTTTGGAAGATTGGTTTTCAGATGGCTTACCAAAGCCATTTCAGAATACGGAGATCAAGAGCAAAAGTATTTAACTACAATAAGGGCCCGACGACGAATAGTTCGGGAGTTGAACAAAGAACAAAACCAGCAGTGAGGGACGTCGTGGTCTGGGCCAGAACAGGTGACGCAGTAAGAATGGAAATCTCGCTGTGGTATTTGCTTTCCACAGGCGAGACAATTGTTAACTTTTTCTGACATCGGTTAGAGAAAGAAAAAAGGATCCCCAATAGGGTACTTAGCTTTAGAAGACTTCAACTTCAATTTCGGAAATGAAAACTCAGGTAGCAGCCAACCGGCACTCGTACAAACGGCTGCTTTGGGCTCCTCAGCAAGAAAGACTGATGTAATGGCATTGGCTACCTGTTTTTATACCACTGACGACCTGACGTCAGTCCTGAAGCGACAGCAACCGACGCAGAAATACTAAGCGTTTGGTATTCGGGTTAACTGAGGGCTACCTCTGGCAGGATAATCCAAGTGTGATGACTGCAACAGTGAAACACAAAGAACATCAGATGTTCTACATGTCTGAACTCACAAACTTATTCAGTTAAATCCTTGAGATGGCAAAGTACATCCATGACAAAAACATCTTCTCTCCTGCCAGTAATTTTCTTCCCTCTCCTCTACAGCCTCCACAACTAACAAACACTTTCACAAGATACACTTATTCAGTATTTTACCTCAAACCTTTCATTTTTTGCATAGCTTCTTAAAAATCTGCTGTATCTCATGCAGTTAGCATCTGTCTCTGTGTTTACTCTTTGTATGGCTTTGCTTCATATGTAAGAAGGTCATGGCTTAGACAGAACACAGTGGTTCTAAATTAGTCATTTAATCATTTAAGCAGCCATGGATCTGCCCCCCACCAGATTCTGCCCCCCCATAAATAAAACTGTGAACTGACTTATTTAATGACAATTTTAAACCTATGAAGAAAGAAATAAGTGTACAGCCATCCTAAGGATCACCAAAACCTGATGATGGAACAAAAAAGGTTCTCTACAGGCAGGTAAGGTCTTGCAGCTTAGAGATCTGCAAAATTTAGGTGACTGACACTAAGAACATCTCCTTTCAACAAATTAGATGTTACAGTACCTTAAAAAGATGAGGATACACGAGTCGGAATTTCAAGTCACAAGGAGAAGGGAGGGTTCAGGGTTAGAAGATGCAGAACCCCTTTAAGAAACAGTGAGACATTGTTGGACATTGCTTCTACCTTTCACATGAGTATGATCTGAACACATGCCAATATTATGTAACTTGTATGTGAAACACTTGAGACCCAAGTCATTGAGGTGCATAAGCCAAGACCCCATGCATAATAACAGATGCAGTATGTGACAGCCCAGTTCCATGGACATCTAAAACCTGATCAAGCTAAATCTTCCTGCAACCTATCAAGCCATATAACCTAAATCAGCTAACACCTCCCCTGTACCCTAATTCAAGCCACATAACTGACATCACTAACATCTCCCCTGTACCCTAATTCAAGCCACATAAATGACATCACTAACACCTCCCCTGTACCCTAATTCAAGCCACATAACCTAAATCAACATCTCCCCTGTACCCTAATTCAAGCCACATAACCGACATCAGCTAACATCTCCCCTGTACCCTAATTCAAGCCACATAATCAACATCACTAACACCTCCCCTGTACCCTAATTCAAGCCACATAACTAAATCAGCTAACATCTCCCCTGTACCCTAATTCAAGCCACACAACCTAAATCAGCTAACATCTCCCCTGTACCCTAATTCAAGCCACATAACCAACATCAGCTAACATCTCCCCTGTACCCTAATTCAAGCCACATAACCAACATCAGGTAACATCTCCCCTGTACCCTAATTCAAGCCACATAACTGACATCACTAACACTTTCCCTGTACCCTAATTCAAGCCACATAACCTAAATCATCTAACATCTCCCCTGTACCGTAATTCAAGCCACATAACCGACATCAGCTAACATCTCCCCTGTACCCTAATTCAAGCCACATAACCTAAATCAGCTAACATCTCCCCTGTACCCTAATTCAAGCCACATAACCAACATCAGGTAACATCTCCCCTGTACCCTAATTCAAGCCACAAAACCGACATCACTAACACCTCCCCTGTACCCTAATTCAAGCCACATAACCGACATCACTAACACCTCCCCTGTACCCTAATTCAAGCCACATAACCGACATCACTAACACCTCCCCTGTACCCTAATTCAAGCCACATAACCTAAATCAGCTAACATCTCCCCTGTACCCTAATTCAAGCCACATAACCGACATCAGCTAACATATCCCCTGTACTCTAATTCAAGCCACATAACCGACATCAGCTAACATCTCCCCTGTACCCTAATTCAAGCCACATAACCGACATCACTAACACCTCCCCTGTACCCTAATTCAAGCCACATAACCGACATCAGCTAACATCTCTGTCCTGGGGCCCCTCCTGTTTGGCATATACTTCTCAGAAGTACAGGCAAGCACAGAAGGGCTGTGGCTGGCTAAGTTTGCAGACGACTGCAAACTGGGTGCTGTAATAGAGTCTCCGGCCGACATGGAGATCCTCCAGAAGGGCCTAAATGAGACTGATGCATGGTGTCAAAGCCATGATCTCAAGCTAAATGCAAAAAAATGCGCAGTAATCCCCTTTGGAAAAAACAGAGTACCCGCAAACTACAACATAGGAGGTAATCCCCTGAAATCTGAAGAAGGAATAAGGGATCTAGGGACCCAAATAGATAGTCAGCTTTCCTTTGATAACCATGTTACCAAAGTGGTTAGAAAATCCTTCTATGTGACCCATCTGATCACGAAAGGGTTTGCATCAAGATCTAAGGACGTAATGGTGCCCCTCTACTCTTCCCTCATCAGACCCATTATTGAGTACAATGCACCAATTGGAATGTACCTGGCTAAACATCTCCAGCAGCTGGGGAGACCACAGAGGTACCTAACCAAGAGGATTACTGGCCTCAAACAGTTGCCCTATGCAGCATGATTGAAAAAGCTAAGACTGTTCTCTGTTGCATACCGCTTTCTCAGAGGCGATCTCTGTCTAACGTACAGAGCCATGTCCAACCCAGAAATGTTGAACATGCTCCATCTTAGCAAAACCAAATCTACTTGAGCTACACACTCTAGAGATATAAACCTCAACACAACAATGAATAGAACGTGCTGGAGGGATAGATTCCCTTCGCAGAGACTTTCCTTACTATGGAACAGGGTCCCGATCTACATAAGACAGAGCCCCTCACTATCATTCTTCAAGAGGAACCTTGATGAGTGGATGGGTAACAGAAAGTTCACACCGGGGATCACACCAACAGCACTACTAGATAGGGGCCATGGGTACTAGCTGCTAGTACAAGGGTCTAGGGAACTACTAAAGAGGCGGTGAATACCGCACAACGTGGCTGGGCTAATATATGCCTTCGGGCAGATAGCCCAGTACCAACCTATGAACCTATCTCCCCTGTACCCTAATTCAAGCCACATAACCTAAATCAGCTAACATCTACCCTGTACCCTAATTCAAGCCACATAACCTAAATCAGCTAACAACTCTACTGTATCCTAATTCAAATAACATAACTGACATCAGCTAACATCTCCCCTGTACCCTAATTCAAGCCACATAACCGACATCAGCTAACACCTCTCCTGTACCCTAATTCAAGCCACATAACCTAAATCAGCTAACATCTCCCCTGTACCCTAATTCAAGCCACATAACCGACATCACTAACACCTCCCCTGTACCCTAATTCAAGCCACATAACCTAAATTAGCTAACATCTCCCCTGTATTCTAATTCAAGCCACATAACCTAAATCAGCTAACATCACCCCTGTACCCTAATTCAAGCCACATAACCTAAATCAGCTAACACCTCCCCTGTACCCTAATTCAAGCCACATAACCGACATCAGCTAACATCTCCCCTGTACCCTAATTCAAAACACATAACCAACATCAGCTAACATCTCCCCTGTACCCTAATTCAAGCCACATAACCGACATCAGCTAACACCTCCCCTGTACCCTAATTGCCCTGCTAGCCTCCACTGTCTCAATTCTCCCATCTCAGACATCTACATACCAAGCTAATAATTCTTGCTTTCTTTCTTCCTAAATGTAAAGCAAACTTTGTAATAAAATGTATATTGACAGCAGTGTAACTTTATCCTTTCACTTTACTGGTTTAAATACATTTCTATTCATAGCATTACACATTCACGGATGTGCAGTAGAAAGTCCCGCCTAAATTCCGCCCACCACCTGGTGACATGTTTGAATAATGAATGAATATTCATGGTGATGTCTTCACTGGCCACGGGAATATTCATTGGGTATCTGACAGGTTAGCTCGACGGGGTACTACAATTAAACAATGCTAAAGAAACAGAATTGTAACTGGAACTGCTACAATGCAATATTGCCTTTTTTTCTTCTAATACGGACCTGTCCCTCTAGATGCCTGTCTCTTAAACAGCATAAGTCAGTGCTTAAAATAACTGATTAATGTCTTAAGAATTAGTCTGGGTCACATCAGAGGCGATAAAAGCAATAAAGTGTTATTTACATATAAATGAAGTAAGCAACTGGAAGAAAAGACGGTCACTAAGTAAAGCTGACTGCTCCTTTACTGAACCATCATAACTGCAGATGTACTTCATTGTGCACATGGTGTAGGGGGATTACAGCATATGTCTGTAGTATAAGTGTTTTGTGTCTGCTGTGCCACTGCTCCTGCAGCATGCTGTGTGCACAGCCTTGTTCTGCTGCCGAAGGATTCTGTTATTTTGTAGCTTTGAAAGACGCGGTGAATGGAGATTAGGGTTAGAGTTACGGTTAGAGTTAGGGTTAGGGTTAGAGTTAGGGTTAGAGTTAGGAATAGGGTTAGAGTTATGATTAGGGTTAGGGTTAGGGATAGGGTTAGGGTTATGATTAGGGTTAGAGTTAGGGTTAGGGTTAGAGTTAGGGTTAGAGTTAGGAATAGGGTTAGAGTTATGATTAGGGTTAGGGTTAGGGATAGGGTTAGGGTTATGATTAGGGTTAGAGTTAGGGTTAGGGTTAGAGTTAGGAATAGGGTTAGAGTTATGATTAGGGTTAGGGTTAGGGATAGGGTTATGATTAGGGATAGGGTTAGGGTTACAGTTAGGGATGGGGTTAGGGATAGGGTTAGGGATAGAGTTAGGGTAAGTGTTAGGGCTAGAGTTAGGTTTAGGGATAATTGTAAACTGACTTACTACAGAAATAAAGTTACAATTCCTGTCAGTGAAGATGCATGGAAAGTCCTTACCAAAAGTTTTTCTCCTCTGGGAGAATTGCAGCATTTAATTCATTTAGCTCTGGAGCTTATCAGTCTCAGGAACATTCACAAATCTTATGAACAGGGTTGATTTCAATATCTTGTCAGTCAACTACCAATGTATGCACGGCATGACTGTGAAATCTGCATGCTAGTCTATTATGTGTCATTTGCATACAATATCACGGCCATTTGTCACGTCAGCCACACAAGCCACGCCCACTTTTGCACAGCCCGACTGGGGAGGGAGTTGCTGTTCTACAACACCTTTTATTCACTGCCACTATATATTTTTGTTATCTTACGTACTGACCACGAAACGAGACTGAAATTGATCAGAATTAATCAGTATGCTACCCCAGTCAACAAATATTACCTATTGAGATCCTGGCTGGAAGGCCCTGGAGGAATAAGGGATCTAAATACGATGCTTCCTCTGAAGTGGAAGCTATGTTTCAAGCAGACTTCATTGGTCTGTACTGGGGGAGCTTTCCTGCACTGCGTGTGTGCTGTAACCTGAAACCAGGCCTTCCTTGTCCAGGAAGGCACAATAAAGATTAACCTTGCTTGTTCCCTGAATATTATGGTTAGGCTTGGATTCAAAGAGAACAAACACTGTGAAGATGTATCTTCTCAGTTCTAGCACACAGCATATCCATCGTCAACTTTCCTTACCCTACTGCCCCAAACAGAACACCTGGTGAACCATCCACAGTACGAATACACTGTACTCTGAGTTGTTCCACTCTCAAGAAAATCCTTATAAAACAAGATTTCCACTCACAATAGATCATAAAAAGATAGGGTTTGCCACCTTTTCAAATGCACAAAGTGGGACATTTGTTTCCAGAAACATGAGATTTTGCAGGAGAAATCATTCCCACAGGCAGTGAAAAGCACTGAACTTCACCTTTTTGCCAAAATAAAAACTTATTCTTGCAGCATTTGAATTGCTTATTCTGTTTTATATAAAATGTAGGTGTTTCAGATACAAAATAGTTGTTTTATGCAACTATTAAAGAAACTTTGGAAATACTTTGTCTTAAAATCTCAGGACATTTGCCATTTTTCAGTATTTTTTGCAGGACATCACTGCCCAAAGAGGGGCTGTCATGCGCAAAGAGGTACAGGTAGCAACCCTATAAAAAGACCATCATCTTAAGTCCTCAGTTCCAGGACAGGAACATTGCTGCAGGGGTCTTGTGTGGTCTTGTTCTACAACATAGGTCTCTCTGAATACAAAGCCCTGCACACTCATTTAATTGTTATGACCACACCCAAAGTGTAAAACCTTGAAGGTGCCATTATCATATTTTTTTTCTTTTGCTTACTAATCTGTTAATCACAAATTTTCTTTTGGGACACCTACTTTTCAGGGGGACCTGGCAACACCTTCTGGGTAACTGAACTGTGTAAATTTGCTTAGTTTGCAAGTGAAAACTAAGGGAAACAAATGTAGAACAGGAAGAAATCACTTAGCAGCTCATACTCTTACACCTCTATGTTAAAACTGCATTTTTCTCTGTTGGGCTGCGTTAAAACTGCAGATAGCCCAACTTGAAAAAGGGTCTGCTACTATTTCAAAAGAAGTCAAGTAACTAGCTTTGGGTTCATATTACATTGTCAAACTTTCAAATGTCCGAACGCAGTATGGTCGAACATATACATTCAAACTTTCAAAAGTTCGAAACCGTCAAAAAAAAAAACTACCTGACGGTTCTAAGCAGGGGGGCAAGCCCCCCTGCACCCCCCCACTCTTTAAATATACCAACTCTGAGATTGCACTACACTGCAGTAAAGGGAAATCTTCTGCACTCAACGGAAATCCCCACTGAAATGTTCGAACTTTTCCAAGTTCGAACATATGGGTTTGACAATATGGCATTCAAACTTGTTACGGTTCGACAATGTAATATGTATCCACTAATTTTAGTAGATGTTTGACAGTTCATTTTTTAACCAAAGGTAATTGGCATTTGATTGGCTCATTCCTTCAGATAAAGTTTTCTGTAGCATTAATGCTACATTTACAATCTTATAGCTGTAGTCAGCTTTAATTTTTTTTCATAATTGACTTATAATTTTGTCCTATGTTTTATGAATGTTTTCCATTTACAAATCTCCCCTTCATAATTAAGGGGGTATGCTTATTACACATAACTGGGGAGTGTATGAAACAGACAATAATTTATTTTTATGCCACCACATCTTTACTTCTGCATCCCTGATGACAGAGTGTAAAATCAAGTGATACCTATGAATAAGGTATTTTAAAATAGAACTCAAAGGGGGGCATCCGGTAGTCATATCAGTGAAAGTCTGGTTAGTGCAACTGGGGCAGTCAGTAACAAGATTGTCTTTTGCAGGAGGGTGAACTGGAATTTAATGGTGAGGGTGTGGGGAAGTAGGAAATACTATTCTTAGTGCCTGCTGACTCTGTTGCATGAAGTGGGTGAGACTGCTGGTGCGACATACAAAAACACCGATTCTTACTGCCTGCTGACTCTGTTGAATGAAGTGGGTGAAACTGCTGGTGCGACATACAAAACACCGATTCTTAGTGCCTGCTGACTCTGTTGCATGAAGTGGGTGAGACTGCTGGTGCGACATACAAAACACCGATTCTTACTTCCTGCTGACTCTTTTGCATGAAGTGGGTGAGACTGCTGGTGCGACATACAAAACACCGATTCTTAGTGCCTGCTGACTCTGTTGCATGAAGTGGGTGAGACTGCTGGTGCGACATACAAAACACTGATTCTTACTGCCTGCTGACTCTGTTGCATGAAGTGGGTGAGACTGCCGGTGCGACATACAAAACACCGATTCTTTGTGCCTGCTGACTCTGTTGCATGAAGTGGGTGAGACTGCTGGTGCGACAAACAAAACACTGATTCTTAGTGCCTGCAGCCTCTGCTGCAAGAAGTGGCTGAGACTGCTGGTGCGATATACAAAACATTGTGTCCTGCACACTACAAGATCTGTCAGACACCTCTGCAGTACCCCTTCTACAAAGCCAGAGCAGTTGTAAAATAAGGTTACTTCTTTGTTGTATGGAAGAGATCCACTGGTAGAATGCCATGGAGTAAGGGCAGGAAATAGGGAAAACAAATGTAACCCTGGAAAAAAGAAGCTACCAGTCAAGAGGTCAGAGAGTCAGAAAACAAAACAAAACAAGATGTTAGAAAATAACAAAAGGACAGAGACAGAAAACAGAAACATAGTGGCAATGTATACTCACTCCAGCATCACTGTTTCTGAAACATAAAAATCTGGAGAATACATTTATTTGTAGGAATTTCGCTAGCTTTTATATCAAGAACATAGCAGCAATTGTACCCAATTCATTTATAAATGTTGTGCCTCAAACAATAAACAACCACTACAAATCTAAATGATGGGATAGTGACTGTTTATGGAATTTAAGATTGCAGTAAGAATAAAGCAGAAGGAAGCTCGACTACTGAATTATTATTTAATAAAGAGAATTAATCTCACTAGTCGAATTAATGCAAGCTACGTACAAGGACCCAATGACTCCAGTACGAACAGTGTTCAGTCTCACGGGGGGGGGTGTACAACAGGGTTCAAGCTCTGAGCCCACTGCTGTTCATACTGGTGATGGATCACATTAGCAAACAGGTCAGAGGGGACAGATCAACAAAGCTGCTGTTTGCAGACAATGTGGCATTACAGGCAGACTCTGAGCTAGAACTTCAGCAAAAGCTAGGAGAATGGAATGCAAATCTGAAGGCACATGGGATGAAACTAAGCACAGATAAGACGGTGGTAAGGACACCAAATTGGAGACATCAGAAGAAACTGAGAATTGAGATATAAGGGAAAATAGTGGAGCAGGTTAACAGCTTCAAGTATCTGGGAGGGGTGGTTAAGAAGAAGGGAAGTCTAAATGAAGAGGTCAAAGCTAGAATCAGAGGGGCTGCAGCCAACTGGCATAGAGTGTCAGGTGTAGTCTATGACAGAAGAATGCCAAAGCAGCTGAAAAGTAAGGTGTACAAGACAGTGGTACAACCAGTACTACTGTATGGTACAGAAACCTGGGCAGTAAAGGCAGAGCAGATGAAGAAGCTTTAGGTGCTGGAAATGAAGTGCCTGGGAAGGGTGGTAGGATGCACACTGCAGGACAGGCGAAGAAATGAGGACATAAGAGCAGAAGCCAAAGTAGCTCCAACTGTAGAAAAGATGAAACAGAACAGATTATGGTGGTATGGGCACATGTGAAGCACAGCAAAAGGCAATCTGGTGAGGAAGATTTGGGACAGACTGGTAAGAGGAAAACAGGACGTCCACCAAAGAGGTGGACATATTGTGTGAGAGAAGATCTGCAACAGTCGGGCATGAGTGTTGAAGAAGGCAGGAGTGAGGCACTGAATTGAGAGAGATGGCGACAGTTAACAGGACACCCCGACCCCATGTAGAAAATGGGAAAAAGGGGCTGATGATGAATTAGGATTTACCTGGGGTTGCTGCCCTAATAAGGATGTCAGAAAGCAATATACAGTACCAGCTGTTGTGGTAACTTACCCAGGGGAGTGGATGACAAAACCAAGTCTCTCAAGTCTTCTGAGTGATCATGTCCCAGGGCTGCCTCTACAAATGACTTGACAAATGCAGGAATGTGTGACAATGACAGCATAAACCCTTTAACACAGCGGACGCTCACAATATGAGCAAAGCACTGAGATAGCGTTTCAACAATTCTGGTCATGCTTATGTGACCTTTTTTATCGAATTACTTAAGAGCATTTCACTCCCAATGAATATACTGAAATAATAATTTTATGTTGACCAAATAAAAAGAAATTAAAACAGAATGAGATGAAAGAAAGACTAAATATATCGGGTATAAAATAAAATTGGAAGGTTAATAAGACCTTAGGAAGAGAAAAGTACAGTTTTGTACCTACCATAAATGTAGATGTTCGAGGATCCACATTGCTGCAGTCCTAACCATTGGGTAGTCCGCTGTCCAGTCGGCCCGAATACCAAAGTATATGGCTGACGTCGGTCAAGGCGCATTAGACTGATGTCAGGACGTCAGGGTACTAATGCGCATGACCGACGTCATATCCTCAGTCTTTTCTTGCCCCAGATGTCAGAAGACCCTAAAAAGACAAGGCCCAAACCAAAACCAAAAACCCTGCACCAAACATATATACAATATATACAAATGTACAAGAGTATATCCTAACCCACACCACCACCCCTAAACACAGAGGGAAGGAGGGAGGGTAAATTGGACTGCAGCAATGTGGATCCTCGAACATCTACATTTATGGTAGGTACAAAACTGTACTATGTTCATCATTCCACATTGCTGCAGTCCTAACCATTGGGTAGAATCCCAAAGCAGAGTTAAGGGAGGCTGGCAAATCATAAGGAAGCAGGAGCTGTCAACATGCCTTGCAAAACAGCTGTGGCAAAACCAGCCCTAGATTTAGAGTAGAGAGGAAGATGGTAATGCTTAGAGAAAGTATGCACTGAACTCCAAGTAGCTGCCTCCAAAATATCCTTAGTTGCCACCCCCCTTAGAAATGCTGTTGAAGTGGCAGTAGCCCTAGTGGAATGAGGCCTAATCCCAGCTGGAATCTCCTTGCCATGATGGGAATAACAAAATGAAATGCAAAACCCAATCCACTTAGAAATAGTTTGCTTAGACACAGGCTTGCCCTGAGAACTCAAAGCAAAAGAAACAAACAACTGCTGAGACTGCCTAAAATCCTTAGTCCTGCTTAAATAATAACGCAACTGCCTATGTACATCTAAAGTGTGCAAAATCTTTTCCCCTTATTTTGGGGATCTGCATAGAAAGTAGGCAAATGAATAGTTTGGTTTAAAGCCACACTAGAAACCACCTTAGGCATAAAGGAAGGATTAGTACGTAATGATACCCTATCCTTATGGAAAATCAAAAAGGGCTCTACTGCCATAAGGGCCTGCAACTCAGAAACCCTTCTTGCAGAAGTGATAGCCAACAAAAAAGCAGTCTTCCATGACAAGTATTTCAATTCAGCAGTAGCCGAGGCTCAAAAGGTTGTAGAGTAAGTTTTTCCAACACAAAATTGAGATCCCAAGCAGGAGTAGGAGCTCTACGGGGGTCTTATATTCTTTGCCCCTCTAAGAAACTGCTTGAACAAAGGATGCGAAAACAATGGTGGGTCACAATCATAGTGAGCTGAAATTGCTGCCGCATGAATCTTAATGGAAGAGAAGGACAAACCTTTGTCCAATAACTCAGTAAGATATTGAAGAGCCACACTCAAATTAGGCTCAGAAACCTCCAAATTCTTTGCTGCACTCCAAAATAAAAATCTCTTCCATTTTTCTGCGTACACTTTCCTTGTACTAGGTCTTCTGGCTTCCATAATCACATTTAAAACTTGTTGAGGAAGTTGAGACCTGCTGTGTTTCAGAACAGAATATGCCAGGCTGTTAGATGAAGAGAGTGAAGCTTGACATTGAGCAGGTGACCGTCCTTCTGAGATAACAGATGTGGAATCAAAGGCAAAAGCCATGGAGGCTTCCTTACCAGACTCCTTAGTAGTGGGTACCAGTGTTGCCGAGGCCAATCTGGAGCTATTAAAATCATCCTTGGCTTGTCTTGTCTGACCTTTAGGAGCACCTTTGGAAGAAGAGGCAGAGGTGGAAAGGCATACACATGAAGATTTTTCCAACTGAAAGAAAGAGCATCCAGTTTCCAAGCTGTCTGATGAAACCCCTTTGTGCAAAACTTTGGCAGCTGGTGGTTTAGTGGAGAAGCGAACAGATCTATGTCTGGAGTTCCCCATGACACTGTCAATTTCTGAAATACATGAAGATCCAGTTTCCACTCGTGGGGATCCATGATTTGTCTGCTTAACACATCTGCTAAGGAGTTCTGTGCTCCCGGCAGAAACCTTGCCTGAAGAGTGAGTTGCAAGCTGAGCGCAGTCTCCCATAAAATCATTGCTTGCCTGCATAATGGGTAAGAATGTGTTCCCCCTTGTTTGTTGATGTACCACATGACAGTTGTGTTGTCTGTTAGAATCAACACCTGCCCTGGAAGAAGTAACTCCTTGAAAGCCATTAATGCAAACTGGACTGCTAACATCTCCTTCATGTTGATATGTAGATGCTGTAGTCTGGCAGGCCACTTGTCTTGTATCCACTTTCCATTTAGATGAGCTCCCAAGCAATGTCCGAGGCATCTGTCGTTAAAATCTGACTCGCCTCTGGCCGGGTCACAGAGAGTCCCTTGTTTAGGTGACATTCCTGAGCCCACCACAAAAATTCTTTTTGAATGCAAGGTATTATTTGAATGACAGTGTCCAAATCCTGGCAGTGCTGTGTCCATACATTTTGAGATACCATTGCAGCTTCCTCATATGCAGTTTGGCATTGGGAAGCACCAGAATACAAGATGCCATGAACCCTAAGGCTTGAAGGACTGTCCTTGCAGTCAGCCCGGACTGAAGAGATAGTTGATGGAAGTAACTGGAAAGATTCTTTTGTTTGTCCGGGGTTAAAAAGGCCATCTGGGCTGCTGTATTCAGTCTCACACCCAGAAAGCATATGTCTTGAGAGGGTACTAGACTGGACTTTATTTCGTTCACAGAATACCCTAGGCATCTTAGCACTGCTATGACATATTCCAAATGCTGTAGAAGGTCTTCCTTTTCTTGAGCCAGAATCAGGCAATCGTCCAAATAAGGATAGATTTGAATTCCTTTTAGCCTGAAGTAAGCTATCACTGGAGCCAGAACCTTTGTGAATACTCTGGGCGCAGTAGATAAGCCAAAGGGCAATGCAGAGAACTGATAATGAGAATTTCCAGCTCGAAAATGCAGATACTTTCTGCAACTTAGTCTTATAGGCACATGAAGGTAAGCTTCCTTGAGATCTAAAGTTACCATCCAGTGATCTTTGCCCAGCAGAGGTAAAAGCTGTTGTAACGTCAACATTTTGAACTTGGGAATGTCCAGATAAGTGTTGAGGATAGATAAATCCAAAATTGGTCTCCACGTGCTCCCCTTCTTTGGTACTAGGAACAGGCGAGAATAAAATCCTAGGCCCCTTTCTGGTACAGGGACTGGCTGAATGGCCCCTATTTGGAGCAGCAGAGAAATTTGCTTGTGAGCCTCTTTCCTTTGTGGAGGAGGAACGTCTGGCATGCCTTTGAAAGGGGGCAAGGTATGGAAATAAAACCTGTAACCGTGGTGAATGATATCCAAAACCCATCTGTCTTGAGTAATTAAATTCCAATTTTCTTTGAAAAGAGACAGTCTTCCTCCCAAAGGAGCTGCCAGACGAGAATGTACTGGCAGCTGAAAAGGCAGGTCATTGGGTCTGCTTACGAAAGGACTGACCCCTGCCCTCACCAGAAGTCTGAGCAGGAGAACTCCTGTTCTAGGCCTAAAAGAACCTTGAGCTCTGCCCCTACCACGTCTAGACCTGCCCCTAGACTGGGAATCATAAGCAGGATATGTCCATCCCTTAGTAGGCCAATTTCTGCTAAACTTTGGAGGCTGCACCTGCAAAAAATCTTTAACAGTCTGCATAGATTTAGCCTTGTCCTCCATTTTCTTTAAAACTGCTTCCACAGGCGAACCAAACAACACATCAGACTGCAAAGGAGCATCCAAAATCCTCGTCTTAACATGCTCAGCTAAATTCTGATCCCTCAACCAAGCGTGCCTGCGAAGAACAGAGCCAGTGGCAGCCACCCTCGAGGAGGCCTGCACAGCATCAAAACCACATTGCAAAGAATGCTTACCCACTTGTTCAGACACATGAACTAAATCCAGCAACTCTTTACACTCAATACCTTCCGCCAGAGCATCCACCTTAGATTTCAATTGTGAAAGGAGATAATTTTGATATTTTAACATGTTAAACTGACAATTCAACGCCCTCATGGCTAAAGTGGAAGAAGTATACACTTTCTTTCCCCATCTATCCAAAGCCCTTGCCTCTTTATCAGAGGGAACAGGATTTTTAACAACAGAGGCCTTAACACCCTTAGGCCCCTGAGAAACAATTTCTGGGTCTGCCCTAGGACTCTTAAAAAGATACTTATGAGCTTCAGGCACCCTATAGTACCTATCAGGTTTAACAGGGGCAGGAGGCAAAGAATCAGGGTTCAGGGAAGCCTCTGCAAAACATCTTCCACCACATTCAACACAGGAGGTATAGCTAAGGGCCTATGCTGGGGTAAAACAAGAATTCCCTAAGCCTCTTCCTGGAATCAGAGAAATCTTGGCCTTCCCATTTAAAATGCTCCCTCATGGAATGCAGAGTCTCTGAAAATGAAAAATCCTCAGGTGGAGAAGCTGAAGGAGTGGAATCATCCACATCAGAATCAGAATAATGAGGAAACTCCTGCAAGTCTTCAGCCGAAGACTCAGAAGCCTCTGAACACTGTTCAAAACTCTCAAACTCAGGCTCCACCCTAGGCCTCTTATCAGGAGGGGGCATAGAACCTCTAATCATAGTAATCAAATCCTCTGCCATTTTAAGCATATGTTTCTTAGGCACAGAACCTGAAGTGCTAGGAGAAGCCCCCACTGAAGCTAAACTTGGCCTACCCCTCAAAGAAGTCTTGGAAACAGAAGGAGAGGCTCTAACTGCCTTAGGAAGAGAGGGAAGAACAGCTACCTGAGAAGCCCCCTCAGCCTGGCCTACCTCCTGAGAGGGCACATCCTGTAACAGTAAAGTCTCTGCCTGAGACTCCACAGAAACTCCTGGCAAAACCTCTGGCTCCACTGAGCCTTCTAAAGAACCGACGTCCGGGACTGCCGGTTCTTCAACCCTAGACTTCGCTGCTTTGTCCTTGCGCTTTTTGGACGAAGCGGGCGTCGGAGCATCCGACGGCATTTTATAATTACAACGCTTCCCAAACACTAACCTGGCACAGTCTAACCTTCTCTTAATAGTGCGTTTGTTAAATCTAGCACAAGAGCGGCATCCAACAACGCCGTGCTCAGGCCCTAAACAAGGTATACACAAAGTATGGTAATCCCTATGAGGTATCTGTTTCCCACAAGAAATACAGTTATTCACTTTTTCTGACATCCGGTTAAATACTGAGGCAAGAAAAACCAAAATGTTCCCAACGGGTACTTAGCCAACTTTGATTCGGTCTGAAACTCCGACTTCAGAAAATTTCAGAACGCCAACCTGCACTCGCAAAACTGCTTCTGCATCGGACCATGCGGCAAAAAAGACTGAGGATATGACGTCGGTCATGCGCATTAGTACCCTGACGTCCTGACATCAGTCTAATGCGCCTTGACCGACGTCAGCCATATACTTTGGTATTCGGGCCGACTGGACAGCGGACTACCCAATGGTTAGGACTGCAGCAATGTGGAATGATGAACATCCATTTAGTTCATAGTGGTCACCAAGGTATGGCAGCATTAGCCTCTTTGGGGCTCTGTACCGATAAATTATGCATGACGGACAGACAGCGATTAGGAAATGACACCTAATACAACTGACACATTAGCGAACAGCAGCATGTTAATTATTTAATAATCAAATCACTGCTAAACCATCTGTTTACATTAGGCAAGTGTCTAATATGAAAGTATCAGTTTGCAAGCAGGCGGTTACTCAGCCATTCCAAGTTTTAACATTAACAGAACTTATGTATACCTAAAACTATACCCTCCCAAAAAAAACTTCTGAAAGGAAAGAAAAACAATATTAGCCATCAGGAAGAGTTTATTTTGCAGTTCTACACAGTTAATTTCACAGCTTTTAAGTATAAAACCATCTTATTAATGTTTTCAGCCTTTACTCCACTGCACTCTCTTACCACTTATCCATGTATGTAACCCCCTCCCCAAAAAAAACACACAAACACACATATATTCTTTATCCAACTCACACTTCATCATCAGTAGGGCTAGTAAGGCAGTCAGGACACAAAGTAACTACAGCAACAGACATAGTTAATGTAATGAAGGACTCCTCTCCAACAAATATTAGGAGGGCATGTTGTTTGTGCGACTTCCCTGCAGGTGGTTGAGAGTGAAATACATATTGCTGCAACTTACTAATCATAAGAAGATGGTGCAGTGGTTAATGCCGTCACCTCACAGCAAGATCGATTCTGGGCCGGGGTGTCTTCTGTGTGGAGTGTCCTTGTCCTCCTGTGTACATGTGGGCATGTGGGTTTCCTCCCACATTCCAAAGACATGTGTCTGGAGCGTTACTCCCTGGGCCTCTGCTGAAAATAGGCTCTGTCCTAGTCAGACTTTCCTGGTCAGCAAATGTTAAAATAAAAATAGATGAGCTACAACTTTTGTTGATTGCTTTTCTCACAGTAAACAATTGCCAGAGCTGTTGCTATTAAAGTATCAGCAGTACTTTTCTGTTATTTGGAGAATTCTGTTTTCTGCACAATTATGCAACCATGAAGTTGTTACACATAAGTAAAGGGAATGGGGGGGGTGGTCTGCCTTGCAAAGAACACTTCATATTTGTTTGTTTTTCACCAGGTTGAAGCTGCAACCAGTTGTGCTTGCCCAGTTGGAACTCACACCAGCAACTACTCACAGATGTAACAGAAGCTTGTTTATGTCTCTCCCAAATAGCAATGAATAGATGTGAACAGCAACACACTAGAGCAAAGTTCTTGCGCTTCGCTTATAACAGCAAAATAACTCCTGTATTTCTTTGTAAATGCATCTGAAACTATCTTGAACTGTCAAATTAATAATAGCTGTTTGAGCCAAATTCTTAAAAACAAGTAAGCTCTAATGTTTATTGTTTATGCAACTCTACTAAAAATATTTCAGGTATCTTTTAAGAAACATGTCCCGATTCAGAGATAATTTCAAGCAAAGCTTCTCATCAACCATTTTTCTTGTTTGATGATTTCACAACTCCTGTATTTCTTAACTCCGGCTCAAGATATTGCTGTGAGCATAATCCAGTTTTTCTTTTCTGTTTGCTAGCCGGGGACTCAGAACCTACAATCTTGCCTGCTTGCACTTATCTGTTGGCCAACAATGTCCAAATAGAGACAGCCCATTACAGCGGAGTCCTAGACAGAGAAGCCCCTAAAGTGACAAAGATCAGCAGCATCACTGGCATAGTTACAGAAACACAGAATAAATTACCTAAGATGTAAGACATGACATCACATAGCAACTGAAACAAAATCATGTCAATGTAATGTATTACTTCACTGCAGCCTAACGTTATACATGAAGTCACAAAACATAAATTACCTAAGATGTAAGACATGAGCTCACATAGCAACTGAAACAAAATCATGTCAATGTAATGTATTACTTCACTGCAGCCTAACGTTATACATGAAGTCACAAAACATAAATTACCTAAGATGTAAGACATGACATCACATAGCAACTGAAACAACATCATGTCAATGTAATGTATTACTTCACTGCAGCCTAACGTTATACATGAAGTCACAAAACATAAATTACCTAAGATGTAAGACATGAGATCACATAGCAACTGAAACAAAATCATGTTAATGTAATGTATTACTTCACTGCAGCCTAACGTTATACATGAAGTCACAAAACATAAATTACCTAAGATGAAAGACATGGGATCACATAGCAACTGAAACAAAATCATGTCAATGTAATATATTACTTCACTGCAGCCTAACGTTATACATGAAGTCACAAAACATAAATTACCTAAGATGTAAGACATGAGATCACATAGCAACCGAAACAAAATCATGTCAATGTAATGTATTACTTCACTGCAGCCTAACGTTATACATGAAGTCACAAAACATAAATTACCTAAGATGTAAGACATGAGCTCACATAGCAACTGAAACAAAATCATGTCAATGTAATGTATTACTTCACTGCAGCCTAACGTTACACATGAAGTCACAAAACATAAATTACCTAAGATGTAAGACATGAGATCACATAGCAACTGAAACAAAATCATGTCAATGTAATGTATTACTTCACTGCAGCCTAACGTTATACATGAAGTCACAAAACATAAATTACCTAAAATGTAAGACATGACATCACATAGCAACTGAAACAAAATCATGTCAATGTAATGTATTACTTCACTGCAGCCTAACGTTATACATGAAGTCACAAAACATAAATTACCTAAGATGTAAGACATGAGATCACATAGCAACTGAAACAAAATCATGTCAATGTAATGTATTACTTCACTGCAGCCTAACGTTATACATGAAGTCACAAAACATAAATTACCTAAGATGTAAGACATGACATCACATAGCAACTGAAACAAAATCATGTCAATGTAATGTATTACTTCACTGCAGCCTAACGTTATACATGAAGTCACAAAACATAAATTACCTAAGATGTAAGACATGACATCACATAGCAACTGAAACAAAATCATGTTAATGCAATGTATTACTTCACTGCAGCCTAACGTTATACATGAAGTCACAAAACATAAATTACCTAAGATGTAAGACATGACATCACATAGCAACTGAAACAAAATCATGTCAATGTAATGTATTACTTCACTGCAGCCTAACGTTACACATGAAGTCACAAAACATAAATTACCTAAGATGTAAGACATGAGATCACATAGCAACTGAAACAAAATCATGTCAATGTAATGTATTACTTCACTGCAGCCTAAAGTTATACATGAAGTCACAAAACATAAATTACCTAAGATGTAAGACATGAGATCACATAGCAACTGAAACAAAATCATGTCAATGTAATGTATTACTTCACTGCAGCCTAACGTTATACATGAAGTCACAAAACATAAATTACCTAAGATGTAAGACATGACATCACATAGCAACTGAAACAAAATCATGTTAATGTAATGTATTACTTCACTGCAGCCTAACGTTATACATGAAGTCACAAAACATAAATTACCTAAGATGTAAGACATGAGATCACATAGCAACTGAAACAAAATCATGTCAATGTAATGTATTACTTCACTGCAGCCTAACGTTATACATGAAGTCACAAAACATAAATTACCTAAGATGTAAGACATGAGATCACATAGCAACTGAAACAACATCATGTCAATGTAATGTATTACTTCACTGCAGCCTAACGTTATACATGAAGTCACAAAACATAAATTACCTAAAATGTAAGACATGACATCACATTGCAACTGAAACAAAATCATGTCAATGTAATGTATTACTTCACTGCAGCCTAACGTTATACATGAAGTCACAAAACATAAATTACCTAAGAAGTAAGACATGAGATCACATAGCAACTGAAACAACATCATGTCAATGTAATGTATTACTTCACTGCAGCCTAACGTTATACATGAAGTCACAAAACATAAATTACCTAAGATGTAAGACATGAGCTCACATAGCAACTGAAACAAAATCATGTCAATGTAATGTATTACTTCACTGCAGCCTAACGTTATACATGAAGTCACAAAACATAAATTACCTAAGATGTAAGACATGAGATCACATAGCAACTGAAACAACATCATGTCAATGTAATGTATTACTTCACTGCAGCCTAACGTTATACATGAAGTCACAAAACATAAATTACCTAAGATGTAAGACATGACATCACATAGCAACTGAAACAAAATCATGTTAATGTAATGTATTACTTCACTGCAGCCTAACGTTATACATGAAGTCACAAAACATAAATTACCTAAGATGTAAGACATGAGATCACATAGCAACTGAAACAACATCATGTCAATGTAATGTATTACTTCACTGCAGCCTAACGTTATACATGAAGTCACAAAACATAAATTACCTAAGATGTAAGACATGAGATCACATAGCAACTGAAACAAAATCATGTCAATGTAATGTATTACTTCACTGCAGCCTAACGTTATACATGAAGTCACAAAACATAAATTACCTAAGATGTAAGACATGACATCACATAGCAACTGAAACAAAATCATGTCAATGTAATGTATTACTTCACTGCAGCCTAACGTTATACATGAAGTCACAAAACATAAATTACCTAAGATGTAAGACATGAGATCACATAGCAACTGAAACAAAATCATGTCAATGTAATGTATTACTTCACTGCAGCCTAACGTTATACATGAAGTCACAAAACATAAATTACCTAAGATGTAAGACATGACATCACATAGCAACTGAAACAAAATCATGTCAATGTAATGTATTACTTCACTGCAGCCTAACGTTATACATGAAGTCACAAAACATAAATTACCTAAGATGTAAGACATGACATCACATAGCAACTGAAACAAAATCATGTCAATGTAATGTATTACTTCACTGCAGCCTAACGTTATACATGAAGTCACAAAACATAAATTACCTAAGATGTAAGACATGAGATCACATAGCAACTGAAACAAAATCATGTCAATGTAATGTATTACTTCACTGCAGCCTAACGTTATACATGAAGTCACAAAACATAAATTACCTAAGATGTAAGACATGACATCACATAGCAACTGAAACAAAATCATGTCAATGTAATGTATTACTTCACTGCAGCCTAACGTTATACATGAAGTCACAAAACATAAATTACCTAAGATGTAAGACATGAGATCACATAGCAACTGAAACAAAATCATGTCAATGTAATGTATTACTTCACTGCAGCCTAACGTTATACATGAAGTCACAAAACATAAATTACCTAAGATGTAAGACATGACATCACATAGCAACTGAAACAAAATCATGTCAATGTAATGTATTACTTCACTGCAGCCTAACGTTATACATGAAGTCACAAAACATAAATTACCTAAGATGTAAGACATGAGATCACATAGCAACTGAAACAAAATCATGTCAATGTAATGTATTACTTCACTGCAGCCTAACGTTATACATGAAGTCACAAAACATAAATTACCTAAGATGTAAGACATGAGATCACATAGCAACTGAAACAAAATCATGTCAATGTAATGTATTACTTCACTGCAGCCTAACGTTATACATGAAGTCACAAAACATAAATTACCTAAGATGTAAGACATGAGATCACATAGCAACTGAAACAAAATCATGTCAATGTAATGTATTACTTCACTGCAGCCTAACGTTATACATGAAGTCACAAAACATAAATTACCTAAGATGTAAGACATGACATCACATAGCAACTGAAACAAAATCATGTCAATGTAATGTATTACTTCACTGCAGCCTAACGTTATACATGAAGTCACAAAACATAAATTACCTAAGATGTAAGACATGAGATCACATAGCAACTGAAACAAAATCATGTCAATGTAATGTATTACTTCACTGCAGCCTAACGTTATACATGAAGTCACAAAACATAAATTACCTAAGATGTAAGACATGACATCACATAGCAACTGAAACAAAATCATGTCAATGTAATGTATTACTTCACTGCAGCCTAACGTTATACATGAAGTCACAAAACATAAATTACCTAAGATGTAAGACATGAGATCACATAGCAACTGAAACAAAATCATGTCAATGTAATGTATTACTTCACTGCAGCCTAACGTTATACATGAAGTCACAAAACATAAATTACCTAAGATGTAAGACATGACATCACATAGCAACTGAAACAAAATCATGTCAATGTAATGTATTACTTCACTGCAGCCTAACGTTATACATGAAGTCACAAAACATAAATTACCTAAGATGTAAGACATGAGATCACATAGCAACTGAAACAAAATCATGTCAATGTAATGTATTACTTCACTGCAGCCTAACGTTATACATGAAGTCACAAAACATAAATTACCTAAGATGTAAGACATGAGATCACATAGCAACTGAAACAAAATCATGTCAATGTAATGTATTACTTCACTGCAGCCTAACGTTATACATGAAGTCACAAAACATAAATTACCTAAGATGTAAGACATGAGATCACATAGCAACTGAAACAAAATCATGTCAATGTAATGTATTACTTCACTGCAGCCTAACGTTATACATGAAGTCACAAAACATAAATTACCTAAGATGTAAGACATGAGATCACATAGCAACTGAAACAAAATCATGTCAATGTAATGTATTACTTCACTGCAGCCTAACGTTATACATGAAGTCACAAAACATAAATTACCTAAGATGTAAGACATGAGATCACATAGCAACTGAAACAAAATCATGTCAATGTAATGTATTACTTCACTGCAGCCTAACGTTATACATGAAGTCACAAAACATAAATTACCTAAGATGTAAGACATGAGATCACATAGCAACTGAAACAAAATCATGTCAATGTAATGTATTACTTCACTGCAGCCTAACGTTATACATGAAGTCACAAAACATAAATTACCTAAGATGTAAGACATGAGATCACATAGCAACTGAAACAAAATCATGTCAATGTAATGTATTACTTCACTGCAGCCTAACGTTATACATGAAGTCACAAAACATAAATTACCTAAGATGTAAGACATGACATCACATAGCAACTGAAACAAAATCATGTCAATGTAATGTATTACTTCACTGCAGCCTAACGTTATACATGAAGTCACAAAACATAAATTACCTAAGATGTAAGACATGAGATCACATAGCAACTGAAACAAAATCATGTCAATGTAATGTATTACTTCACTGCAGCCTAACGTTATACATGAAGTCACAAAACATAAATTACCTAAGATGTAAGACATGAGATCACATAGCAACTGAAACAAAATCATGTCAATGTAATGTATTACTTCACTGCAGCCTAACGTTATACATGAAGTCACAAAACATAAATTACCTAAGATGTAAGACATGAGATCACATAGCAACTGAAACAAAATCATGTCAATGTAATGTATTACTTCACTGCAGCCTAACGTTATACATGAAGTCACAAAACATAAATTACCTAAGATGTAAGACATGAGATCACATAGCAACTGAAACAAAATCATGTCAATGTAATGTATTACTTCACTGCAGCCTAACGTTATACATGAAGTCACAAAACATAAATTACCTAAGATGTAAGACATGACATCACATAGCAACTGAAACAAAATCATGTCAATGTAATGTATTACTTCACTGCAGCCTAACGTTATACATGAAGTCACAAAACATAAATTACCTAAGATGTAAGACATGAGATCACATAGCAACTGAAACAAAATCATGTCAATGTAATGTATTACTTCACTGCAGCCTAACGTTATACATGAAGTCACAAAACATAAATTACCTAAGATGTAAGACATGAGATCACATAGCAACTGAAACAAAATCATGTCAATGTAATGTATTACTTCACTGCAGCCTAACGTTATACATGAAGTCACAAAACATAAATTACCTAAGATGTAAGACATGACATCACATAGCAACTGAAACAAAATCATGTCAATGTAATGTATTACTTCACTGCAGCCTAACGTTATACATGAAGTCACAAAACATAAATTACCTAAGATGTAAGACATGACATCACATAGCAACTGAAACAAAATCATGTCAATGTAATGTATTACTTCACTGCAGCCTAACGTTATACATGAAGTCACAAAACATAAATTACCTAAGATGTAAGACATGAGATCACATAGCAACTGAAACAAAATCATGTCAATGTAATGTATTACTTCACTGCAGCCTAACGTTATACATGAAGTCACAAAACATAAATTACCTAAGATGTAAGACATGAGATCACATAGCAACTGAAACAAAATCATGTCAATGTAATGTATTACTTCACTGCAGCCTAACGTTATACATGAAGTCACAAAACATAAATTACCTAAGATGTAAGACATGAGATCACATAGCAACTGAAACAAAATCATGTCAATGTAATGTATTACTTCACTGCAGCCTAACGTTATACATGAAGTCACAAAACATAAATTACCTAAGATGTAAGACATGACATCACATAGCAACTGAAACAAAATCATGTCAATGTAATGTATTACTTCACTGCAGCCTAACGTTATACATGAAGTCACAAAACATAAATTACCTAAGATGTAAGACATGACATCACATAGCAACTGAAACAAAATCATGTCAATGTAATGTATTACTTCACTGCAGCCTAACGTTATACATGAAGTCACAAAACATAAATTACCTAAGATGTAAGACATGAGATCACATAGCAACTGAAACAAAATCATGTCAATGTAATGTATTACTTCACTGCAGCCTAACGTTATACATGAAGTCACAAAACATAAATTACCTAAGATGTAAGACATGAGATCACATAGCAACTGAAACAAAATCATGTCAATGTAATGTATTACTTCACTGCAGCCTAACGTTATACATGAAGTCACAAAACATAAATTACCTAAGATGTAAGACATGACATCACATAGCAACTGAAACAAAATCATGTCAATGTAATGTATTACTTCACTGCAGCCTAACGTTATACATGAAGTCACAAAACATAAATTACCTAAGATGTAAGACATGAGATCACATAGCAACTGAAACAAAATCATGTCAATGTAATGTATTACTTCACTGCAGCCTAACGTTATACATGAAGTCACAAAACATAAATTACCTAAGATGTAAGACATGACATCACATAGCAACTGAAACAAAATCATGTCAATGTAATGTATTACTTCACTGCAGCCTAACGTTATACATGAAGTCACAAAACATAAATTACCTAAGATGTAAGACATGAGATCACATAGCAACTGAAACAAAATCATGTCAATGTAATGTATTACTTCACTGCAGCCTAACGTTATACATGAAGTCACAAAACATAAATTACCTAAGATGTAAGACATGAGATCACATAGCAACTGAAACAAAATCATGTCAATGTAATGTATTACTTCACTGCAGCCTAACGTTATACATGAAGTCACAAAACATAAATTACCTAAGATGTAAGACATGAGATCACATAGCAACTGAAACAAAATCATGTCAATGTAATGTATTACTTCACTGCAGCCTAACGTTATACATGAAGTCACAAAACATAAATTACCTAAGATGTAAGACATGAGATCACATAGCAACTGAAACAAAATCATGTCAATGTAATGTATTACTTCACTGCAGCCTAACGTTATACATGAAGTCACAAAACATAAATTACCTAAGATGTAAGACATGAGATCACATAGCAACTGAAACAAAATCATGTCAATGTAATGTATTACTTCACTGCAGCCTAACGTTATACATGAAGTCACAAAACATAAATTACCTAAGATGTAAGACATGAGATCACATAGCAACTGAAACAAAATCATGTCAATGTAATGTATTACTTCACTGCAGCCTAACGTTATACATGAAGTCACAAAACATAAATTACCTAAGATGTAAGACATGAGATCACATAGCAACTGAAACAAAATCATGTCAATGTAATGTATTACTTCACTGCAGCCTAACGTTATACATGAAGTCACAAAACATAAATTACCTAAGATGTAAGACATGAGATCACATAGCAACTGAAACAAAATCATGTCAATGTAATGTATTACTTCACTGCAGCCTAACGTTATACATGAAGTCACAAAACATAAATTACCTAAGATGTAAGACATGAGATCACATAGCAACTGAAACAAAATCATGTCAATGTAATGTATTACTTCACTGCAGCCTAACGTTATACATGAAGTCACAAAACATAAATTACCTAAGATGTAAGACATGAGATCACATAGCAACTGAAACAAAATCATGTCAATGTAATGTATTACTTCACTGCAGCCTAACGTTATACATGAAGTCACAAAACATAAATTACCTAAGATGTAAGACATGAGATCACATAGCAACTGAAACAAAATCATGTCAATGTAATGTATTACTTCACTGCAGCCTAACGTTATACATGAAGTCACAAAACATAAATTACCTAAGATGTAAGACATGAGATCACATAGCAACTGAAACAAAATCATGTCAATGTAATGTATTACTTCACTGCAGCCTAACGTTATACATGAAGTCACAAAACATAAATTACCTAAGATGTAAGACATGACATCACATAGCAACTGAAACAAAATCATGTTAATGTAATGTATTACTTCACTGCAGCCTAACGTTATACATGAAGTCACAAAACATAAATTACCTAAGATGTAAGACATGAGATCACATAGCAACTGAAACAAAATCATGTCAATGTAATGTATTACTTCACTGCAGCCTAACGTTATACATGAAGTCACAAAACATAAATTACCTAAGATGTAAGACATGACATCACATAGCAACTGAAACAAAATCATGTCAATGTAATGTATTACTTCACTGCAGCCTAACGTTATACATGAAGTCACAAAACATAAATTACCTAAGATGTAAGACATGAGATCACATAGCAACTGAAACAAAATCATGTCAATGTAATGTATTACTTCACTGCAGCCTAACGTTACACATGAAGTCACAAAACATAAATTACCTAAGATGTAAGACATGACATCACATAGCAACTGAAACAAAATCATGTTAATGTAATTTATTACTTCACTGCAGCCTAACGTTATACATGAAGTCACAAAACATAAATTACCTAAGATGTAAGACATGAGATCACATAGCAACCGAAACAAAATCATGTCAATGTAATGTATTACTTCACTGCAGCCTAACGTTATACATGAAGTCACAAAACATAAATTACCTAAGATGTAAGACATGACATCACATAGCAACTGAAACAAAATCATGTTAATGCAATGTATTACTTAACTGCAGCCTAACGTTATACATGAAGTCACAAAACATAAATTACCTAAGATGTAAGACATGAGATCACATAGCAACTGAAACAACATCATGTCAATGTAATGTATTACTTCACTGCAGCCTAACATTATACATGAAGTCACAAAACATAAATTACCTAAGATGTAAGACATGACATCACATAGCAACTGAAACAAAATCATGTCAATGTAATGTATTACTTCACTGCAGCCTAACGTTATACATGAAGTCACAAAACATAAATTACCTAAGATGTAAGACATGAGATCACATAGCAACCGAAACAAAATCATGTCAATGTAATGTATTACTTCACTGCAGCCTAACGTTATACATGAAGTCACAAAACATAAATTACCTAAGATGTAAGACATGACATCACATAGCAACTGAAACAACATCATGTCAATGTAATGTATTACTTCACTGCAGCCTAAAGTTATACATGAAGTCACAAAACATAAATTACCTAAGATGTAAGACATGAGATCACATAGCAACCGAAACAAAATCATGTCAATGTAATGTATTACTTCACTGCAGCCTAACGTTACACATGAAGTCACAAAACATAAATTACCTAAGATGTAAGGCATGAGATCACATAGCAACTGAAACAAAATCATGTCAATGTAATGTATTACTTCACTGCAGCCTAACGTTATACATGAAGTCACAAAACATAAATTACCTAAGATGTAAGACATGACATCACATAGCAACTGAAACAACATCATGTCAATGTAATATATTACTTCACTGCAGCCTAAAGTTATACATGAAGTCACAAAACATAAATTACCTAAGATGTAAGACATGAGATCACATAGCAACCGAAACAAAATCATGTCAATGTAATGTATTACTTCACTGCAGCCTAACGTTACACATGAAGTCACAAAACATAAATTACCTAAGATGTAAGGCATGAGATCACATAGCAACTGAAACAAAATCATGTCAATGTAATGTATTACTTCACTGCAGCCTAACGTTATACATAAAGTCACAAAACATAAATTACCTAAGATGTAAGACATGACATCACATAGCAACTGAAACAAAATCATGTCAATGTAATATATTACTTCACTGCAGCCTAACGTTATACATGAAGTCACAAAACATAAATTACCTAAGATGTAAGACATGAGATCACATAGCAACTGAAACAAAATCATGTCAATGTAATGTATTACTTCACTGCAGCCTAACGTTATACATGAAGTCACAAAACATAAATTACCTAAGATGTAAGACATGACATCACATAGCAACTGAAACAAAATCATGTTAATGCAATGTATTACTTAACTGCAGCCTAACGTTACACATGAAGTCACAAAACATAAATTACCTAAGATGTAAGACATGAGATCACATAGCAACTGAAACAAAATCATGTCAATGTAATGTATTACTTCACTGCAGCCTAAAGTTATACATGAAGTCACAAAACATAAATTACCTAAGATGTAAGACATGAGATCACATAGCAACTGAAACAAAATCATGTTAATGTAATGTATTACTTCACTGCAGCCTAACGTTATACATGAAGTCACAAAACATAAATTACCTAAAATGTAAGACATGACATCACATAGCAACTGAAACAACATCATGTCAATGTAATGTATTACTTCACTGCAGCCTAACGTTATACATGAAGTCACAAAACATAAATTACCTAAGATGTAAGACATGAGATCACATAGCAACTGAAACAAAATCATGTCAATGTAATGTATTACTTCACTGCAGCCTAACGTTATACATGAAGTCACAAAACATAAATTACCTAAAATGTAAGACATGACATCACATAGCAACTGAAACAAAATCATGTCAATGTAATGTATTACTTCACTGCAGCCTACGCACTTAAGTGACATCACAGCTTTGTAACTACTAGGTGAGAAGATACATTTGCCTGAATTTTGGGAAACCTTACACTGCCGGAAGGTAACCCAAGTTTGCATTGAGGACAGTAACAGGGAATGACGCACTCTAAATAAGACAATAAAAGGAATACAGTGGTTCATGATAAATGTTTGATAACTAAACAAGGCCTGATGTCTAAATAACAGCTATCACAGACCACAAAGAGAGGAACAGTGATACAGGATTATTGAATGCAACCAACATCAAATCTAGCAATTCAATTTTGTTCTTATTCATGCCTACTGTAAACTGGGGTATGTGCAGTACTTAGAACTTGAGACAAATGTTATCAGAGAGGAGGTTAAGTACACTGAGTCAGTCAACAGATGTGCATTTGGAGATAGGAAAACTCTGGTTTATAAAAATAATCATGCCAGTCTCCTGGCTGGTTTGGTGACCACTGCAATTAAGAGGAATGAGATAAATGAAATGTTTGTGAGTTGAAAAAACCTGATTCACTTTCTCTAGCATTGTGTTTTTACAGACCCTGAAGAGAACAAGTCAAGACATTTTACTTACCACTTTATTTGGTGAAAACCACTGCCCCGAGACCATACTGAATACATCCTTTATTATACACACTACATGAAACTTTTCTCCTGCTTTTAGAACTTCTTCACGTTTTGTGACACTCACTTCTGCAGGAACCTTGGGAACTAAAACAAGAAAAGCAGAAAAAATATGCAGTGACTTGCCATGAGCAAGAAAAGATATGGTAGTCCTGAGGAAATGTCCTGGCAAAACAAATAACACAAACAGAAAAATCTGGGACACAATCATGACAAAATAAAAATCAGTACTGACCAATCCACACTCTTACTTTACTGACTCCTGGTAAAATTAATAAGGTTTTAAGTCCAAACGTTTGTAACAAGCCTTCTCTGCAGCTAAAACCACAAATCACAAAACTTCAATACAAAACATATGCCCTAATGCACTACTCTCCCATCTGGAGGGTGAGAAAACACTCATCTGATACAATGCATCAGCACACACAAAACTCATGACAACCCTGACAGAAGGTACGGCAGCAAACGTATGTAATGACTTTGCACAGTGTCGGTATTAAATAGTTCTTAAAGTCACAATCAATACAATTCCACATCAGAAAATTAATTACATCAGATGAATAAACCTAAACGTACACTTCTGCCACACAAAAGGAGTTATGTACTTACTATAACTTGGCCTCTGTGCTATCCAGTATCACTATTCAACAGACAGGTCTAGGATCCCACCTCGGATCTGAGCCGGCAACTTCTCAGACAGATCCAGAGTTCAAGCTCCTACCCTTCCCATAATGCCCCGATACCCTCTAACCCTCAGAAAGAGTTTGCTAAAAACAGATGAAACGCAGAAAATCTGCAACAGGAGCTAAAGAACCGCTCATGAAATACAAGCCACTTCCGCCTCGCCAGAACCCCCAGAAGGAAGGGGGAAGGAGGGCGAGAATGTGATGAATAATGACACTGGACAGCAGCAATGTCAAGTTATGGTAAGTACATAACTCTTTATCTGATGCTGTCTGTGTCATTATTCATCACGGATGGGTCGGAATCCCCGGCTACTTGGCCTCAGGGAAGGCTATGCCGGAGCACAGAGGAACCAAGGGAAGCCCTGTTCCTGGATAATAACTCCAATTTGTTGTGTGAAATGAAAGAGTGAGGATTAGACCAAGTCGCAGCAGCACAAATCTCATCAAGGGAAAGTCTAGCCAAAAAGGCTGATGATGTAGCAACAGACCTACTAGAGTGGGCCTTAATTAGTCTGGATAGCTCTAGATGCAGACTAGCATAAATTAAGGAAATGCAATCAGCAATCCACCCGGAAATAGTCACTTTACAAACTACCTGGCCCTTTCTGTTCTAAGAGAAAGCCACAAAGAACTGGTCTGACTTTCTAAATTCCTCAGTCCTCTTTAAATAAAAACATAATTGCCTGTAGATCTCTAAACAATGCAAGATATATTCTCCTTTATTAGAGTAATTAGGAAAGAAGACCAACAGTTGAATAGACTGACTGACATTAGCTTCAGAGGCCACTTTAGGGAGAAAGGAAGGATTTGTTCCAAGAGGCACCCTGTCCTTAAGAAAGATCATGAACGGTGGTTTAATGCACAGAGCTTGAAGTTCTGAGACCCTCTTGGCAGAGGTAATGGCTACTAAAAAGGCTGTCTTCCAGGAAAGAAATTTAAGATCGCATGAACCAGCTGGTTCAAAACGTTTTTGTGTTAGGGACTTCAGCACCAAAGTCAAGTCCCATGGTGAGGACAGATCCTTAATAGGAGGTGTGACGCCCCTGCACTGGCCCAGTAATCAAGGATCCTTAATCGTCACTGCTGGTAACAGCTGGGGGACGTGCACACTGGGAGGGTGACAAGTGCAAACACAGAGCTAGGGGATGTGCCCACTGGGAGGGTGACAAGTACACACACACACGGAGCTAGGGGATGCACACTGGGAGGGTGAGAAGCACACACACAGAGCTAGGGGATGTGCACACCGGGAGGGTGACAAGTACACACACAGAGCTAAGGGACGTGCACACTAAGAGGGTGACAAATACACACACAGTAAAGTGCAATTTCCCTTAAGAGCAGAAAGATCACAGTCAGTCTGGGGCTGGTTTTCCCTCTTTCTCCAGATCCTCAATAAGACTTCCCACTGGCACAGCTATAGGGTTGAGATCTCAGCCAAGTGGCCAAGCTAAGACCTCCACCACCCTCTCTGCCCAACCAGTGCTTTGTGTCTCTGCCCAAGTAGCTGGCACACACGCACTTTGATATTTGATTTATACAGAAACACACACCTGGGAAAGGCTGGCACATGTTTACTAGCTATGCCCCCTTCTGCCCAGACTACAAGGTACTTCCGACTGGCAACAGCCACTACTTATCAGCTACTTAAGGCCCTTAACAAAGGGTGTCCAATCTTACTGTGAAATGTTACTATTATCCAAATGGTAGTCTGACCAAGCCAGCCCTCAAAATATCTAACTAAAAGAATCTCTTGCCTGAAGGACGATACCCTGCAGAAACAGTACCCACAAACAATTTACCTGAGGTCCGACCTACAATTTGCTAAGGTTAATACCTTAAACTGTAATGTAATCCTATGTACTGTATACTGCTGACCTGGGTCTAAAGCACCTTTAGTTTGTCCCCCATAGTAAATTGACTTCCTCTCTGTTTTAAACAAACTAGTTTGCCCCTAACATTCTATAACATTATCTCTTAATCTGAAAATGAAACCCTGAATAGTGTATTATCATTCTGGTCTCCCAC
The DNA here is from genome assembly GCF_019279795.1 of Protopterus annectens. Classification (NCBI taxonomy): domain Eukaryota; kingdom Metazoa; phylum Chordata; order Ceratodontiformes; family Protopteridae; genus Protopterus; species Protopterus annectens. The sequence continues at coordinate 772,549,408 of NC_056749.1, read as the reverse complement.
CTAAAGCCCTGAAAATTATTCTCTAAACTCATAACTTACAGCTAGCAAATACCCTGCAAGAGTATAAAACAAAAGTCTAAAACATTTGGTATAACTTGGTGTAAAATTAGAAGTTATGTACCTACCATAACGTTCCATGTTAGTTGTCTTCTCTCGCCTTCTTTCTTGCTGGATGGGTTCGGAGCCGATCCTCGGCTCCGACTCGGCACTTGCTAAGCTCGAGAGCTAATTTTACCAGCTCGAGGCAACCCTATATCCCATGATGCAAGGCGGAGATTACTCAGATCTCGTTTGGTAGCTAAAGAAATGGCAGTATTTTCTTCCAACTTAGGAGGAAGAAATAAAAAATGCTAAATAACATCATAACCCTCTAGAAAGGATCCACTAACCTAGTGACACTAGGAGTTGAACAGCTAGAAAAAGGTAATAACCTCTTAATAGAAGATGTATAATCTTCTCGGTCAGACCAGGCTAGGGGGAAGGAGGGCAGGTCGCAAGAAAGAAGGCGAGAGAAGACAACTAACATGGAACGTTATGGTAGGTACATAACTTCTAAATGTTAAGTTGTCAATCTCGCCTTCATTCCTGCTGGATGGGACCGCGTCCCTAGCACCTCTATCCTGGGTGGCTCAATGGAACAGACTCTTGAGAACGGTGGAACCAAAATTTGCTCTGTCTCTGGAGACCAAATCTAATTTGTAATGTGAGACAAAGGTATGAGGAGAGGCCCATGTGGCTGCTGCACAAATAATGTCTATTGGAAGTCTAGCTTGAAAAGCTGTAGATGTAGCTAGAGCTCTGGTAGAATGGGCTTTTGGGTTAGAAACCAACTCTTTGCCTCTGAGCTGATAAATGTAAGTGAGCACGGAAGACAGCCACCTAGATAAAGTTACCTTAGAAACTGGAAGGCCTTTCCTGTTCTCTGCATAGGATAGAAAAAGTTGATCAGATTTCCTAAAAATTTTTGTCTTATCCAGATAATAGCTCAGCTGACGGTGAACATCGAGATAATGTAACTTTTGCTCAGCTCTATCAGAATAATTCGGGAAAAATACTGGAAGATCAATGGACTGATTTAGGTTAGTCTGAGATGCCACCTTTGGTAAGAAAGATGGATTAGTTCTTAGGGACACCCTGTCTTTGTGGAATACTAGATAGGGAGGGCGAACACAGAGAGCATGAAGCTCAGATACTCTCCTGGCAGATGTAATGGCAACTAGAAAAAGTGTCTTCCAAGAAAGCAATTTCTAGGAACAGACAGCTGCAGGTTCGAACGGGGGAAGAATCAAGGATGTTAAAACTAAATTTAGATCCCACTGTGGTGGGGGGTCTCTAATAGGAGGTTTCAATAAAAAGATACCTCGAAGGAATGTCTTGCAAAGTTTATGTGACATAATGTTGTGGTCCAAAAAGCCTATATGAAAATTTGAAATGGCTGCCAGCTGAACTTTCACTGTGGAAGAAGAGGATCCTGAATGAAAAATGTCAGCCAGGAAGTCCAATACCGAATGAATTGGAGTAGTATAGGGGTCTATGTTCCTAGCTTTTGCCCAGAAAGAGAAACGTCGCCATTTACTAGTGTAAATCCTTCTGGTAGAAGATTTTAGGGAAGCTACTATGATATCCCGTACAGGATTAGAAATCATAGGAAGCCTGGCTAAGGATGGAAGTGGAGCAACCAAGCAGTGAGGTTGAGAGAATGTATGGATTGGTGCAGTTGACCCGACTGGTGGGTCAGAAGATCTGGAACTGGGTCCAGATGCCATGGCTGTACCAAGAGATAATGATGTAGGAACGGAAACCAAATCTGTAGAGGCCAATAAGGGGCAATGAGAATCAACTTGGCTCTCAAGGCGGTTGCTTTCTGAATTAGCTGAGGTATCAGCGGAAAAGGGGGAAAAGCATAAAGAAGTCCCCGGGGCCAATCTTGGGTTAGAGCATCTCTGGGGGGATGGCCTGGAAGGGGGAAGAGAGAGAAGAAGTCTGGGCATTTGCTGTTTTGAGGTGTAGCGAAAAGATCGCAGCAAGGAAGGCCCCACTTCTGAAAAATCTCTTCCGTCACCGATTGTTTGAGAGACCACTCGTGAGGCATGAGAATAGCTCTGCTCAATCTGTCCGCTATGATGTTGGATTTCCCGGGGATGTGCGTTGCTATCAGAAACCGGTGACAGGAGATTGCCCATTGCCAAAGTCTGAGAGCCTCTCGACACAGTGGATAGGACTTGGTACCGCCCTGTTTGTTTATGTACCACATTACGGACATATTGTCTGTTTGGACTGCAATAGTTCCCAGGGGAAGAGAGTCGTTGAGGGCTTGCAACGTTAAAAGCACTGCTCTCATCTCCAGAACATTTATGTGCAGATGGTACTCGAAAGGTTGCCAAGTGCCATGGACCATTCTGCCCTGATAATGCCCCCCCACACCCAATCAGGGAGGCGTCCGATGTAACCGTAGCAACCGAGGCAAGAGGAACAAATGGTCTGCCTTGATAGATTTGAGGGGACGATATCCACCAAGTCAGATGTCTTTTGCAAGTTGGAGTTACTATGATCTCGTGACGCATGGGAAGTTGTTGAAAGGACCACTGGGTGAATAGCATCCATTGTAGCAGCCGCATGTAAAAGCGGGCGAGGGGAAGAAGTGTTATGGCGGCCGCCATAAGACCCAGTACTTTCAGAGCAAATCTGGCCTGAAATTTGTTGCTGAATAGAATCACTTGGACGTGTCTTTGAATGTCCAAGATCCTTTGGTCTGTCAACCTTGCAGAAAGTTGTACGGTGTCCAAATTTGCGCCTATAAAAGTAATATATTGACAAGGCGACAAGGCAGATTTTTCGAAATTTATAGAAATTCCTAGCCCTTTGCAAGTGTGAATGGTGTAATTTCTGGCTTGGAGAAGCTGATGCCTGGTGGTGGCAGTGAGGAGCCAGTCGTCTAGATATGGAAACACCTGGAATCCTTGACGTCTCAGGTGAGCCGTAACCACTGCCATGCATTTGGTGAACACTCTGGGGGCTGTAGTGAGTCCAAAGGGCAGGGCTCTGAATTGGAAGTGACTGGTCCCCAGCCGGAAGCGGAGAAATCTTCTGGAGCGTCTGTGAATTTTTATGTGATAGTACGCATCCTGAAGATCTATCGAGCACATCCAATTGTCCTTGCCCAGAAAGGGCAGAATGGACTGAAGCGTAACCATCCGGAATCTTGATTTCTTTACAAACTTGTTGAGTTTGCTCAGATCTAATATTGGTCTCCAGTCCCCTGTCTTTTCTGGAATTAAAAAGAACCTTGAGTAGATTCCGGATCCTATTTGGTCCGCTGGGACTGGCTGGATGGCTCTTTTTACTAGCAGTTTTGATATTTCTAGTACTGCTAGTTCCCTTAGACCGGGTGGAACGTCTGGAAGGGTTCCCTTTTGTTGAATTGGGGTTTGAATAAAGGGAATTTTGTAACCCTCGAATATAATTGACTATACCCATTTGTCTTGAGAAAGGGAAAGCCAGGCTATTGAGTACATTGATAATTTTCCCCCGACTGCCTCCGAAGGCGGACAATTGAGCAACATCTCAGGGATGCTGGAAGGGTTTGTCAGAAAGAGGCTCTCTGCTACCTTGAGTCTGCAGACCCCCTCTGCCCCTAGGGCGGCGTCTATTATTGTTACCCCCTCTACCTCTGGGGGTAAACTGACTTCGTGCATCAGGCGTGACTCCTTGGGATTTGCGGAACCACATTTTCCCTCCCTTCTGTCCTTTGGGGTAAGGTCTAGAAGGGGTGGAGAAACGGACTCCTATGGCAGAAAGAGTCTTGTCATCTTGTTTGCATCTAGTCAAAGTGTCTTTCACTTGAGGACCGAACAAGGTCGAGCCATCAAAAGGGGAGTTTGTGAAAGACGCCTTGAAGGGGTCTGCAAAATTACAAAGCCGCATCCAGGACTGACGCCTTAAAGCCACTCCTGTGCCTGCGGCCCTACTCGCTCCATCGGCTGCATAAGAAATGAGCCGCATGGAGGAGTTAGCAATGGAGTTAAGGATTCCTAGCTGTGAGCTAATCTTGTCCTGAGACCCAGCAGCTGACGGAGCCTGTAAAACTTCTCCCAACTCTTTAAGAACATCTCTTTGAAGGCAGGTGAAGTGGCATAAATAGTTCAGCGATCTCATGGCAAAAGTCGCTGAAGAAAAAATCCGCTTACCGTACCTGTCCATAGTCCTAGAATCTTTATTAGGAGGATGGACAGGTACTGAAGAATCAGCTAATTCCTTCTTGGTGGCAGCAGCCACCACCATGGCATCAACTGGGACACCTTTTGTTAAGTATTGTCTACCTTGTAGGGCCGTAATAAATTTTGAAGGTCTCCTGGGGGTAGGTTCCACCAAATCTGGAGCCATCCACGCCTTCCGAGCCACTACTTCCATGAGAGGGTCGAAAGGCGGAGACACCCAGGAGGTGGAGGGTCGAGATCCGAATGCCTCCAGGTATACTGACTCGTCCTCGGAGGGATTAAGGGAGGGCCAGTTCACCCTCTGTTTAAAGATTTCAAGGATGTCTGAAAATGAGACATCCTCAGAGGAGGACCTTGGGGATCCCTCCGACTCATCCAAGTCAGTATCTGATGTAGTAGACTCAGGGGAGTCTAAATGTTTCCTCTTACATGTCCTCTTATTGGGGGATTCTCCTGACGGATCAGGAGAAGCCTCGGAAGAGGAAGATATTCCCAATGGGGAAACCTGAGGCGTTGGATCTCTGGGTCCGGGAGCAAGAGAGTGGGAAGAGACGTCAGCAGGCACTGTAGTGGGAGGAGCTGATGGAACTGTCCGTTGACTAAGCCCAGGGGCTAGTACACTCATCACCTCGAAGGCTCCCCCATCAGAGAGACCAGAAGGCTCCCGCTCCGAAGAGATAGGAACCCCAGGCCTCACCAAGAGGGAAGGCTCCGAGGCAGATGTCGGGGCCGAGCTCACCAACGCCGAAGCTCCGAGAGGGAGAACGGGGTCAGACAAGGGTCCGATGCCACTCGCCCCCTCGGAGCCGACGAGAGAGACTAGACGCCCGGATCCCTCCAACGAAGGTCTCAAGGAGGAAATCGGAGCCGAGGATGACGGAGCCGAAAGGGGTGGTATCGGCTCCGAAGTCACAACGGTACCGGTTCCGAGGAGCTCCGGCTCCGAGCTCTGTAAGAGAGTCGAAGGAGGAATGTTAGGTGGATGTGATATAGCTACCACCTGTTGAGATGGGCTATGGAGTATTTGGGCCAATGCCTGAGACTTTAATAGTCTACTCACCACTCTCTCAAGGTCGTGATCAGATAGCCTGGATGACCGAGAAGATCGGTATTTAACAAAAAATAATATTTATATGTAAAAAGTTAAAGGGGGTAGACAAAAAGTCTCTGAAAAGTTTACTTACCTAGAGCTGGTAAAAGAAGGCACCTCGTTAGCGAAGCGGCAAACGAGATCTGAGTAATCTCCGCCTTGCATCATGGGATATAGGGTTGCCTCGAGCTGGTAAAATTAGCTCTCGAGCTTAGCAAGTGCCGAGTCGGAGCCGAGGATCGGCTCCGAACCCATCCAGCAAGAATGAAGGCGAGATTGACAACTTAACATTATAGTTTAAAAATACAGTTAAAAAACACAGCCATTAAGGTAACACTAAATACATACCATACGGCTCCAGGAAGCCTAAGAAAACACTTGTAGTCAGTGTTGGGCTCGAGCCAAGCCTCTCACTGCCCCCAATTTCCACCCACCCTCAGTGCCACTAATTTTATAGTTACACAACCACACCCCGTTATTACATCCTATCATCTTTCACCTAACATACTCTGTCCACCCTGTTATAACATCCTATCAGCTTTCACCTAACATACCTTCTCCACCCACTCTATTACCTCTAAACTTACCATCAGATCTTCTGCTGTTGTGTCATACAAAAAACAGATCCTAACTAATATACTCCTCCTCTCATAATGCTATAATTCTCTTTACTACCCATTCTGCTGGCCACTTATTTACTCACCTTGTATGAAAACCAGTTTCTCACTGGTTATCAGTACCCAAAAGGCCATACTATAACCCCAGCTGTAAAGCATCCCACCTTCAGCCATGCTAATAATAATGAGTCCAACTCAATATCCTGTTCACTCTTTCAGCATACCAACCCATGGCACATTAGCTGTACATCTAGACAATACTACAAACTTATAAACAAACTCCTGAAGCTTATCTCTAAGTACAGACCTAGCCTAATACTTGGTGGTGATATTCACCCCAACCCTGGCCCATCCACATCTGATATATACACCCCCCTCTACTTGTAACCTAAGCTGTAAAACTATAATCAATAGACCAACTAACTCTCTCCTGGCCTGTCATCTCAATATTAGAAGCATTAATAACAAGGTACATGAACTGCATGTACTCCTGGATCTCCACTCCCCTGAGATTCTCTGTCTATCTGAAACCTGGTTAAAACCTAACACTACCAACAACGAAGTGTTACCACCTGGGTATAACATACACGGGCTGGATCGTGTTTCCAGGAAGGGGGTGGGGTAGCTATACTCTACAAATCTGAGTTGAATGTGCCCATAGATGTTACTCAACCACCTCAGATTAATAACTCCGAAATTCTTGCCACTAGATTGCAACTTAACAAAAGTAAATGCATCAACATCATCTGCATGTATAGTCCCCCAGGTAACAATATAGCCACACTTGAAGATACTCTACACTGGCTAGCATGTCATTACCCTCAAGAAACCCTACTACTCAGAGATTTTAACATAGACTGGGGCACCTATTCCTCAGAATCCCCATCTGCCCATATTAACCTGGATGCATTTACACAATACATAACTATCTCTACCAGGGTAGGTAAACCCAACCAAAAAGAAAACATACTCGACTGGGTACTTGTAAATAGTAACCCCCAACTGTACACCGTTGGTACCCTCCCCAATAACCTAAGCGACCACCATCTCACTTATATAGTTAAGCAAAAAGCCATTAATCCCCAACAACCCTTAATCAGAAAAGTCAGAAACAAAAAAGACTTGGACCCTGCCAGATTCCGACAGGAACTTATCTCCGGTAACTGGTCTAGTCTAAAACACCTCCCCTTAGAGGAGGCAGTTGCATATTTTAACAACACATTTCTTGACATCCTTGATTTGCATGTACCTGCCCGTTCAAAGAGAACACAAGCACAAACTGCACTAGGCTTTCTAAAGAGTCTAGACTAAAAATTACCAGTAGAAACACATTTTGGGCTCTATGGCGCTCTATTAAAGACCCCCATGATCATGTTAAATACAGGCAAGCTAGGAATGAAACTAAAAAAATCCATTTTACGAGACAAAAAGCAATACTACTGCAATTTACAGACAGCAAACCAGACCAATCCTCAGAAGTTCTGGGCAAGATTGAATAATCTACTTCATCCTGGAAAAACTTCTACCCCTACCCCTGCTGCTACCATTGATAAACCCCCCGAGGAAGTTTCAGATAGTTTTAACCGATTCTCTACTGAGACAATTCAAGCCCTAGTTAGCAAATTACCCCCTAGCTCCCCTGGCCCTGTACCATCCCTATGAACCTGCTCTCGTTCAGCTTCCAAACAGCGTCCACGTCACTTATCCGTACCTTGATCAAAAAATTAAAACCCACCACACTCTCTGCTGATCAACTCCCCGAGTACCTTCAAAAATCAGCTGATGCTGCTGCCTACCCAGTATCAATACTAATTAATCGTACCATAGCAACTCATGCACCACCTAATCCAGAATCACCTCATGGCAGATACCCAACACGGCTTCTATCCACACCACAGCACTACTTCAGCCCTACTAGTTTTTACCAATACCATAAACAAGAACCGTAACAATAATCACATATCCTCAGCCCTCTTCTTGATCTTTCCAAGGCATTTGACATGGTTGACCACCAACTCTTGATTCACACCTTGCAAACTTTCTGTCTAGATTCTAAAGCCCTTCAATGGTTTAAACCCTACCTCAATGGGAGACAGCAGGCTCTTCTTTGGCAGAACAAACTCTCTAACCTTCTACCTAACACCCTTGGAGTACCACAAGGCTCCATACTAGGGCCGCTACTGTTTTCCATCTTTATTAACGACTTGTATACTGTCATCCCAAATGTCAGCTGTATCCAATATGCTGACAACTCCACCCTGATTTGCTCAGCTACATCTCCTACAGATTTATGGTCTGCCACTCAGTCCACCTTCAATACTATAGAAAACTGTCTATCTGAACGTCGATTGATACTAAATCCCCAAAAAAATAGAATGCTGTTATTCTCATAAACACAAAGGTCTGCTGCTTTTACCTTTACCATAAATGCAAATGATGGCACAATAATCTCCCCCGACCCCTCTACAAAACTATTAGGTGTCATTATTGATAATAACCTAAACTTCGACCTACACATAAACCATTAGATCAAAACCATCAATAAAAAACTAGGATCACTTTACAGAATAAAAGCCTTCCTAACCCCTCCAGCCAAAATTGTCATAGCTCACTCTCACCTACTTTCAACACTTCTATAAGCATCCCCTTCTACTCTCTAATCTTAACAAGACTGTACTTAATAAACTCTCAACCTGTTATAATCACATTGCCTGGTTTGCCACTGGCCTGGCTTTTAGGACACACCACTGCATCAATCTTAACCAGCTTGGGTGGCTTGAACTACCCAGTCTAATCCAATACAACCTACTGATTATGGCTAATAAAATCCTTTATACTCCAGATAATACTCCACCACTTAAAAATCTTATCATCCCCTATAACAATCCCCGACTGCTTCAATCCTCTAACAGACTACTAATTCAGACAATCAAAATTAACAATGCAGCCGGTGATTCCCTTTGCAAACTCTGCAGGCAGAGCCTGGAACTCACTTCCAGCTGATATTACTTTGCTCTCCTCCCTACGCCAATTTAAAACTACACTCAAACAACATCTGGCACTAAACTGGCTTTGCCACTGCCACAAGCCTGGCTAACTCTCATCAAGAATGTGAAAAATCTATTAATCAGATTACTGTTGAATTTATCCCTGACTGTCACCAGGGAGCAACTCTAACTTGTCGAACTTGTATATCCATATTTGCTTATGTATTCTTTGTCAATACCATATTTGTAATATGTTTTCATTGTTTTTATTGTATCTGCTTACCTTGGAGCTTTTCTCCCCAGGCCTCCGCTGAAAATGGACATAAATCTAGTCGGACTATCTCGGTCAACAAATGTAAAATAAAAAAATAAATAAAAAATTAGGAGTTGCCTGTACTGTGTCACCAAATACATAGCAAGTACTCTCAGAGCTTAAATATGTCTCACAAATATCAGCCACAAAGATAGGTTTAAATATATTTAATAATAAATAATAAAAGAATAAGACAATACTCAGTAAATCAACACAGCAACTTCAGAGTTCAAAAATCACAGTAAGTATTTTAAAACAACATTGCAGGACAGTCTCGTTCTCAAATTAATACAGGAAACATCTAAACTAATCTTTACTATATTCCTATCTACATCATAAAGAGATACTATGCCCTAAATCAAAGACAAAATACAAAATGCCCAGCCTCTCTCTGAGAGAGTTCTTAAATTAATATCAAATATTACTGCTGGGTTAGATTGGATGACAGTATTTTTTGTCACCTGACTTAAGTTCCTAAGCTAAATCCCCCAATGTAGCATTTGACATCTCCTTGTGAAAAATACATAGTCTTCAGATGTTTGCAGTTGCTAGAAGACATAAAAGAATAAAACAGTTACAAAACAATGCAGAAGGTACCCTAGTTCTAGACATCCTGTCTCCTTGCTGCATTGACATATAACACAATTGTAAAACACTTTAATTTCAACTTATTTTCTTGAAGTTTTGCAGGTTAACTCGGTATGTTCTAGTTTCTACTGTTAAAACATATACATTTGCACAGGTATACAGTTTATATACATTTCTGTTCTTTTCCAGTAGAGTACACTGTGGACACATCCTAGAAGCTCAGTACTGTACAAATCCTGTTCAACACACACTTCTGTAGCAGTAGTTTAATATACACATAGCATACAGTTCTAATACATTTTGTAACACAAGCAAATGCATCATGCTGGCATTCACAAATGACATATAACTATTTACAAAAGTCCAGATAGCTGGGCTGGCAGTGTCTCCTTTTGTTACATTTCTATATAAATCATATCAATATTCTCACATGACATAATTATTTATAAAATTCCAGCTAGCTGGGGGTGGCAGTATTTCCCTTGTGTCACAGGAGGTCTAAGAAGAAAAACTCCTTTCAGAAAGGCTTTGAACAATTGGGAAGAAAAGGAAGGCTCATCATTGATATGGAAATCAGAGATGGCAGCTAAATGGAGCTTAATGGTAGAAAATCTCACCCCATCCAGAAAAAGGGAAGATAAGAAGAGCAAAATATCAGGAATAGGGGCTGAAAAAGGATCTAGATTCTGCTGTCTGGCCCAAATGGAAAACATTTTCTACTTGCTGGAATACACCTTCTTTGTGGACAGCTTTTGAGAAGCCAAAATAATGCTCCTCACCAGGGAAGGAAGCCTGGACTGTGAAAGGATTACTGGAACTAGAGAAACCATGCGGTTAGATGAAGAGTCCGGAGATTGGAAATTGGAAGCCCCCAGGGATGGGAAATGAGATCCGGAATGGGATCTAGTATCGAAGGTGGATACTGCAGACGAGACCTTAGGAAGGACGAGGCCAGATAGGATCAATGAGGATAAGACAGGTCGACGAGCTTTCTGTAAGACTTTGGGTATTAGGGGAATAGGAGGGTAAGCACAGAGGAGACACTGAGGCCAATCGTGAATAAGAGCATCCCTGGGTGACTCCCCTGATGGGGAGATCAGGGCAATGTAATTACTGCATTTGTGGCTGACTGTGGAGGCAAAGAGGTCGCAGCATGGTTGACCCCAATTGTCAAAGATTTGCCTTGCCACTGACGGATTCAAGGACCACTCACGAGGAGTCAAGATGGACCTGCTGCGTTTGTCAGCCAACACGCTGGAACTCCCGGGTATATGAGGTGCAAAGAGAAAGCACCTGAAGACATCACCCATTCCCACACTCTCATGGCCTCTCTGCACAGAGGATAAGACTGTGTTCCCCCTTGCTTGCTGATATACCATGCAACTGCCATGTTCTGTGTCTGAACTGCTATAGTACCCAAAGGGAGACATTCCTGAAAGGCTTGCAACGTTAGAAGGACTGCTCTCATCTCCAGCCCATTTATGTGCAATTTGGCCTCTATGGGGGACCACATGCCTTTAACCGTGCTATCCTGAAAATGGCTCATCCCCACCCCAGCAGGGAGGTGTCTGTGGTCACTGTGGCCTTGGGCGGGGAAAGACAAAATGGCCTGCCAAGAAATAGGTCCTGAGACTAAAGCCACCAAGCAAGATGATTCCTGCACACCTGAGATAACTTTATTGTCACTGACATGGGCTGTGAGAGAAGGGACCACTGGAATGCCAGGGTTCACTGGAGAAGTCGCATGCAATACCTGGCAAGAGGCACCAACTGAATGGCAGCTTCCACAGAGCCTATTGTTTTGAGAATCAAATGAACAGGTGGGAGTTCTAGATCCAGCAAAAAAGAGACTTGATCTCGAATGAGCTGGACCCTGCAAGGAAGCAGTTCTGCAGTCTACGATACTGTGCCCAGCAGGATTCAGATAAATTCCAAGTTTTGCTTGGAAATAGATTTGACTTTGGTAGATTCACTGTGATGCTTAGATGCTGAAAAAGACTGAGGACATATCTGGTCGCCAGAGATTGCTGATGCCTCATAGGAGCTGTGAGAAGCCAATCATCCAGGTACAGAAAAACTTGGAAACTATGCAGCTGGAGATGAGCTGCCACCACTGCCACACATTTGGTAAACACCTGGGGACTGTGGTGAGTCCAAAGGGCAGGGCATTGAGATGATAATGACTGGCCCCTAACCGAAAGCATGTCTCCTGGAGCACCTGTCAATCTTTACATGACAGTATGCATCCTTGAGATCCACTGAGCACATCCAATCATCCTTGCACAAGAGAGGTAGAATGGATTGTATAGTGACCATCTGGAACTTGGACTGTTTGACAGAAAGGTTTAGCTCGCTGAGCTCTAGAATCGGACGCAGGTCCCCGGTCTTTTTCAGCACAAAAAAGAGAGAGTAAGTTCTGGACCTTTGCTGTCCTGTTGAGACCTCCTGAATGGCTCTTTTCTGAAGGAGGTCTTGCAGCTCGAGATATGCCAACTCCCTTTAGCAAGGTGGTACATCTGGGAGAGATTTTCAAACTGGAGGGGGCTGAGAGAAGGGAATGGAGTAACCCCTGGAAATAATTTTTAGCACCCACTGATCGGAAGTGAGACTTGTCCAGGCTAGTGGGTGAAGGGAGAGATAACCCCCGACTCCTTCAAGGGCAGGACAGTCAGGCAGCGCCTCAGGAGGACTGGAAGGGCTTCTCCGAGAAGGCTTCTCGGGAGCCCTGGTTTTGCAGACCCTCTCTGCCCCAGGGCAAAAGCTATCATTGAATCTCCTGCCCCAGCCCGTGGAAGAGGATTCCTGGGGAGTATACTTAAAGGAAGACTGAGTCCTCCAGAACCAAAGCTTCTTACTTCCTCTCTGAGTTTTAGAAAAGGACCTCTGGGAGTAGAAAACTTGATTCCTACCACAGAAAGAGTCTTGCCTTCCAGCTTGCTATGGGTTAAGGTTTTCTTAAGAGAAGGTCCAAACAAAGTGCAACCATCAAAGGGGGCATTAAAGGGATCCAGAAACCCGCAAAGGCAAAGCCAGGAATGCTGTCGGATAGCAATGCTGATGCCTGCCACTCAAGAGGTGGCCTCCACAGTATTGGAGATCAGCCTCATCGAAGCATTAGCTAAAGAAGTGAGAGTAGACAACCTCAGAGAGACTAGACTGAAGGTCTCTGGAGGCAACAACACTGAAAGGTAAGTAGTAAGCTCCGAAACCAAATCCCTTTGACGCTGGGTAAAATGGGTCAAGTAATTAGTAAAGTAAAACTAGCATAAGACTGCAAAACCAAAAACTTGTAATAAACAAGTGGTCCAGACAGCAGGAAACGGTTGAATAAAATAATTTATTGTAAAATAGCACTTTTACCCTGGCACAATGCAGGGCTTTTCAAGTGAAATAAACAGACAACATAACCTTCCATTTAAATACCCCAATGAATAAAAAGGGTGCCAAAGAGTCTTAAAGCAGTACATACCCCTCACATTTAAAATGTTGCCAAAACAACATTATCCACTTTTTATAAAACAACATTACTCACATTTTATAATAATTCTACATTAAATGTGTTTTGTACAATAAATATTGTCATTCTCTGAACACATCAATAATATGAAAGCAATAAATCAACAATTTTCAGCAATTTTCAAGCAATGAGGGCTAAAAAAAACCCAAATAAATAATAATAAAAAAAAAAAGGCTTAATGGAGATGTGGTCATTTAAACTTGGGGGTGAGCTGCATTCAATTTTAATTGCCAGTAGGTTTCCCTACAGCACAACCAGTTTTCCAAATCACCCCCCTAGGGTCAACATGGACTTGTTCCAGAATTCTAAAAAGGAAACCCGAATGGTTTAGTTTTGCATGTAGGTGCCTATACACTGCATTATTCAAACTTTTCTTCTTGATATTATAAGTATGCTCATATATACGTTTGTTTAATGCCTTTTCAGATTTCCCTACATAAAAACTAGGGAAATCTTTACGTACAGCCAAGTACACTATGCCCCTAGTCATACAGTTACCCTTCCTAAAGTGTACAACACTTTTCATGTACTTATCCAGTGTTATAAATTCTTTATCAGTAACGTATTTACAATAACCACATCTCCCACATTTTCTTGTTCCAAAACCTCTCTGGGATCTAACTCCTTCCTTGTTTCTCTCAAAAAAATTTTTTAATTTGGTCCCAGTTTTAAAAACAAAAATAGGAGTCTCACTTATCTTACGTCCAATGTTTTGATTAAATTTTGACATTTTCCAGTTTTTCTCAATCAGCCCTTTAATTTCCTTTGAGACATTACTATATTGTATAACCAATGCCCTCAAAGTTCTGTTCACCAATAATTGTACAACTAGGAACATTCTGCAAAACTCTACCTAACAAGGATACATATTTAATACCCCATCCCTCAATAACTTCAACAGCCACCTCCTCAATCAAACTGTTTGGGTAACCCCTTGCCATGAATAACCCGGAGATAAAATCAATTTCAGATCATTCCTCTCCAAAGTCATTCTGGCTGCCCTAACCATCTGACCTTTCAATATAATTCTTTTCTGCTTCCAAGGGTGGGCAATGTTAAAGGGAATGTAAGAACTGCTGAAAGTGTTTTTCCTGTGTATTCTAGATTTTAAACATCCCTCACTTTTATCCAACCTCACGTCTAAATAATCAATTCCACTGATGTCAAATGTGTATGTAAATCTTAAAAAAATTAGTGATGGAGTTCAGAAACTCAATGAAGGTAGTTATAGTATCCACAGGTCCTTCCCGTATTATAAAAATATCATCCAAAAAGTGTTGGTACAATTTGATGTTTTCCAATAAACAGAGTTAAATAAATTATCTGTTTCCCATTTTAAGAGGACCAGGTTGGTGTATATGGGGGCACATGCTGCCCCCATAGCTATGCTCCCCCTTTAAACAGGTTAGGGGTGTAGCTATGGGGGCATATGCTGCCCCCATAGCTACGCCCCTAACCTGTTTAAAGGTCTCCTCCTCAAAATAAATAAAGTTGTTTTCCAACACAATCCTCATGAGCTCCACAAATAGGTCCACATCTAATAAGTAATGAACTTTTTTCATTCAAAAGTGCCCAAAATAAATCCAAACCCTCCTCCACAGGTATACAAGAAAACAGGTCAACCATATCAATGGTTAGAACACACTTCCCCTCCATATGTCTCAAATGTCAGACTCCGTAGGAAATCCCACGAGTCCTTTAGTAAGTGTGCATAATTGTCCACAATGTGTTTGAAAGTGTAATCCAGAAAAGTGGCTATAGGGTGGGTTTTAGATCCTTCATCCGAAACTATAGGCCTGTATGGTGGGTTCATAGTGCTCTTATGTATCTTGGGGATACCGAAAAAAGAAGCAATTCTACGTTTCTTAATTATCAGTATACTACCCAATTTCTGACTGTCTATTTTCTAGTATTAGTTCTTCTATTGCCAGGTCCACTTTCCTATACGAAATGTTAATTTCATTAGTAGACACCGGCACATATACATTGATGTTGTTCAAAATTTCCAAAATCTTACTAGAATAGTCAATAGTGTAGGGAAATCTGAAAGGGCATTAAACAAACGTATACATGAGCATTAGTCATAGGTGACTCTATAGTCAGGCACACTGATGTCCCACTCACCAGGCTGAACAAGGAGAAAATTACAGTCAGCTGCCTGTCGGGTGCCAGGATCCGCCACATAACGCATGCTCTCAAGTCACTCCACAACAAGTACAAATACGACTCTGTCATTGTCCATGCTGGAGTGAATGACTTGAGATGCACCTCCCCGGACTACATGAAAAGAGACATGGAAGAGCTCTTGGATCATGTGACCCAGGCAGGTATGACCCTAGCCCTGAGTAGCATCCTGCCTTCGCTCAGAATGATACCACAGTATAAGGACAAAATGATTGACTTCAACAAGTGACTAAGCTTCTGGTGTCATTCAAAGGGGATCCAGTATTTGTCTGCCTGGGAAGACATGATCGACAAACCATGATGCTTTGCCAGACATGGTCTGCACCTGTCACCCCTGGGATTCAGGTTACTGGCTAAAGCTCTTGCCACCCCCTATAGTGCCTTTTTTAGGCAAGGTTCAAAGGATAAAACTACCGCAGTAACAGATACAAGCATGCAAAATCTGAAGGTAATGCTATTCAATGCTAGAAGTCTAAACCTCAAAATGCACTCTCTCGAGGCACTCCTAAAAATGGAGAACATCGATATCTATGCAGTAACTGAGACCTGGTTCAAGGCTCCAGAGAGCACCCCTGCAATACCAGGCTACAATTCTTACCACACTTTTCGGCCACAAAACCAAGACCAAAACACGAAAGGTGGAGGAGTGTCCATATTCACCAAGGACATTCACACCTCCAGGCTAGTTGCCCAACACAATGCATCTGAAATTCTCCAGGTGCAACTAACACTACGTAAGACTGCAATCCAAATTTTAGCTTGCTAAAGATCCCCCACCATGCCCCAAGATTCTCACTACACCTTTCTAAACATACTGGAAAATATTAAGATACAACCAAACACCCTAATACTGGGTGATTTCAACTACCCTGCCATTAACTGGGAAAACTACTCGGGTACCAACTCCTTTTCCCAACGGTTCTTGGAATTCATAAATTCCAAAGCCCTGGATCAACTAATCCATTGTCTCACCAGGGGCTCCAATATCCTAGACCTGGTCATTACCAACATGGGAGATAGATGCTCCACACCAGTGGTCACCCCCTCATTGGTCAGGTCTGACCATAAGCAAATCACCCTTGACATCCACATCCCACCCCCATCTCCCAGTAAGGAAACCTCCTTAAAAAACTTCTCCAAAGCCAACTTCATGCTACTGAAGTCAAAAGTGACAAACTACAAAACACCCATGCAGACGGGATCTGGAAGTTCGACTGCAGAATCCTACACTAAGGCACTGTACGAGCACATCCACTCGTGCATGAATCGTGCCATCCCAAATAGAACCAAGATGCTCTTCTCCAAAAAAAGGAAGCCAATGTGGTGGTCCCCTGCTATAAACAAACTATACAACAGAAGGAAGAAACTGTTGCAAAAAAGAGGAAAATCCCAGGATGCAAAAAACTCCCTCACCAGCCTCAGTAAGAAGCTGAGATCCCTCATAAAATCCTCAAAAGCTAGTTACGAAAATAAAATTGCCAGTGATTCCAAAGACAACCACAAGGCATTCTATAGTTATGTCAAGAATCTAAATGGCAATGCTCAGATCTGCTCTGAGCTACAACAGAATGGCATTAAATATACTGATCCCAAGGATATTGCCAATATCCTGGCAGATTGATTTAGTGCCAACTTCACCCCCCTCTCACCCCCTAAAGGGCCCATCTCAATACCAAAAGATTGCCAAATTCCGATAATCACGGCCACACAGATAGAAACCGCACTCTCCAAAGCTAAGAATACAGCATCCATGGGACCAGATGACATCCCAGGCTGTGTACTACATGAACTACAAAATGAACTGGCACCTCACCTAAATGTCATGTTTAATCATAGCCTTACCTCAAGCTTCGTGCCCACTGAGTGGCGCATAGCTACAGTTATCCCGCTCCACAAGGGAGGATCTACCTTGGATCCCAGGAACTACCGTCCCATCAGTCTGACAAACCTGATCTGCAAGGGCATGGAACGGATTATCATGGAACTTATAAACAAAGACATTGGCAACCTTCAAACACTGGACCCCACCCAGTTTGGGTTTGTGAAGGGCCGATCTTGTCTCCTGAATCTGATGGACTTCGAATCAGTCTCCAAAGCTGTGGACGAGGGTAAGGAGGTCCACACAGCCTACCTGGACCTCGCCAAGGCCTTCGACACCATCCCCCACTCTGGAATCATAGATAAAATTACTAAGCTGGGCATAAATCCCTACGTCACTCGATGGGTTGCCAACTGGCTTACTGACAGAACCCAGACTGTAAAAGTAGCCGACTCCAAATCTAGCTCCAGACAAGTGACAAGTGGAGTACCTCAGGGTTCAGTCCTGGGACCACTCTTGTTTGGCAACTACTTCGCTGAAGTACATGCCAACACTAAGGGACTCTGGCTAACAAAGTTCGCAGATGACTGCAAACTGGGAGCCATTATTGAATCCCCAAATGATGTGGATAGTCTACAAAAGGGCCTTACAGAAACAGATGCCTGGTGCCAGAGCCATGGGCTCAAGCTTAATGCCAAGAAATGTAGTATAGTTATCCCCTTTGGAAAAAAGCATATACCCATGAATTACCACATAGGTGGCAGGACACTAAACACTGAAAGAGTGATGAGAGACTTAGGGACACAGGTGGACAGTGGTCTCACTTCCGATAACCACATTGCCACAACAGTCAGGAAATCCTTCCATGTGGCACACCACATCACAAAGGGCTTTTCATCCAGAAAAAAGGAGGTCATTGTCCCACTGTACTCATCCCTCATTAGACCCATTATAGAGTATAATGCCCCGTTTGGTATGTACCTCACAAGACATCTGCAACAGCTGGAAAGGCCACAGAAATACCTCACTAAAAGAATCACAGGCCTAAAGCAGATGCCATATGCTGACCATCTAAAAAAACTCCAGCTATACTCTGCAGCATATCGTCTACTCAGAGGCGATCTCTGCTTAACATACAAGGCCATGTCAAACCCTGAGCTGTTGGACATGCTCCACTTAAAGAAACCCCAATCCCTCAGAGCCACACGCTCTAGGGATCTAAACCTTGTCACCACAGTGAACAAAACATGCTGGAGGGATAGGTTCCTGACCCAGAAACTCCCCATACTCTGGAATAGACTGCCCATACATGTCAAGCAGAGCACCTCATTGGCCCACTCCAAAAGGAACCTTGATGATTGGATGGGAGATAGGAAATTCACCCCGGGGATCATGTCAGTCGCCCTGCTAGACAGGGGTCCAGAGAAGTAAATATTGTGGGAAGAAATATCCAGGGAATTGTTATGGCTAGGCTTGCATAGGCCCTAGGGCCAATAGCCTAGTACCAACCTATGAACCTATACTTACAATATCAAGAAGAAAAGTTTGAATAGTACATTGTATTGGCACCTATATGCAGAACCGAACCATTCGGGTTTCCTTTTTGAAATTCTGGAACAAGTCCATGTTGACCCTGGGGGGGGGGGGTGATTGGGAAAACTGGTTATGCTGTAGGGAAACCTACTGGCAATTAAAACTGAATGCAGCTCCCCCCCCCCCCCCGGGTTTAAATGACCACATCTCCATTAAGCCTTACTTAATTAAAAAGGCAGGGAAGTTGTAATCAAATATTTGTTTTTAGTACCCTCTAAGATATATATATATATATATATATATATATATATATATATATATATATATATATATATATATATATAATATATATATTAATTAGCCCTTATTGCTTGAAAATTGCTGAAAATTGTTTATTTATTGCTTTCATATTATTGATGTAATCAGAGAATGACAATATTTATTGTAAAAGACACATTTAATGTAGAATTTTTATAAAATGTGGGTAATGTTGTTTTATAAAAAAGTGGATAATGTTGTTTTGGCAACATTTTAAATGTGAGGGGTATGTACTACTTTAAGACTCTTTGGTGCCCTTTCATTCATTGGTGTATTTAAATGGAAGGTTATGGTGTCTATTTATTTCACTTGAAAAAGCCCTGCATTGTGTCACGGTGAAAGCGCTTGTGTGTTAACTATTTTACAATAAATTATTTTATTCAGCCGTTTCCTGCTGTCTGGACCGCTTATTTATTACAAGTTTTTGGGTCAAGTAATTAGTTACTCTCAGACCAAAAGTAGCTGAGGCAAACACACATTTTCCAAAACAGTTGATCACCTGGGACTCCCTGCTCGGGGATGGACCGAGGAGCTTTGCTCAGCTAGCTCCTTTTTAGTAGCAGTGGCCACCATGATGGCATTGACATGGACCCTTTTGCTCCAAAAAGACCTATCCTTGGGAGGACTGAGGAATTTTCCTGCTTTCTTGGGTACAGGTCCCACTGTGCCACGCCCTGCTGATGATAACGTTCACAAGCTTGTCAGCCGGGGGGGGGGGCCCGGTAGAAGATGGGCCTATCCCAAACACCTTCAGGAACAAGGACTCATCCGAAGATGGGGAAGGGGAAGACCATCCGCCTCTCTGCTTGAGAACTTCCAGGATGTCTCTGAAGGACACCTCCTCTGGCAGACGTCTGGGGACCTCTCTCTCCCTCCTCACAATCCATGACCTCGGTGAGGGATTTTCCAGAGGAGTCCAAATGCCTCCTCTTACAAGTTGTCTTCCGAGAGGGTCCTCTACGGTGGGTTCAGGGGAGGACTCAGAAGAGATGGATAACCCAAGTGGGGCAGTGCCAGTCTGAAAAAGCTTGCAGGAAGGCTGACCCTGGACGGATGATGAGTCCTCAACACCCAATCCTGAGTAAGGCTGAGGAGAACCTTGAGAAGGAGACATAGCTGTCAAGTTGGAGAAGGTCCTCTCTACCAATAATGAAGGCTGACGGACTGGACAATGCCCCCTCATCCTCAGTGGCGAGGGGCACCTGGGAAAGGAGAAGGGATCCCAATGCAGCACCAACTCCCCCAGACAATATTGGCTTAGAGGTGCTGAAGCCCCCAAGGGAATGCAGCGGTCCAAAAAATAAGGATCCACACCCACCCCAAGGGAACTTGCACCAATCCCTTGGACGCTAGGTCCACTTTTGTCGGAGAGCTGAGACCCTGATGGTGTTGAAAAGGGGGGGGGTTACCCAACACCATTGGCCTCTCACTAGAAATCTCCCAGTCCTGATATTCCAAAACCTGCTGGAATGGAAGAGGAGCATGCAGACCTGTGGACGAGGAGGGTCTCTTAGCCATCTGAGCAGGGGACGGCAGCAAGCCCAACTCAATTTGGGTCTTGAGGAAGTTCTCATCATCCTATCCACGTTCGATGGAAGGAGACTTCTTGAGGACCTGGACAAGGCTAAAGAGCAGCCAGATCTTGCTGGGGATCCCAGCTTAGATTCCGCAGTCCTATGCACTTGAGAAGGAGATCGGCTCTGATGACTCGGAACCGACCTCCTAGAGGACTGAAGGCGGGGAAACTACAATGATAACAGGCTCTGATGGAGCTGTCGGATCAGACAACCTGGAAGGTTCCGAAGGCTTTGAATCCACACTGGACAGATCCAACAAACTGGTTCGATCTGGGGACGGCTTGTTTCTAATCAGATCCGAAGGCCTCCGATCGGCCGAAGTCTTGGATCTGAGAGTCTGACCTGAAGCTCTAAGACTGACAGACCTTGGATCCAAAGCCGAAGAGGGTGGGCTTGGACCCAGGGATCTGCGATCCGATCGCCTCAGCTGTTTTGAAAGAGAGGAAGAAGAGGACCCCCCCAGAGGGAGGAGGGAGGTCTCTTCTTACGATCCTGCAAGGGTTTGGATAGGGATTCTGAAAACAAAGGACCCCCTGTGCCAAACCCTTCAGCAAAAGTTGGTTTAGGTGCTCTACTAGGGCCCTGGGTTTGAATGTGGCACAGATGTCGCATTCAACCTCCAGGTGCGCCGACCCCAAACAGCAGAGACACTCTTCTTGCGAGTCAGAGCATGGCATCTTCCAACCGCATAAGGAACACCTTTTAAAGCCTGAAGGCTTTTCAGCCATGCTAACTAACAATTCCCACACGCAAAGAAAGGAAAGGAAAGAGTTTTTTTTTTTTTTTTTAAGAAAAACGTACTAGGAGGGGAAGAATCTATCAACACCCAAAAAACTAGATTCTGAAAGGAAGGGGAGGTATTAAGCTTAATTAACAATTACAAAAAGCAGAAACTACACCCAAAAGGTAAAAGGAGAAGAAAGAAGCCAAGAAAAACAGCACTTAACTGTGTATCCTATGCTTGAGCCTGGGACCATGTCTGAGCGATTCAGCGGCAAACGAAATCTGAGGTTTAGAGTGTAGCACGGGAGCTTTAGCTCTGGATCTGTCTGAGAAGTTGCTGGCTCGGATTTGAGGTCGGATCCTAGACTCATCTGAATAATGACATGGGTAGCATCAGATCTACTGTTTATTTAAAGGCCAGGGAAAAATTTATGAATATCCTATTTCTATGTGATAAATGCAAAGTTTTCTTCATTAACTTCTTGGCTTTTGCCCAAACTCTGGCTTTTATAAATTTTAACAATCACAACACTGTACAGAAAACCCCTTCTTTTCTCTCTCCTCAGAGCCTACATACCTTTATAAGGAAATATTCCAACCTAATAGGGGTGGATATGAAATCAGAGAAGCCTTTCAGTCCACAAGGAATAATATGGAGCCACAACCTTCTTTCTATCATATTTTAGAAAAATACTTTTTCTCTACTGACTTAGACCCAGTGCACTTTAATACTACGGCTACTAAACATGCTGCATTTTCACTTTTCTTAACTCTCTATAGTTAATGCAAATTGTTATAAGTTTCACCATTTTACAATCAATCGTTTATTTTACATGTTATTTATGTGGTACTCTTAGTTTCACTACTTTACAATTAATCATTTATTTTACATGCTATTTATGTGGTACAGCCTCTGAGGTTCATAGGTAAATACTATACTATCAATCTGCAGACTATTATAAGCACTGCTACTACTCAGAGGTCAGAATCAAACTCTGTACTTTGCATCTGTGCGGTAAAATATTAATCATTATGCCAAACCCTAGCCCCCCAACACTGTTGCTTTTGGATGACCATGGGAGGACTTGAACCTACAATTTTCCGTATCTAAAGTCAAATGCTTTATCCATTAGGCTACAAGGCCCACCTGTGACCCATTATTAATGGCGATGTTGTGCATGAATGTTATTTTCTGATTGTATTTTTAAACTGTTGGTCTTTGATACCCATATAAAGGCAAAAACACGACAAACAAGTGAAGCACAAAAAAAACAAACTGAAACTGACACAGTTTACTACAAGAAATGCAATGAATAAGTGCTTTCGTCCCTGTATAATACAAGACTTCTAAGAACACAGTTTTATATAGTAAAATCAATTAGGTCATATGATATCAATAAATTACATCAATCAACAAGTATTTTTTTTTAAACTATAATATACATTAGGATGGTAAATCATATTAAAAACAAGAGTATGCATGCACTTAAGAGTAAACAAACCCCATAATATAAAATATTCCATAAAAAATGTTGCAAATACATGTATATATAAATACAAAATAAATATTATTTAATTTGAGCTTTGAATTTTAAAAGACATCCTATGGATGCTAATTCATTTAGCCCAGCCCATTGAACAGCATTAAAATATAAAATCCAGTACAATTTCCTTTTCTCCAAATAAATAGACCATCTCCCTTATTACATTCAATCTTGTCTATCACAATAATTTTAAAACAATGCCCTGGATATTCTAAAAGATGTTTATAGAGGGCTTAGTCATTTTTTTTTTCTTTTAAATCTGACACTGATGCACATATACCCTATCTTCCATCTTCGTTTCAGACTTGCTAATATAAAAGGCTGTACACAATTGGCAATGTGCTCCATAGACTATTCCAGCAGTATTACAGTTATATTTCCCTTTTATTTTGAAATGGTTCCATTAATTTCAAACAGATAATCAGTACAAATAAACTTACATAATGAACAACGTCCACATTTTCTCATGTACGTCCCCTTTTTTAATTTCTGCAAGTCTTTTGTGTTTCTAACACCATGACAGGAAAGGACCCTACTCCTAAGTTTCAGTCTTTGATGTCAGCCAGAAGTGCTCTTCGCGGCACCCACAATGTGCCCAGTAATGACTCCGTCTGCAATTCGTATGGGGTTACATGTACTGGTAACACAGTTAAATGCAACTGTACATTCTTTTTTATAAGCCCTATTGCTGCTACTACTATTAGGATTGTCTGGGTATCTTTCTTCTGCACTGCTCTTGTTTCTGCCTGCAGATCCAGATATTTTATGACTGTGTGTCTCTCTGTACGCAACACACTGTAGTCACTGGGTGTGGCGAATTCAATGATAAATGCTACTTTTGTCCTCTTTTCATGGACTGCTACATCCAGGACCGGCCTTTGGTCAACTGGTGCCCTAGGCAAAAGGTCTCCGCAGAGCCCCTCAACACCACCCTGTGCCCTCATCCTGATCCACCTACACCACCCAGATTACTAGAAAAGTGCCCCAGCTAGAGTGGCGCCCTAGGCAGATGCCTAGTTACCCTATGCCTAAGGCTGGCTAGGACTACATCCAGTTTTCTAGTATCTATCCTTACAACTGTTGGCAATGGATGATCCCATGTGATGTATCATTTTCTATGATAATTTGTGGCTCATGTTTCTACTGTTTTACAGCCACTTCAGTACCATAATGTTTGCACAATCCCCAGTGCAAGTCTTGCCACATTATTATGCCTTTCAATATACAGTTCTTCTGCCATTAGTATGTCATAGCCAGCAACAAGGTGTGCAAATGTTTCCATTTCAGTTTTACAAAACCTGTATTTGCCTGTTTCTCCCACATGTTCAATGGTCTTTGTAAACCAGTGTGTACGTAGGCCACTATCTTGGACCGCCAATATTAACCTTTCCTCTCTTGATTTGAATTTGCCTCTCCTTAACCATTCCTGCATTTGTTCCTGATCAACATGAGGTTCTTCCAAATGTTTTATATACCTGAAACTGTATTTAAGCATTTTCCACACTTCTTGCCTTCTCATCTGGTCCTTCGCCTTATATTCTTTCTTTTGTCATTTAGCACATTCTGCTGCTGCCTGATTTTTATCTACTTCTGGTTTGATTTCCATTCCTACTTGACACCAATATGCTTCTGCTAGATTAAGCAGAGAAGTAATCTTAGATTTATTCCACTAAAGTTCCAGAACTTCACTACGTTTGGGTATTGTGAGGATAGCAAACGTGTGGAGTTCCATGACTGCAGACCTATACATGTTATCAATTTCAAGGAGGCCCATCCCTCATTCGGAATGGGGAATATATAATCTTGGTATGCACTCATTTTTATAGATGACTTGGTGAGCATGAAGCATCCTTCTTGTTTTCCTATCTAACCTATCAAACACATTTTGGGGCCAGTCAATCACTCCAAAACTGTAAGTTAGGACAGGAAGAGCAAATTGGTTTATAGCCTGGATTTTCACCCTGGATGTCAATGGTGTTTTCAGGATTAATTTAAGTCTTCTGAAGTATTCCTAAGTTTTAATTGCATTTCTGCATGTTTTATTGTTGTTCTTTCATCAATTCTCAAATATTTATACACTTCCTCTTGCTGAAGTTCTTTTATATCACATTCTTGTCCCAAACTGAAGTTTCCCGGTGCTGCAGTTTTCCTGCTTTAAAGGTTGCTTTTGCACATTTAACAAGACCAAATGACATTCTTATACCATCTGAGAAAGTTTTGACGACTTGCAGTTGTACTTTCAGTTCTTCATCTGATGAGCTATACAGTTTTAAATCATCAACAAAGAGATGATGAGAAGTCTTTACACGTTGTTGTTTTCTAGGAGCCAAATTATACCCATGGCCTGATCTGTTAAGTAGACAGCTTAACGAGTTAAAGGCAAGGCAGAATAGCAGCGGTGACAGAGAGTCACCCTGAAATATCCCCCTTTGAATTTTTATCCCTGGGATAATAATTTCTCCTTTATCATGGCTTAATTGCAAAGTGGTCTGCCACTGTATCATGGTTACTGTAATGTAGTCAACCAGTGTAGGGTGAATCTTGTACATTTTTAAGCACTCTTTTATCCATGAATGTGGGATGCTATCAATGCTATCAAATGCTTTTTTATAGTCAATCCATGCCATACTTAGATTCTTCCCCTTTTTACAGTTCTCCATTATAACTTTAACAACAAATGATTCTTTGTTCCATATGACTTTCTTTTATTGCCCCTTTGTTCTACTGCCATAATTGTGTTTTCTTCTAAATGACTATGAACTCTGCCAGCATCAATTCCAGTGTATAGTTTATACGTTGTGTGAAGGGAAGTTATTGGTCTATAGTTTTTCGGGTAGCTTGCAGGTTCACTCAAGTAGGAGCACTGTCTTCCCTGTTGGCAGCCAGGTTGGTGTCTGTTCAGGGTGCTCATATAAATAGTTCTTACTCATGGCTAAATCTTCTTGCAAAGATGTTAATACTTTTAACCAGAAGTTAGGTACTGCATCTGGGTCTGGGGTTTTCCAATTAGAGGATTTTCTTAACTTTGTTTCAATCTCTCTGGCTGTTACTTCATCCCATTTCATATCCTGTACCTTTAAACTTCTTATTCTTTCTTTTACGTTTTCTATCCATTTAGCATCTTTGTTATGGTCCACAGGATCTTCATAAATACTTCTCCAAAATGTATCTGTTTCTTCTTTTTTGTGGTGGTCTTTCAATGTTCCCAGTTCTTTATAAACCTTTTTTGGGTCATCAATAAATTGCTTGTTTTGTACTTTTCCTTTAAACTTACTTGCAAATCTTCTAGTTTTTTTCGGCTGTGCTGCGATTTTTAGCTTGTTATTTGCGATAGTGCATGATAGATCCTGGGCTGTTCTTTCTAGGGAACTTCCACTTGGACCCTTTTAACTTCTCCAAGTCTTTTGGGTTTCTAATACCATGATAGTGGACCCCATTCTTAACTCAAAGTAGGATTAAAGTTCATGAAATTAGTATTGTTATAATCTTTGATGTCAGCCAAAAGTGCTCTTCGTAGCACCCGCAATGTGCCCAGTAATGACACCTTCTGCAAGTCATACGGGGCTACATGGATTGGTAGCATATCTCTAAATAAGACTGTCGATTCTTTTTTATAACACCTGTTGCTCCTGCTACTATTGAAACCATCTGGGTATCTTTCTTCCACACTGCTCTTGTTTCTGACTGCAAATCCTGATATTTTAGGACTTTGTGTCTCTCTGTACGCAAGACACTGTAGTCACTGGGTGTGGCGATCTCAATGAGCAATGCTACTCTTCTTTTCTTGGGGCACTATGTCTGGTTTTCTAGCACCTATCTTTTGAATTTTTGGTAATAGGTGATCCCAGGTGATGTAGCCATCTTCATTTTCTATGATGTTTTGTGGCTCATGTTTCCAGTGTTTTTTAGCCACTTCAGTACCATAATGTTTGCACAATCCCCAGTGCAACAGTCTTGCTACATTATTATGCCCTTCAGTACACAGTCCTTCTGTCATTAGTATGTCACAACCAGCAATGAGATGTGCAAATGTTTCCAATTAGGTTTTACAAAACCTACATTTGTCTGCTTCTCCTACATGTTTAATGGACTTTGTAAATCCATGTGTGTGCAGCCCACTATCTTGGGCCGCCAATATTCACCTTTCATCTCTTGGTTTGAATTCGCCTCTCCTTAACCATTCCTGTATTCATTCCTGATCAACATGAGGTTCTTCCAGAACTTTACTATACTTACAACTATATTTATGTTTTTTTTTCCCCATTTCTTGGCTTCTCATCTGATCCGTCACCATATATTCTTTCTTTTGTTTTTTGGCACATTCAGTTGCTGCCTGATTTTTATCTACTTCTGGTTTGATTTCTATTCCTGCTTGACGCCGATATGCTTTTGCTAAATTAAGAAGAGAAGTCATCTTAGATTTACTCACCTCATGTTTCAAAACTATCACTACATTTGGGTCTTGTGAGGTCAGCAGATATGTGTCGAGTCCCACAATTGCAGATCTATACATGTAATCAATTTCAAGGAGGCCCATCCCTCCTTCATAACAGGGAATATATAATTTTAGTATACAGTGATTTTTATAAATCATTTGGTGAGCATGAAGCATCCTTCCTCTTTTCCTATCTAATCTATCCAACATGTTTTGGGGCCAGTCAATCACTCATAAACTGTAAGTTAGGACAGGAAGAGCAAATTGGTTTATAGCTTGGATTTTGTTCCTAGATGTCAATGCTGTTTTCAGAATTAAAGTCTTCTAAAGTATTCCTTACTAAGTTTTATTCGCATTTGTTCATGTTTTATTGTTGAGCCTTCATCAATTCTCAAATATTTATACACTCCCTCTTGCTCCAAGTTCTTTTATATCACATTCTTGTCCCAAACTGATGTTTTCCTGGTGTTGCAGTTTTCCTGCTTTAAAGGTTGCTATTGCACACTTATCAAGACCAAATGCCATTCTTATATAATCTGAAAAAGTTTTGACAACCTGCAGCTTTGCTTTCAGTTCCTCATCTGATAAGCTATACAGTTTTAAATCATCGACAAAGAGAAGATGAGAAGTCTTTATACTTTGTTGTTTTTTAGGAGCCAAATTGTAGCCATGGCCTAAGCTGTTAAGTACACAGCTTAATCAGTTAATGGCAAGGCAGAACAGAAGTGGTGACTGTCACCTTGGAATATCCCCTTTGAAATGTTATCCCTGGGATAATAATCTGTCCTTTATCATGGCTTAAGTGCAAAGTGGTCTGCCACTGTTAACTGGTCACTGTGATATAACTGATCGGTGTTGGGTATATCTTATACATTTTTAAGCACTCTTTTTATCCATGAATGTGGGATACTGTCAAATGCTTTTTATAGTCAGTCCATGCCATACTTAAATTCTTCCCCTTTTTACAGTTCTCCAGTATGACTTTAACAACAAATGATCCTCTGTTCCATATAACTTTCTTTTATTGCCCTTTTGTTCTACTGCCATAATTGAGTTTTCTTCTAAATGACTATAAACTCCGACAGCGTCAATTCCAGTGTATAGTTTATATGTCATCGGAAGGCAAGTTATTGGTCTACAATTTTTAGGGTAGTTTGCAGGTTAACTCTTAAGTATAATCATTGTTTTGCCTATTATTAGCCAGGTTGGTGTCTGTTTGTGGTGTGCATATAAATAGTTCTTAATCATGGCTAAATCCTTGTGCAAAGATGTTAATACTTTTAACCAAAAGTTAGGTACTGCATCTGGGCCTGGGGTTTTCCAATTAGAGGATTTTCTTAACTTTGTTTCAATCTCTCTAGCTGTTACTTCATCCCATTTCATATCCTGCACCTTTAAACTTCTTATTCTTTCTTTTATTTCTTCTATCCATTTAGCTTCTCTGTTATGTTCCACAGGATCTTCATAAATACTTCTCCAAAATGTATCTATTTCTTCTTTTGGTGGTCTTTCAATTCATTTTACCTTGTTTCCCAATTCTCTATAAAACTTTTTTTTGGGGGTCATCAATAAATTGCTTATTTTGTACTTTTCCTTTAAACTTATTTGCAAATCTTCTAGTTTTTTTCGGCTGTGTTGAGATTTTTAGCTTGTTATTTGCGATAGTGCATGATAGATCCTGGGCTGTTCTTTCTAGGGAACTTCCATTTGGACCCTTTTAACTTCTCCAAGTCTTTTCTAATACCATGATGGCAATGGACCCCATTCTTAATTCAAAGTAGGATTAATGTGCATGAAATTAGTTTTGTTTCAATTTTTGATGTCAGACAAAAGTGTTCTTCGTAGCACCCGCAATGTGCCCAGTAATGACACCTTCTGCAAGTCATACGGGGCTACATGGATTGGTAGCATATCTCTAAATAAGACTGTAGATTCTTTTTTATAACACCAGTTTCTCCTGCTACAATTGGAACTGTTTTGGGTATCTTTCTTCCACACTGCTCATTTCTGCCTGCAAATCCTGATATTTTATGACTTTGTGTCTCTCTGTACGCAAAACACTGTAGTCACTGGGTGTGGCGATTTCAATGAGTAATGCTACTTTTCTTTTCTTGGGTCACTATGTCTGGTTTTGTAGCACCTATCTTTTGAACTGTTGGTAATAGGTGATCCCATGTGATGCAGCCATCTTCATTTTCTATGATGCTTTGTGGCTCATCTTTCCAGTGTTTTTTAGCCACTTCAGTACCATAATGTTTACACATTCCTCAGTGCAACAGTCTTGTCACATTATTATGCCTTTCAGTATACAGTCCTTCTGTCATTAGTATGTCACAACCAGCAATGAGATGTGCAAATGTTTCCAATTAGGTTTTACAAAACCTACATTTGTCTGCTTCTCCTACATGTTTAATGGACTTTGTAAATCCACGTGTACACAGCCCACTATCTTGGACCGCCAATATTCACCTTTCATCTCTTGGTTTAAATTTGCCGCTCCTTAACCATTACTGTGTTTGTTCCTGATCAACATGAGGTTCTTCCAGAAATTTACTATACTTATAACTATGTTTTTTTCCACATTTCTTGGCTTTTCATCTGGTCCTTCACCATATATTCTTTATTCTGTTTTTTTGGCACATTCAGTTGCTGCCTGATTTTTATCTACTTCTGGTTTGATTTCCATTCCTGCTTGACACTGATATGTTTCTGCTAAATTAAGAAGAGAAGTCATCTTAGATTTACTCGCCTCATGTTTCAAAACTTTCACTACATTTGGTTCTTGTGAGGTCAGCAGATATATGTGGAGTCCCACAATTGCAGATCTATACATTTAATCAATTTCAAGGAGGCCCATCCTTCCTTCATAACTGGGAATATATAATCTTAGTATACAGTGATTTTTATAAATCATTTGGTGAGCATGAAGCATCCTTCCTGTTTTCATATCTAATCTATCCAACATGTTTTGGGGCCAGTCAATCACTCCAAAACTGTAAGTTAGGACAGGAAGAGCAAATTGGTTTATAGCTTGGATTTTGTTCCTAGATGTCAATGCTGTTTTCAGAATTAATTTAAGTCTTCTAAAGTATTCCACACTGTTTTATTCACATTTGTTCATGTTTTATTGTTGAGCCTTCATCAATTCTCAAACATTTATACACTCCCTCTTGCTCTAAGTTCTTTTATACCACATTTTTGACTCAAACTGATGTTTCCCTGGTGCTGCAGTTTTCCTGCTTTAAAGGTTGGTATTGCACACTTATTAAGACCAAATGCCATTCTTATATAATCTGAAAATGTTTTGACAACCTGCACCTGTGCTTTCAGTTCCTCATCGGATGAGCTATACAGTTTTAAATCATCGACAAAGAGAAGATGAAAAGTCTTTATACTTTGTTGTGTTTTAGGAGCCAAATTGTAGCCATGGCCTAAACTGTTAAGTAAACAGCTTAATGGGTTAATGGCAAGGAAGAACAGCAACGGTGACAGACAGTCATCTTGGAATATCCCCCTTTGAATTTTTATCCCTGGGATAATAATCTGTCCTTTATCATGGCTTAATTGCAAAGTAGTCTGCCACTGTTAAATTGTCACTGTAATATAATCGATCAGTGTAGGGTGTATCTTATACATTTTTAAGCACTCTTTTATCCATGAATGTGGGATACTATCAAATGCCATGCCATACTTAAATTCTTCCCCTTTTTACAGTTCTCGAGTAGGACTTTATTTATCAACAAATGATCCTTTGTTCCATATAACTTTCTTTTATTGCCCTTTTGTTCTACTGCCATAATTGAGTTTTCTTCTAAATTAGTATAAACTCTGTCAGCATCAATTCCAGTGTATAGTTTATATGTCATTGGAAGGTAAGTTATTGGTCTATAATTTTTAGGATAGCTTGCAGGTTAACTCTTATGTAGAATCATTGTTTTGACTTATTATTAGCCAGGTTGGTGTCTGTTCGGGGTGTGCATATAAATAGTTCTTAATCATGGCTAAATCCTTGTGCAAAAATGTTAAATACTTTTAACCAAAACTTAGCCACTGCATCTGGGCCTGGGGTTTTCCAGGTAGAGGATTTTCTTAACTTTGTTTCAATCTCTCTAGCTGTTACTTCATCCCATTTCATATCCTGCACCTTTAAACTTTTTATTCTTTCTTTTACTTCTTCTATCCATTTAGCATCTTTGTTATGTTCCACAGGATCTTCATAGATACTTCTCCAAAATGTATCTATTTCCTCTTTTTTTGACAGTCTTTCAATTCCTTTTACTTTATTTCCCAATTCTCTATAAAACTTTTTGGGTCATCAATAAATTGCTTATTTTATACTTTTCGTTTATATTTATTTGTGTATCTTCCAAGTTTTTCTGCCTGTGCTGAAATTTTTAGTTTGTTATTTGCAATAGTGCATGACAGAGCCTCATCTGTTTTAATACAGCACATTGCTTTTCTCACATCTATTTTTCTTAGTATTTTTGTTGATCCGTTCCCTATTCTATAGTCTTCTAATAATGACACTCCTTGTCTTAATTGCTTTATAGTTTTCTCTATTCGATACTTCTATGATGGTATTCGATTTCTCCTCTTCCTGTCCCTCACTACCCTATGTTTCTGTGGTAGGACTATCAGTTATTAATTTAGCTGCACGGTAATATATTCTGTTTACTTCTGTTATATCACACGAATCTCTATGGACAGTCCTAATTACTGTGTTTATTTGTTTTATCAGACTTCTGACTTTTTGGGTTTTATTGACCTCCTGCAGTCTAGTTCTTTCATTGATCTTAATATATCTATCTATGTCTATTAAATCAAGCAACTCTTCTATTAACTCATTTTCTTCCAAACTAAGGGCACATCCCTTGTTTTCTGTTTCCTGTGGGCATTCTATAGAAAGTTCTATAACATCTTCTTGTGGCACCTTCTCTTCAATTTCATCCTAGGGTTACCACCTGTCCCACTTTGCGAGGGACAGACCCTCTTTGGGCAGTTGAGTCCTGCAAAAAAATGGAAAAAATAGCAAATGTCCTAAGATTTTAGGACAAAAATATTTCCTAAGTTTTCTTTAACAGTTGCATAAAGCATTTTTTTTATCTGAAACACTTAAATGTTATATGAAATAGCATGAACAACATAAATGCTGCAAGAATAAGCTTCTATTTTGGCAAAAGTGACGTTCTATCCTTTGTACTGGTCATGGATATGTTTTGTCCTGCAAAATCTGACATTTCTACAAAAAAATTTCCCACACTGGACATTTGAAAAGGTGGCAACCCTATTTCATCCTGTGCCATCTGTTGCTCTGTCATACGGGAACTCACTGGCCTATCACTCCTCAACACTGACTGCATCAGAGTTTCCACAGTTTCCTTGGTGTCTAGTTTCAAGAAAACGTTTATACTGGTTTCCTGTGGAAGGCTCCAAAATATCTTGATTTGGCACCTGACCAAATGCTTCCTGTTGCACTGGTTTCCCCTTAATTTGAACATCCGTTGCTCTATCCTATTGCGGTGCTTTCTGCATTCGATTTTTTACACTGAATCCTTTATTTTGCAGGTACTCCACAACCTCGGTTTCTAATTCTTTATCTTCTCTATCTCCTTTTCTACTTTTTCTTCTTTGTCTTATTTTTTGTATTGTAAAGTTTTCCATGTCTGGAATCCTTTGCCTGTATTTCTCTTCAAATATCTTTGGTGCTGCTCTTTTTGTATTGGTTAGTTTTGCTTTCTCCTTAGCATAAATATTACACCATATTAAATCTCTTTTTCTTTCCAATGTCCATATTTCTTCTTCAGATGTTTCCTGATCTTCCTGTTTCTCCTTACTTTGGGGACTCACTCCATCATGCTGTGATATCACCTGTATTACACCTTCTACACCAAATCCTTCACTTTGCAGGCACTCCATAACTTCAACTTCCATTTTTTAACTTCTATTTTACTAATTCTACGTTACAACTTTGTGATTACATTTGGACCCCTATGTGGATTATAGGATGTTCTAAAAGATATTTAAAATTAGGGCCCCTTCTATACGTAATAGGATCATAGGAAGTTACTAGGCTATTGGCCCCAAGGCCCTTATAGGCCTAGCCAAGAGTTTAGCCCATGTTTAGACAAGTCAGCACCCCCAAAGCAACTGTCCAGCAGGGACACAGGTGGAATCTCAGGGGTGTATTTTCTGTTTCCCATCCAGTTATCCAGGTTGCGCTTAAAAAGGGACAGTGAGGTACTCTGCTTGACGTGGACAGAGAGTCTATTCCACAGATGGGGGAGTCTCTGGGTCATAAATCTGTCCCGCCAACAAATTCTACTGATATCACAGACTATGCTGAGGTCGCACTTATGGGTTACTCAAGTGGTGCCTGACTTACGGATATGCAGCAGTCCCATCAAGGTGGGGTCTGAGATTGCTTTGTATGTCAGACAGAGGTCACCTCTGAGGAGTTTGTATGAAACTGAGTACAGGGACAGGGCTTTCAGTCTATCTGTGTAGGGTAGATGTTTGAGGCTCTGGATTCTCCTGGTGAGGAACCTCTGGGGTCTCTCCAGCTGCAGCATGTGCTCTGCAAGGTACATGGTGAAGGGGGCACTGTACTCAATAACTGGCCTTATAAGGGCAGAATACAGGGATGTTATGATCTCTTTGTCCCTGGATGAGATGCCCTTACTTATGAGGTGGGCTATGTGGAAAGCTTTCCATACAACGGAAGCAACATAGTGGTCAAAGGTCAGGCTGTTATCAACCTGGGTGCCCAAATCCCTCACTAATGATTGCGCACTTAGGACGTTGTTATTAATGTGATAATATGTGGAGACATCACTCTCCCTAAAGGGGATAATGATGCATTTTTTGGCATTCAGCTTGAGGCCATGTTTCTAGCACCAGTCATTTGTTTGGGTGAGACCCTCTTGGAGGACATCCACATCACTTGGGGAATTGATGACCACGCCCAGCTTGCAGTCATCTGCAAACTTGGTCAGCCATAGCCCACTGGTTTTGGCCTGCACCTCAGAGAAGTATGTCCCAAACAACAGAGGGTTTCTCTCCTACTTTTTCCTTAATAGATTGATCTTCACTTAAAATTGCACAATTTTCAAAAATAACTTGATTAACAAGGTGACTATCTGCATTAAAGGTAGTAACAAAAAAATATAAAATCCTTTTTGTCTGACCTATTGTTAACTACCTTGGCATCTTTAATACTATTTCATTATTGGAAGAGAACAGGATAGAAAAAAAATAATTACTTCTCTTATTAGTCACTTCTTGCATAACATTACCTATAAAATAAGATGGATAACCTCTTCTTAAAAACACAGACTTCAATATATAGCATTCATTTATAAACTCATCAGACTGTGACATAATGCGCACTGCTCTGACAAACTGCCCGTAAACATATAAGGAGAATAAAGTTTGCTTGACTAAGCAGAATGTTATGTAATTTGCTACTGCAGAAACACAGCACATTGCAAATCTTCTAAGTGCGACTATCTATTTTACACTGCTCATTACGACGTATCTGTTTTACACTGCTCATTACGAAATATCTATTTTACACTGCTCATTACGACGTACCTGTTTTACACTGCTCATTATGACGTATCTATTTTACACTGCTCATTACGATGTATCTGTTTTACACTGCTCATTACGACTATCTGTTTTACACTGCTCATTACAATGTACCAATTTTACAATGCTCATTACGATGTACCAATTTTACAATGCTCATTACGACGTATCTATTTTACACTGCTCATTACGACTATCTGTTTTACATTGCTCATTACGACTATCTGTTTTACACTGCTCATTACGACTATCTGTTTTACACTGCTCATTACGACATACCAATTTTACAATGCTCATTACGATGTACCAATTTTACAATTCTCATTACGACGTATCTATTTTACACTGCTCATTACGACATATCTATTTTACACTGCTCATTACGACTATCTGTTTTACACTGCTCATTACGACGTACCAATTTTACAATGCTCATTACGACATACCTATTTTACACTGTTCATTACAACGTTTCTAGTTTGCACTGCTCATTATGACGTATCTGTTTTACACTGCTCATTACGACTGTTTTACACTGCTCATTACGATGTATCTATTTTACACTGCTCATTACGACGTATCTATTTTATACTGCTCATTACGACGTATCTGTTTTACACTGCTCATTACGACGTACCTACTTTACACTGCTTATTACGATGTACCTGTTTTACACTGCTCATTACGACGTATCTGTTTTACACTGCTCATTACGACGTATCTGTTTTACACTGCTCATTACAACGTATCTGTTTTACACTGCTCATTACGACATATCTGTTTTACACTGCTCATTACGACGTATCTATTTTACACTGCTCATTACGACGTACCTGTTTTACACTGCTCATTACAATGTATCTGTTTTACACTGCTCATTACGACATATCTGTTTTACACTGCTCATTACGACGTACCTGTTTTACACTGCTCATTACGACATACCTATTTTACTCTGCTCATTACGATGTACCTATTTTACACTGCTCATTACGTCTCTATTTTACACTGCTCATTACGATGTCTCTATTTTACACTGCTCATTACGACGTATCTATTTTACACTGCTCATTACGACGTATCTGTTTTACACAGCTCATTACGATGTATCTGTTTTACACTGCTCATTACAACATATCTATTTTACACTGCTCATTACGACGTATCTGTTTTACACTGCTCATTACGACGTATCTGTTTTACACTGCTCATTATGACGTACCTATTTTACACTGCTCATTACGACGTACCTATTTTACACTGCTCATTATGACGTACCTGTTTTACACTGCTCATTATGACGTACCTGTTTTACACTGCTCATTACGACGTACCTGTTTTACACTTCTCATTACGACGTATTTGTTTTAAACTGCTCATTACGACGTATCTGTTTTACACTGCTCATTACGACGTATCTATTTTACACTGCTCATTACGACGTATGTTTTACACTGCTAATTATGAAGTATCTATTTTACACTGCTCATTACGAACTACCTCTTTTGCACTGCTCATTACGACGTACCACTTTTGCACTGCTCATTACGACGTACCTGTTTTACACTGCTCATTACGACGTACCTATTTTACACTGCTCATTATGACGTATCTATTTTACACTGCTCATTACGACGTACCTGTTTTGCACTGCTCATTACGACGTATCTATTTTACACTGCTCATTACGACGTACCTATTTTACACTGCTCATTGCGACGTACCTATTTTACACTGCTCATTACGACGTACCTATTTTACACTGCTCATTACAACGTATCTATTTTACACTGCTCATTACGACGTACCTATTTTACACTGCTCATTACGACGTACCTATTTTACACTGCTCATTACGACATACCTATTTTACACTGCTCATTACGACGTATCTATTTTACGCTGCTCATTGCGACGTATCTATTTTACATGCTCATTACGACGTACCTATTTTACACTGCTCATTACGATGTATCTATTTTACACTGCTCATTACGACGTATCTGTTTTACACTGCTCATTACGACGTATGTTTTACACTGCTAATTATGAAGTATCTATTTTACAATGCTCATTACGACGTATCTGTTTTACACTGCTCATTACGACATAAGTATTCTACACT
Organism: Protopterus annectens; assembly: GCF_019279795.1. Taxonomy (NCBI): domain Eukaryota; kingdom Metazoa; phylum Chordata; order Ceratodontiformes; family Protopteridae; genus Protopterus; species Protopterus annectens. The sequence continues at coordinate 772,512,234 of NC_056749.1, read as the reverse complement.
GCTCATTACAACATCTCTATTTTACACTGCTCATTACAACATCTCTATTTTACACTGCTCATTATGACGTCTCTATTTTACACTGCTCATTACAACGTACCTATTTTACATTGCTCATTACAACGTACCTATTTTACACTGCTCATTACGGCATACCTATTTTACACTGCTCATTATGACTATTTTACACTGCTCATTACGACGTATCTATTTTACACTGCTCATTACGACGTATCTGTTTTACACTGCTCATTACGACGTATCTGTTTTACACTGCTCATTACGACGTATCTATTTTACACTGCTCATTATGACGTATCTGTTTTACACTGCTCATTACGACGTATCTGTTTTACACTGCTCATTACGACGTATCTGTTTTACACTGCTCAATACGACGTATGTGTTTTACACTGCTCATTACGACGTATGTTTTACACTGCTCAGTACGACGTATCTATTTTACACTGCTCATTACGACTATCTGTTTTACACTGCTCATTACGAATATCTGTTTTACACTGCTCATTACGACGTATGTGTTTTACACTGCTCATTACGACGTATGTTTCCACTGCTCAATACAACACCTATTTTACACTGCTCATTACGATTATCTGTTTTACATTGCTCATTATGACGTATCTGTTATACACTGCTCATTACGACGTACCTGTTTTACACTGCTCATTACGACGTATGTTATTACGACGTACCTATTTTACACTGCTCATTACGACGTACCTATTTTACAATGCTCATTACGACGTATTTGTTTTACACTGCTCATTACGACGCATCTAGTTTACACTGCTCACTAAGACGTATCTATTTTACACTGTTCATTACGATGTACCTATTTTGCACTGCTCATTACGACGTATCTGTTTTACACTGCTCATTACGACTGTTTTACACTGCTCATTACGACGTATCTATTTCACATTGCTCATTACGACGTATCTGTTTTACACTGCTCATTACGACATAATGTTTTACACTGCTCATTACGACGTATCTGTTTTACACTGCTCATTACGGCGTATCTATTTTACACTGCTCATTACGATGTACCTATTTTACACTGCTCATTACGTCTCTATTTTACACTGCTCATTACGACGTATCTATTTTACACTGCTCATTACGATGTATGTATTTTACACTGCTCATTACGACGTATCTGTTTTACACTGCTCATTACGACTATCTGTTTTATACTGCTCATTACGACGTATCTATTTTACACTGCTCATTACGACGTATCTATTTTGCCCTGCTCATTACGACGTATCTATTTTGCACTGCTCATTACAACTATCTGTTTTACATTGCTCATTACGACGTATCTATTTTACACTGCTCATTACGACGTATCTATTTTACACTGCTCATTGCGACATACCTATTTTACACTGCTCATTACGACGTACCTATTTTACACTGCTCATTACGACGTACCTATTTTACACTGCTCATTACGACGTACCTATTTTACACTGCTCATTACGATGTATCTATTTTACACTGCTCATTGCAACGTATCTATTTTACACTGCTCATTATGACGTACCTATTTTACACTGCTCATTACAATGTATCTATTTTACACTGCTCATTACGACGTATCTGTTTTACACTGCTCATTACGACGTATGTTTTACACTGCTAATTATGAAGTATCTATTTTACAATGCTCATTACGACGTACCTATTTTACACTGCTCATTACGACGTATCTATTTTACACTGCTCATTACGACATATCTGTTTTACACTGCTCATTACGACGTATCTGTTTTACACTGCTCATTACGACGTATGTTTTACACTGCTCAGTACGACGTATCTATTTTACACTGCTCATTACGACTATGTTTTACACTGCTTATTACGAATATCTGTTTTACACTGCTCATTACGACATATGTGTTTTACACTGCTCATTACGACGTATGTTTCCACTGCTCAGTACGACATCTATTTTACACTGCTCATTACGATTATCTGTTTTACACTGCTCATTACGACGTAGCTGTTTTACACTGCTCATTACGACGTACCTGTTTTACACTGCTCATTACGACGTACCTGTTTTACACTGCTCATTACGACGTATCTATTTTACACTGCTCATTACGACGTACCTGTTTTGCACTGCTCATTACGACGTATCTATTTTACACTGCTCATTATGACGTATCTATTTTACACTGCTCATTACGACGTATCTTACACTGCTCATTACGATGTATCTGTTTTACACTGCTCATTACGACATACCTATTTTACACTGCTCATTACGACATACCTGTTTTACACTGCTCATTACGACATACCTATTTTACACTGCTCATTACCACGTACCTGTCTTACACTGCTCATTACCACATACCTATTTTACACTGCTCATTACCACGTACCTATTTTACACTGCTCATTACCACGTATCTGTTTCACACTGCTCATTACGACGTATCTGTTTCACACTGCTCATTACGACGTATCTGTTTTACACTGCTCATTACGTTGTATCTGTTTTACACTGCTCATTACGACGTATCTGTTTTACACTGCACATTACAACGTATCTATTTTACACTGCTCATTACGACGTATGTTTTACACTTCTCATTACGACGTATCGATTTTACACTGTTCATTACGACGTATCTATTTTACACTGCTCATTACGACGTATCTGTTTTACACTGCTCATTACGACGTATCTATTTTACACTGCTCATTACAACGTATCTATTTTACACTGCTCATTACGACGTATCTATTTTACACTGCTCATTACGACGTATCTGTTTTACACTGATCATTACGACGTACCTATTTTACACTGCTCATTACGACGTATCTATTTTACACTGCTCATTATGACGTATCTATTTTACACTGCTCATTACGACGTATCTATTTTATGCTGCTCATCTCACAGCATAGTTTCTGTTGTGAAACAGCTTTAATAGAATTAAATACTATCAACCAGCAAACAGGTGATAATGGCATCCCCTTAACAGAAGGTTTATCCATTGATGTGGAAAAGCAACACCTCTAGAAGTGAAAGGCACACATGCCTTTGCTTGTTTAGCTTCACACATTCACTGTAGGTAATCCATAAAACTAAAGGAACATATTAAATGTAAATCTTTGTAAGGACTGTGAGACAGAATACAGTGAGGAGCAAATTATCGTTGACCCTAACATAGAGTTCCAGGACTTTCAAATTACCCTTAGCAAATCCAACTATTTCTTCACTGCCAACTACAGATCCCCCTTAATGGCACCCACAAATCATGAAAATTACCTTAAATGGCATTGGGTGGTTAAGTGTCAAACCGAATACCTTCTTTCTAGGGGATTTCAATTACCCATGCACTGATTGGCAGACTTGCACCTTTCAAAAAAAGAAGTTATGTACTTATCATATCGTTCCATGTGAGTTGTTCCTCTCGCCTTCATTCTTACTGATGGGTTCAGAGCCAAGGGAGTCGGCCAAATTGCAAAGCTCGAGGTCTCCAAACAGCTCGAGGCCGAAACCCTATCCCATGATAACTCCTCTACTTCCCTCAGATCTTGTTTGCTGCTAACTAGTAACATATTCACAGAGTAACAAAACCATACTCATATTTCCAGTAACCGGTGAAAGGAAAAACTCCTCAGAAAAAAACAAAACAGGCAGAAAGAATCAACTCTCAAACTTCCAGACAGTGCTGGGGGGGTAGGAGGGTGGGTCGTAAGAATAAAGACAAGAGGAACAACTTACATGGAACGTTATCGTAAGTACATAACTTTTTTATGTGAAGTTGTTCAATCTCGCCTTCATTCTTACTGATGGGTAGCGTCCCCAGCACCACAATCTTGGGTGGCTCACGGGAGTACCTGCCTAAGGACAGCAGAACCAAAGGAAGCTCTTTCCCTAGAAGCCTTGTCTATTTTGTAATGAGGAATAAAGGTATATGGCTTTAACCATGTAGCTACCGCACAAATAGAATCTATTGGCAGCCTAGCCGAAAAGGATGTAGAAGTAGAGACAGTTCTAGCTGAATGAGCTTTAACTTTTTTTTCTAAGGGAATATGTGCAGAACTATAAACAAAGGATATGCAGTGAATGTCCAGAATCTGTTGTCGAAGGATAAGTATTCTTTCCCAAGGAAGTTTTACGGACATGTTGACTGTGTCTCAGTCTGCTCCTATGAAGACGGTACGCTGCGACAGTGATAAGGCAGATTTTTCTGAATTTACTGTTATCCCCAGTTGAGAGCAGAGGTCTAAGGTAATGTCCCGTGCCTGTATGAGATGATGCCAGGTGGGTGCAGTAAGGAGCCAGTCCTCTAAATACGGAAACACCCAGATTCCTTGATGCCTCAAGTGAGCTATAACCACTATCATACATTTGGTAAACACTCTGGAGGCTGTAGTGAGACAAAAGGGCAGGGCTCGAAACTGGTAATGACTGGCCCCCAGCCGAAAACACAGATGATCCCTGGACTGCCTGGCCATCTTTATATGGTAGTACACATCCTGGAGATCTATTGAGCACATCCAGTTGTCTTTCCCTAAGAACGGGAGTATTGACTGAAGTGTGACCATCCAGAACTTTGTCTTTTCTACAGATTTGTTGAGCCTGCTGAGATCTAGAATCGGTCTCCAGTCCCATTTTCTTTGGTACTAAAAAGAATCTTGAGTAAGTTCCGGATCCTTTCTGGTCTGCCAGGACTGACTGAATGACTCTTTTTCTAGCAACTTTTGAATCTCTATTGTTGCTATGTCCTGAAGACTGGGTGGAACTTCTGGGATCTTTCTTAAAGGTTTTGGGCATGAGTGAAAGGGGGATAATATAACCTCTGGATATTATACTTTGTACCCAGCTGTCTTTTGTGATTTTGAGCCAGGCACCTAGGTACAAAGATAAACATCCCCCGACTGCCTCCAGAGGTGGACAGACAGGTCTCTTTTCAGGAGCGCTGATAGGGTTTGCCAAGGAACTGATCCCTGTCATCCTGGTTCTGCAGACCCCCTCTGCCACGTGGACGGCATCTTCCAGTATTGCCCCCTCCTCTGCCCCTGGAGGGGGTTTCACCTCATGTGTCCGAAAAGGCTCCTTGGGCTTTGCAGAACCACATTTTTCCCACCCCAATGGCCTTTGGGATAAGGTCTAGTAGGTGTGGAAAAACAGACTCCTAGAGCAGATAGAGTCTTTCCGTCTTGTTCACATCTGATGAGGGTCTCTTTAACTTTAGGTCCAAAAATTGAGGAACCATCAAATGGGCATTCACAAAGGATGACTTGAAAGGTTCCGCAAAAGAATGCAAGCGCATCCAGGAAAGTCTCCGAAGAGCTATTCCTGTACCCGCTGCCCTACTCGTCCCATCAGCTGCGTAAGACACGAGGTGCATGGAAGAGTTGATGATGGAGTTAAGGGTAGCAAGCTGAGATGTCACCTTATCGACTACTGTATCAGCTACTACACCCTGAAGAGTATCACCAAGCTCTTTTAGGAGATCTCTTTAAAGCCTGGTAAAGTGAGTTAGATAGTTCAGCGAACGAAGAACAAGAAGTTATGTACTTACCATAATGTTCGATGTATTACCCGTGGGTTCGGAGCAGAACCTCGGCTCCGACTTGGCCATACTCTAGCTCGAAGTCTTCAATTGGCTCATGGCTAAGAGGTATCCTATGCTGCAATGCGCCTATCCCCAGATCTTGTTTGCTGCGAGCTCACATACACACACACAAACATGCTGAGAGGAAGAACCAGCTCAACATATCAAGAAGGAGTGCTGAAAACAGAGACTCAACCTCTAGGTCCTCCAGGAGGGGGTAGGTGGGTGGGTTAGTAAGAATGTGAGGCGAGATGGACTAAATACATTGAACGTTATGGTGAGTACATAACTTCTTGATGTTATGTAGTCCAATCTCGCCTACATTCTTAACCGTGGGACAGAGTCCCTAGCACCTAGACCTTGGGCAGCTCACTGGAAAATACTCCTGAGCACTGTGGAACCAAATGAGGAACTGCCCCTTGATACCAGATCCAATTTGTAATGACTAATAAAGGTGTGAGGAGATGCCCATGTAGCTGCAGCACAAATATCATCCATAGACATCCTAGCCTGAAAGGCAGTAGAAGTAGACACCAAATGTGTAGAGTGAGCCTTTACTTTAAAGGGTAATTCCTTGCCATTTGAAGAATAGATTAAGGAAATGCAGTTAGAAATCCATCTGGACAGAGTTACCTTAGAAACTGAAGTCCCTTGTCTATTGTCTGAAAACGAGACAAAGAGCTGATCAGATTTCCTAAAATCTTTTGTTCTATTTAAATAGAAACGCAATTGTCTGTGGACATCTAGCTGATGAAACTTAAATTCTGCCTTGTTAGAGAATTCAGGGAGAAACACAGGCAGCTCAACAGACTGGTTGAGATTGACCACTGAAGCAGCCTTAGGCATAGGTCTTAGCGAAACCCTATCCTTGTGAAATACCAAGTAAGGGGGCTGAACCGATAAAGCTTGTAGTTCAGAGACCCGCCTAGCCAAAGTGATGGCTATCTAAAAGACTGTCTTCCAAGACAAAAATTTAATGTCACAGGTTGCCGCGGGCTCAAAAGGAGGCGAGGTAAGCTGCTGTAGCACAAAATTAAGGTACCATGGCATTACAGGATCAAAGATTGGAGGTCGAAGTAGCATAGTCCCTTTGAGAAAAGCCTTACAAAGTCTGTGCGCCATTAGATTGGGTTCATTAGCAACATGAAAAGTAGAAATGCCTGCCAGCTGCACTTTGATAGTTTCCGCAGCTGATCCCTGGCTAAACAGTTGAGATAGAAACTCTAAAACTGATGAGATGGGAGCTGTATAGGGATCAATCTGCCTTTCATGAGCCCAAAGGGAGAATCTCTTCCACCTATTGGAATAAATATTCCTAGTACAAGGCTTGTGGGAGGAAGACAGAATATGAGCCACCTCAGGTGAAAAATCATGAAGCCTGACTAAGGATGGAATTGGAGCAGCCATGCTGTCAACCTAAGAGAGACTCCGGAACCCGCAGCCCTGCTCGCTCCATCGGCTGAGTATGAGATCAGCCTCATGGAGGAGTTGGTAATAGAATTTACGGTAGACATCTGTGCACTGACTTTCTGAGCCACAGCATCAGAAACGTTACCCTGTAGGGAATCTCCCAACTCCTTTAGATCTCTTTGGAGCCGTGTAAAATGCGATAAGTAGTTCAGTAACCACAGTGTAAAGGCCGCTGAAGAGAACACATGCTTCCCATACCTGTCCATAGCCCTGGACTCCTTGTTAGGGGGATGGACGGTAGATGAAGTTTCTGCAAGTTCCTTCTTGGTGGCTGCTGCCACCACCATGACATCTACTGGAACACCTTTTGTAAGAAAATCTCTATCAAGGGGAGCAGACAAAAACTTGTTGGATCTCCTAGGGACCAGTTCCACAGTGTCCAGAATTTCCCACACCTTTCGACAAACGAGGTCCAGGAGCTCGTTGAACGGGGGAGAGACCCAAGAGGCAGAGGGCTGGGACCCAGAGGCCTTCAGGAACACCGACTCCTCCTCAAAAGGGGTTTTAGATGGCCAGTTGCCTCTCTGTCTCAGTATTTCCAAGATATCTGAAAAACAGATATCATCAGAAGACAACTTAGGGGACTCCTCTGACTCCTCGAGGTCGGTGTCAGACATGAGGGACTCATCTTGGGAGTCAATGTGCTTCCTCTTGCACACTCTCTTTCTGGGTGGCTCCTCGGATAAAAAGTCGGGGGAGGCCTCAGAAAGCTGGGGACCACTCATGGAGGTATCCTGAGGCCTTAGATCTCTGCTGTCCCTAGATAGAGGGTGATCTGATACTGATGTCGGTGCTGGAGGGGGAAGAGTGTTGGTACCGTAAGATACAGCTGACGACCTGGCCAGCACACTCCACATGACCTCGAAAGCTGATCCCCCCGGCTCCGAAGGTCGACTAACCGCAGAAGACACCCTTGGAGCCGAGGAAATAAGGTCCGAAGCCGATGTCGGGTCCACGCTCACCCGAGCCGAAGCACCAAGAGGAAGGCTCAGAGCCGACAAAAATCGACCTGATAACTCCCTCTCAGCTCCGACCGGCGAGCTGTGAATCCTGGTCCCCGTGGATGGCGTCGACGGGGTCGGAGCGGAGCAGAGATGCCAGAAGGGGCTACTGGAATCAATCTCGAGGCATCAGACGGAACCGACAGCTCTGGCTCCTAAGAAAGGTCCGGAGGAGGAACAGCCAAAGATGAAGGGAGGACGGGCTCTGGAGCCGACTGGGCCGAAGCCGAAAACAATTTAGCCAGCACCGATGACTGGAGCAGTTTCCTCACGACTCTATCAACACCATCATCGGAAAGTGTCCTGGAGGACCTAGCGGACATGGTCGGGGATCTGGATCTCCCTATAGAGGGAGACCTACGAGTCGCAGAAACCAGTTGAAAAACTAGAGACCGGCTCCGAACTAACAAATCTGTCACCGGCTCCAATAAACCTGGAGCTGATATAGACATCATCGATGCACTGTCTTCTGTCGGCCCCGAAGCCAGTGGAGCCGAAGAAGCAATTGTAGTTTTTATAATTTTCTTCGGTGGCTCCGAGGAGACTGACGGAGTCGGAGAGCGTTTCTTAGACGATTTTTTGTCCATCTTTTTGTCTGGTTTGGAAGGAGAAGACTTGGAACTGGAAGATCTTTCCAAATCCTCTTCAAAGGAAGGTTTCAGCAAGCCCCTTAATATTAGCTTGTTCCTCCTCTCTTGCAGCAAGCGGGGGCTGAAAGCGTGACAGAACAAGCAGGATTCCAGTAAATGAATAGCCCCAAGCAATACACGCACACAGAGTGCCCATCCGTCAAAGACATCTTGTTGTTACACTTAACACACTTTTTGAAGCCCGAAGGCCTGTGCTCTTTAGAATCCTTAGACATGTTAGGACAAGAACACACACACTCAGGAGAAAACGGTAGGGGCACCTTCACCACAGAAATCAAAAGAGCGCGGGAAACTAGAGCCTCTAATTCAAACAGCCTAGAGACCGCAAGGTAACCACAGGAAGGACTAGGTCCTTTAAGTTAAATGGGCCTAGCCCAGGAAAAAACAGGGGAAAAACAAACAGTCACACCACAAGGAACCCACTGACAAAGGGGATTAACCTGCTACACAACAAGAACAAGAACAACAATAATAAAAAAAAACAGGGGAGGACTAGGTCTTCTGAAACGGGCCTAGCCCGTAAACACCAAGGGAAATGGGATACCAGAAAAGTTCAATTGAACCGGTTAGAAGCAAGACACACACACTAGCTATTAAAATAGCTTTTGGAGCTACTAAATCGAAAAAAATAGAAAAATGGTACTTAGCCACGACCAAGAGCGAGACCACGTCCGAGCTGCATGAGCGGCAAACGAGATCTGGGGGATAGGTGCATTGCAGCAATGGGATACCTCTTAGCCACGAGCCAAATGAAGACTTTGAGCTAGAGTATGGCCGAGTCGGAGCCGAGGTTCGGCTTTGAACCCACAGGTAAGAATATAGGCGAGACTGGACTACATAACATCAAATGTTCGTAGAACTAAACATGTGCTTGCCAAATCTGTCCATAATCCTAGACTCTCTATTAGGAGGATGGACAGACACAGAGGTCTCTGACATCTCTTTCTTAGTAGCTGCCGCAACCACCATGGCATCAACAGGAATAGGTTTGGATAAAAAAGTCTTGTCATGAGGTGCAGAAATATATTTGTTTGGTCTCCTAGGGACAGGTTCCGTGGTATCTGGTGACTACCACGCCCTTCGAGATAAAAGATATATCAATTCATCGAAGGGTGGAGATACCCAAGAGGTGGAGGGTCGGGACCCAAAAGCTTTCAGGAGCACCAATTCATCCTTGGAAGGGTTGATGGGCTGCCAGTCAATCCTCTGCTTCAGAATCTTTAGGATATCCGTGAAAGATATATCCTCAGAGGGGGACCTTAGGGACCCTACCAATTCCTCTAAATCAGTGTCGGATGGGACGGATTCCTGAGGGGAATCTACATGTTTCCTCTTACATGTCCTCTTCCTAGGGACCTCCTCAGTGGGAGCTTCTGGGAGGTCTCAGAAGAGCAGGGTACCCCCAAGGGGGATTCCTGAAGCTCCGGGTCCCTACACTTTCGATGGATCTGTGATGACAGAGAAAATTCTGGTGCTTTACAGGAGGAGGTAGTCTGCTCAGAAGTTGTGACTGTCCGGGGGGACAAGACCCTCCTCATGGCATCGAAAGCACCGCGGCTCCGATGCGAGGAAGCCCCCGGGTCCGAAGACATCAAGGACTCCTCCCGCATCAAAGCTGCAGGCTCCGAGCCCGAGGTGGGAGCCAAGCCCATCCGCGCCGAAGCCCCGAGTCGGAACCAAAATATCAGTTCGACTCCCCTCCCCGGAATCAACGGGTGAGTGTCGGCTCCCAGAGTCTGCAGCCAGGCCGAAGACATCAGGGTTGTCAGTGTCGATAGGCCAGACATGGGTGTAGGCGCCGACAGCTCCATAATCAACTGATCAGTTCCCTCCTGCTCCGAAGGTTTGACTCGAGTCGGAGGAGGAACAGCAAGCAGGGTAGATGACTTGATCGGCTCCAAAGCCGCCAGAATCGAAGGCGATAAAATTTTTGGTAGCGCTGAATTCTGTAGTAATTTCCTCACCACATGATCCACATCTGAATCCGACAGTCTGGAAGCTCGAGAGGAGGCCACGGAAGGACAGGTGAACCCAGAATTGGAGACCTTAGGGTTGGAGATACCGGCTCCAAAACTGGGGACCAGCTCCTACCCACTACCTGAACAGTTGGCTTCGCTAACTGTGGAGTCGAGTCAGATACCTTCTTTGATACATTTGGAGCCGAAAGGCCTTTGGGCTCCAAACCAGAGACAGAAGAAGTAGGTTTTGGCTTTTACTGAGGAGCCGAGTCCAAATCGGATTGAAAAGTGGACTTAATAAGGCCCCTTTCCACTAGCTTCCTTTTTCTCTTTGCCAGAACCCTGCTCCTAAAACCATGGCACACAGAACATACTTCTTGAAGGTGGACCTCTCCTACACAATAAACACATATGGTGTGACCATCTGAGAGAGACCTTTTCTGATTACATTTGGGGCATTTCTTGAAGCCCGATTTTACCTTTTCAGATGTTAGTAAACAACTGAATAATCACTGAAACTTTAAAGCCACAAAGTAAAAGCCTAACTCGGCTGTAAAGAAAAAATTAAGCCTACCGGCTAAATAATAGATCACAATGCAATCCAAAATACTATCCAGAGTCAAACTTGGGTATTACAACAATATGTATCTAAACGATCAAAGTTATTTCTAAAGAAAATAAAGCCTAACCTCAGCAATAAAATAAAGTAATTAAGCCTGACTGGCTAAGAAAAGAGATTACTTGACTATCTCCACAATCTGGCTATCGATAAAGAAAATAAAGCCTTACTTCAGCTATAAAACAAAGTAATTAAGCCTAACCAGCTAAAGAGGCTAAAGCCTAAACTTGGCTAAGAGGGGACAGGGTACAAAGATGCCTAAGCAGGCACAAAAAAACGGCCTAACGCCAATAACGGAAATCATTTCCACTAACTTGCTTTGTAAATTCCTCACAAAAACGGGGAAGTAAAGAAAATACAAGCCTAACATCGGCTAAGGGGAAAAAGTCTTCTCAATAGAAGATGAAGAAGAAACAAATAAGAAAAACTTTACTTAACTGACTACGAAAATGGCCTGAGCTGAAGGAACATGCTCAATCTGTTGCAGCAGCAAACTAGATCTGAGGGAAGTAGAGGAGCATCATGGGATAGGGTTTTGGCCTTGAGTTGTTTGGAGACCTTGAGCTTTGCAATTTGGCCGACTCGGAGCCGAGGGATCGGCTCCAAACCCATCAGTAAGAATGAAGGTAAGATTGAACAACTTCACATCAGATATTTTAAATGTTTCTTAACTTTTGAAAATAGCAGTGCACTAGAGTAAAATGAAGAAAAAAAAACTATCCACTATAGACTCTAATACCCTTGAACTGGTCCTTACAAACCTAGCCCATGCATATACCCAACCATGCATTTTCACATCATTGGTTAAATCTGACCAGTTATAAATCACATTCTCTGTCAAACTTAGACCATCAAGCTTACCCAATTAGACCAGTTTGGAGACTTCTCTGAGGCAAAAGGGCAAACCTACTTCAGCTTGTAAAACACCTGTACAACTCTCCTAACAACCCCCTGCACATGAAATCAACTGCAAGGGCTGCTGTATTCATTTCCAATTGTTACCAGCACATAAACAGCTGACTAGAAAAGTTTGTGTCTGCCCTAAATATAAAGGTATGTCAGGAATAAACCTCCTTGCAAGAATTCTCACATTAATAAAATAGAATAACAAAAAAAAAAAAAAAAAAAAAAAAAACAAAGAAAAGTTGTTGTGAAGATATGTGAAGGCTGCCAGCCTAGCTAGTTAGAATTACCTAATTCTGTCATTTGTAAATATTAATATAAGCCACAGGCTTGTTCTCTTAAATAAGAAAATTGGATGTTGAACTTCAAAAATGTAACCACATTGCACTCTGCTGGAGGAAAGTTGATAAGTCAAGCATTATATAATTGTTTGATCTCAAAACTCGGAGCTGAGATGTCTGGATGAAGGAATTCTTCCTGTCATTTTGAGACCAGAGTTAATTGCTAGAATTCACATGTATAATGTTGTTTATTGTTGTATTTCCTGATCAGGTACAAGCTTACTAAGAAATGTAAATGTAGAATTTCTGTCAACCTGGGAACCAGAGAATTGTTAAGAATGATGTAATCTAAAACAAGTCAGCTGTATTATCAATTTAAAGGACTTTCTCAGAGACAAAGACAGGGCATTTTGCATCTGTCTTGAGAACATCTAAATCACCAGCACTCTGCATGTGCTCTGTGTGTAAGTAGGATCTTAGACTTTAGTGTCTCTCTTAGAAATAGCTAAGAAATAGGAAGATTAGACTAGTTGTTTTCTGTACTGATGTCAGAACTATTCTACTGTATTATTTTAAGCATTTTCCTGTGATCTCCGAACTCTTGACTAGCACTGTGTAGTAAGAAGTAGTGTCTCATGTTCTTATTATTTATTATTAAATATTTTTAAACCTTTCAACTGTGGCTGTTTTGTGTAGAAATAATTTAAACTCTAGAGTACATTGCATGTATATAGTGATACTGGCCAAGCCACTCCAATAAACCTTAAAAAGTTCTGGTCACACTTACTAATTGGATAGTAATATTGCACAGTAATAACTGGACACCCTTTGATAAGGGCTGTATTAGTAACTGATATTAGTGGTTGGTGGCAAGTGGTACTACTGTATAGTCTGAGCAGAAGGGGCATAGCTGAAGAACCTGTGCCAGCCTTCCCTCAGGAGTGTCTGTGTGTTTGTATATAACTCATATCTCAAAGTGTGTGTATGTCAGCTACTTAGGCAGGGCCACAAAGCACTGGTTGGACAGAGAGGGTGCTGGAAGTTTTAGCTTGACCACTACGCTGAGATCTGGACCCTATAGCTGTCCCAATGGGGAGTCTTATTGGGGATCTGAAGAGAAAGAAAGAAACCAGCCCCAGACTGACTGTGATCTCTGTATGCTCTTAAGGGAACTTGTACTTTACTGTGTGTGTGTATTTGTTATCCTTCCCAATGTGGATGCCCCTCACTGGTGTTAGTGGTGAGGATTGAGTATCCTTGATTACTGAGTCAGTGCATGGCCGTCACATATTAATTGTTTGGCAGTGGTGGGATATCCACGCCACATATTAATTGGTTGGCAATTGGCTTGTTGTGGTGTGGATAGTGAATTCCTGTAGCTTGTATACAGTGATCACTGAAGGTGTTTTTGTACTCTAAATCAGCCACACAGTGAATATTCAGAGTTCAGATCACAATTGTTTTATTTCTTTTGTTAGCTTAGTTAGTCAGGGTGAGCAGGCAAGCATGTCAGCAGAGGAGTATGGAAAGCTGACAAGGAGTCAGTTGGCTGAGATGTGCCAGACTAAAGGACTGGTGCAGGGAAACGTGACTAAGGCAGACATGATTGCAGCTTTGGTCACAGCTGCATCAGAAAATAGGAACCAGGAGGATGATCAGACTGGCCGTGGAGATGTACAACACTCAGGGAATGGACAGCTCAACCTTTGTGCAGAAGACTTAAAATTCCATCTGAGTTAAAGAGACTGGAGCTGGAGGTCAGGCGTTTGGAAATGGAAGCTGTGGAAAAGGAGCGGCAGAGGCAGCAAAAAAAGGTGATGCTGACTCTTCACCAGAGTCACGGAGGAAATGGGGAAGGGAGTAACTGGACCCCAGAAACACAAAAGGTCAGTAAATTTCTTCTGCAGTTTACAGACGGGGATAATTTTGTTGACTTCATTCATATGTTTTAGAGGGAATGTAAACAGTATGATGTTGACCAAAGGCTCTGGGTATGGCTCCTGACCCCCTTACTCCATGGTAAAGCTGTAACTATTTTGTCCAAAATGTCTGACGGCTGTTTTGATTATAGTGCTGTTAAGAATTTCTTTTTAGAATTTTTTAAGCTAACACATGAAACTTATAGGAAAAGGAGCACTTACTTTCATAGGTGGGTGAGTGGATATCAGGTCACCACTTCTGAAGGGCTGGCAGACCTTTTGGTGAGGGAACAAGCCCTTAACACTTTGCTTGAGGACATGAGGATCTGATTAGCTGATAGACAATGTGCTACTTCAGATGGGTTGGGGAAGACGGGAGACCTATACATAGCAAGCAGGGCATCCCTGGACAGGAAAAGGACCCCCAGTACTGCTCATGGGTCTAAAGGAAGGAACCCATGGTGGGCAGCTCAGACAGCCCCAAAAGAATCTGCCAGTAGCAGGGGAAGCCACTAGTCCAGGTACACATCCAGAACCTAGGGTTAAAAGTTTTGAATGCAACCAGTGGGGCCATGTGGTATACAGATGCCCATGGAAGCAAGGTGGGGAACAAAGGTGAGGAGCCAGCAAGTGGGAAGGACAAAATGTCAACAGTAGGTTGTCTTGAGACAATAAGGGTACCAAACTACCACAACAGGTTATATCCTATTTGTAGTGAATGGCAAAGTGGCCATTGCTAAGAGAGAGACAGCCTCTGACATAACCATTGTGAAGCCTGCAATGGTTACAGAGGAGCACTACTTGCCTGGGTGATCTACTCCAGTCAGAGCTTTAGGAGGGATCCCATTCCAAATACCTTTGGCTAGGGTTCACCTTGACTGGGAAGGTGGAAAAGGAAGCAGGTGTGTTTGAGGATATCCTTGCAGATGTCTTGATAGGGAATGATTCTGATAGTGCGGTACCAATGTGTATGCGCAGTTACCCGCAGTCAGGCTTGGAAACAAGCAGGTAAGTCTGGTAACTTCAGGAAGACCCGGACAGACCATATACTTGCAGCAAGGACTGGTGAAGTGGTTACTTCAGGGAGGGAGCTACTCTGTAGCAGTGAGACTGAAGGTGAGCCACAGCTGCTTGTGGGTACTGATGTTCCCTTGGATAGAGTGATTGCAAAGGTAGGGGTGAGTAGTAGTACCCAGGCTGACAGTGAGGCACCGCTGTCAGAGGATGCCAGACTTCCTGTGGAATGGGAACTGGAAAGGGTTACAAAGAGAGCTGAGACAGGCTCAGCTCTCAGACCCTGCATTGCAAGGCCTGAGGCAGGTAGCTAGTGAGTCACCTGATTCTCAAGGGAAGGGGGGAATCTGTATACTGGGGAAAAGGGATACTTATAGAGAGTGGACACCTGAGGGAGGGCTAGAAGGTGAGAGAATACAGCAGCTGGTAGTGCCTAGAGCCTATCGTCTGGCGCATCCAGCCATAGCCCATGATATTCCCTTTGCAAGTCATTTAGGCATAAAACATACAAAGAGACGTATTATGCAGAACTTCTATTGGCCTGGAATTTCCAGAGATGTTAATAGGGTACTTCAGGACCTATGAGCAGGTCCAAAAGGTAGGCAAGGCAGGAGACAAGATGAGAGCTCATTTGATGCCTTTGCCTGTGATTGAGGAGTCATTTCAGACGGTAGCTATGGGTATTCTGGGACCTCTGAGTACCCCAAGTTCCACAGGGAAAAAGTATATCCTAGTGGTAGTAGATTATGCTACAAGATACCCTGAGGCAGTGGCTTCGTCCTCTATTGAGGCCAAAGAGGTGGCAAATGCTTTGTTAAGAGATTTTCAGCAGGATAGGTTACCCAAAAGAAATACTGACTGACAGAGGAGCCAATCTCATGTCAGACCTGCTGGCTTGTCTGTGGAAGTACTGTGGGTGAAGCACCTGAAGACAAACCTCTACCATCCCCAGACGAATGGTCTTGTTGAGAGGTTAAACTCTACACTCAAGTCCATGCTACGGGCATTTGCAGATCAGTTTAAGAGGGAGTGGGACAAACACTTGCCCCATCTGTTGTTTGCTTACAGAGAGGTTCACCAGGAATCCAAAGGTTTTTCACCCTTTGAGTTGCTGTATGGGCATAGGGTGAGGGGACCTCTAGATTTAATTTGTGATGTGTGGGAAGGTGAGTGTGAATCTCACAAGGAGTCTGTTGTGTCATATGTCCTAAACCTCAGGACAAGGCTCAGGGAACTCATAGGCTTGGCCCAGGAGAACCTGGCAGAAGCCCAACAACAGAAAAAGGTCTAATATGACCGGAATGCTCGAGCTAGAGAGTATGTTGTAGGGCAGTAGGTAATGGTTCTCATCCCTGTCAGACACAACCCCTGCAAGAAGCTTGGGAGGGACCCTACAAGGTGGCAAGTAAGGTAAGTGATGTTAACTACATGGTAGAACTGCTAGGCAGGAGGCAGGGGCACAAATTGTACAATGTTAACATGATGAAACCTTACCATGATAGGGAGGCCCTTGTGTTGAGTATTTTCAGTGGGCTGCAGGAGGAGTATGAGGGAGATCTGGTGACTGATCTCCTCAGTGAGTCTTGGACTGACACTTTAGTGGAAGGAGTAGCAATGTCCCAGCAGGTATTTCCTACCCAGGTTTGAGAAATCCGAGAAGTGTTACAGGAGTTTGGGGACATGTTCACTGAGGAAACAGGGTGCACCCACCTGGTGCAGCACCAGGTGGATACAGGACCCCAAAGGCCTATTAGGCAGGCCCCTTATAGGATGCTGGAGAGAGTCAAAAATACTCTGAGGGAGGAGATACAGGAGATGTTGGAACTAGAGGTAATTCAAGAGTCCAACAGTCCCTGGGCCTCCCCAGTGCTGCTGATGGCAAAGAAGGATGGCAGCACCAGGTTCTGTGTGGACTACAGAAAATTAAACAGTCACACAGAGTCAGATGCTTATCCCATGCCTAGGACAGATGAGGCTCTAAAGTAGCTGGGTGGGGCTAAGTATCTTACAACCACTGATCTTACCAAGGGTTACTGGCAGGTGCCCTTGACTCCCAGTGCTAGAGAGAAGTCGGCCTTTGTGACTCCTTTTGGTTTGTATGAGTTAACAAAGATGCCCTTTGGGATGAAAAATGCCCCAGCAACTTTCTGGAGGCTGCTAGAGCATATCCTAGCAGGAGCAGGAGGGTTTGCCCTTTCTTACCTACATGATATTGCCATCTACAGCCATTGCTGGCAAGAGCACCTTCAACATGTCAGGAAGGTGCTGGGCGGACTACAGATGGCAGGGTTGACCATTAAGCCCAGCAAATGTCAGGTGGATATGGCAGAGGTCTTCTACCTGGGACATAGGGTGGGGAGTGGTAAGCTCAGACCAGAACCTGCCAAAGTAGAAGCCATTCAGGCAATGCCTGCACCTGTTATCAAAAACAGGTGAGGGCATTCTTGGGGACAGCAGGGTACTACTTTGTCCCCAGTTATAGTACCATACCTGCTCCCCTCACAGACCTGACAAGGAAGAACAGGCCAGATAAGGTAGTGTAGACCACAGCATGTGGGCAGGAATTCCAGAAGCTTAACGAAGCTTTGGGAGGATCCCCTGTGTTAGCCAGTCTAGATTACAGCAAATAATTTGCTGCGCAGGTGGATGCTTCAAACCATGGGGTGGGGGCTGTACTTAGCCAGATTTCTTCAGAGGGAGAAGAGCACCCAGTGGTTTATCTCAGTCGTAGGCTCCAACCCAGGGAGGAATGCTATGCAGCTGTAGAAAAGGAATGTCTAGCCATAGTGTGGGCACTGCAGAAACTTCAGCCTTATCTGTATGGAAGAAAATTCACTGTAGTGACAGATCACAATCCCATAAAATGGTTAAAGAGAGCCAGTTAGCAAAATGCCAAGTTGCTAAGATGGAGCCTAGGGTTGGAATCATATATGTCAGTGCAGCACTGCAGTGGGAGTAGCAATGCCAATGCAGATGGGCTCTCAAGACAGGGAATGGGGTGAAGTACACCCAGATAGATCTGACACTCTCAAGCAATGTCTCTCAAGGGCCACTTGAAAAACTAGCTTAAGTTCTCCGGGGGGGGGGGGGTATGTGAAGGCTACCAGCCTAGCTAGAATGAATTTTGTAGATAATTTTGTCATCTGTAAATATTAATATAAGCCAAAGGCTTGTTCTCTTCAATAAGAAAATTGTATTGGATGTTGTACTTCAAAAATGTAACCACATTGCACTCTGCTGGAGGAAAGCTGATAAGTCAAGCATTATATAATTGTTTGATCTCAAAACTCGGAGCCAAGATGTCTGGATGAAGGAATTCTTCCTATTGTTTTGAGACCATAGTTGCTAGAATTTACATGTATAATGTCCTTTATTGTTGTGTTTCCTGACAGGTGCAAGCTTACTAAGAAATGTAAATGTAGAATTTTTGTCAGCCTGGGAACCAGAGAATTGTTAAGAATGATGTAATCTAAAATGAGTCAGCAGAATGTATTATCAATTTAAAGGACTTTCTCAGAGAAAGAGAGAGGGCATTTTGCATTTGTCCTGAGAACATCCAACTCACCAGCACTCTGCCTGTGCTCTGTATGTAAGCAGGATCTTAGACTTTAGTGTCTCCCTTAGAAATAGTTAGGAAATAGGAAGATTAGACTAGCTGTTTTCTGTACTGATGGCAGAACTATTCTATTGTATTATTTTAAGCATTTTCCTGTGATATCTGAACTCTTTGACCCGCACTGTGTAGTAAGAAGTATTGTTTTGTGTTCTTATTATTTATTATTAAATATTTTTAAACCTTGCAACTGTGGCTGTTTTGTGTAGAGATAATTTAAGCTCTAGAGTACACTGCATGTATAGAGTGATACTGGCCAAGCCACTCCAATAAGCCTTATAAAGTTCTGGTCACACTTACTAATTGATAATAATATTGCACAGTATGGTGCTGCTGCAGTAGCACTGTCGCCTCACAGCAAGACGTCCTGTTCGATTCTCAGCTAGCGTGTCTTCTAAAGACATGGGTGAATGGGTGTACCTTAGTTGAAGGTTGTGCATCAGGGCTGGCAACTCGGCATGTAAAAATCTACTGCCAATCATTAGCGGACCGGGATTCTGCTGTGGCGACCCCTAACCACGAAAAGCCGAAAGACACAACAATAATTGGACACCCTTTGATAAGGACTTTGTTAGTAGCTGATATTAGTGGTTAGTGGCAAGTGGTACTACCGTATAGTCTGGGCAGAAGGGGCATAGCTGGAGAACCTGTGCCAGCCTTCCCCAGGAGTGTCTGTGCGGTTGTATATAACTCATATCTCAAAGTGTGTGTGTGTGTGTGTGTGTGTGTGTGTGTGTGTGTGTGTGTGTGTGTGTGTCAGCTATAGTCTGGGCAGATGGAGCATAGCTGGAGAACCTGTGCCAGCCTTCCCCAGGAGTGTCTGTGCGGCTGTATATAACTCATATCTAAAAGTCTGTGTGTTTGTGTGTCAGCTACTTGGCAGGGACACAAAGCACTGGCTGGACAGAGAGGGTGCTGGAGGTTTTAGCTTGACCACTAGGCTGAGATCTGGACCCTATAGCTGTGCTTGTGGGAAGTCATATTAGGGATCTGGAGGGAAAGGGAGAAACCAGTCCCAGACTGACTGCGATCTCTGTGTGCTCTTAAGGGAAATTGTACTTTACTGTTTGTGTGTATTTGTTATCCTTCCCAATGTGGACACCCCTCACTGGTGATAGTGGTGAGGATTGAGGCTCCTTGACTAGTGGGCCAGTGCACGGGCATCACAGTTGTAAGAAATCTCCTTCATCCTACTTCAAATCCACAATGAAACATACCTGCAAGGAACTTGAAAATGTAAAGCAGAGTCCAAGCTCAAGGTCCTTACCAATACTAAAGGAAACTACAAATCTTTCTTTAGTTATATCTGAAAATTAAGGAATAATGTTCAATAATGCATTTGTCACATCCATACTAATAATATCACTCATTTTAATTTCAAGGATCTTGCCAGTGTATAACAGACACATTTAGTATATATTTACTCCACCTAACCTACCCACACTGTTGCCCCACTATCCTTTAAATTTCGTTCTCCTGAAATTATCATAAAACAAGTCATAGAATCTCTGTCATATGTTAAAATATACTAATATGAGACTAGATAATGGTGTCTGCATTCTCTTCAATGCCAAATATGCACCATGTCAGGCTCTACTTAAACTATTCAACCGTAGCCTACCCACACGGTTTGTGCAAAAAGTCTGCAAATCAGCCACTGTGATTTCCCTATACAAAGGCAGCCCCTCTACAGACCCAGGTCATTTTAGCCTCATCAGCCTTATATACAAATAATGGAATGCATCATAGAAGGATTCACTTACCTACTCAGTCTGGTTTTGGGAAGGGCAGGTCCTGTCTCCAGAACTTAGTAGACTTCTTTGTAAAGGATGCAGAGGCTGTGGACAGTGGTCTCTGTGTGCACATTGCTTATCTTAGCTTGACCAAGGCTTCTGACACTGTCCCTCATGCAAGTATTACTGAAAATTAGTGAAACTTAATGTAAACCAATACACTATCTGCTAGGTTATAAAGAGGCTATCCAACAGATCCCAAGGTGTGAAAGGTTCTGGTACTCTCTGTGAACATAAATCTGTAACTACTGGGGCACCACTGAGCCAGTGCTGAGCCCTCAACTGTTTGTCATTTATTTTGTAGACATCCAAGTCAATATCCTGAAAGTGTGGCTGACCAATTTTGCTGAGGAATCCGGTTATAACAGACTTGGGTACGTAACCTAAAACTCACTTTACTAATAGCAATGTAATTGCTTACATTACTAGTAATAAAGTGAGTTTTTGGTTTCGTCCATGCCTGCTTTTCATTTTTTTTTTTTTGTTTTGGTGTTTAGCTCGTTTGTAGACTTGGGTACATATGGGGACAACTCTCTCATTTGATCATCATGTTTCCATGACAATCAAAAAATATTCTATCTGTCCCATTTAATTTCCAAGGGAATCCCTTCAAGATCCAAATAAATCATATTACCACTGTAGTCCTCTCTTACCAGATGTCCCCCTGGTATGAACAAATCCAAACATATCACTCAAATGTAAAGAAGCTAATGATTTTTAATATTAAAGCCCTTAAATCCTTCAACTATATTGGCAGATTATCTCAACACTCCTTCTGTTCAATAGCCCAGCTGTTCAGAGGTGACCTGTGTCTAGTTTTTTCAGCCATGAAAAACATAATACTATTTCTCTTCCTATTTCTACGTAAAACCAGTAGCTCTACAAATGTGTACACTAGGGACCTAAATCTACACCCAAATAAACAAGGCTTCCTGGAAGGACAGGTTCCTAACTCTGCATTTCCATCCTGTGGAATAAATTACTACTTCAGCGTCAAGCAACGCACTACTCTGTCTATGTTTAAGACTATTCTTCATAATTGGGTGGCAGGCATAAATCTACACCAGGGTTATCATGTACAGGTCTGCTCAATGGTGCACACGGCTAACCATCTTACAGTTTAATTGTGTGTATGTGCCTGTGCTCAGTACACTCTCATTGTAGTTTATGACAATTAAGCCAACAATTTTCTTGGTGACAAATCTTTGTGATTTCCTGGTTAGACAGGATGATGGGGGCAGGGCACAGTATTCTATGTATCTAATGAGGGAAGTACAGACAATAACTATGACTTCTTTATTTGAAGATTATATGCTTTTAGAAATCAGCTGTACATTGAAGGAGGATTTCATTACTACAAGTGACACATTGACAAAGGTGTGCTGATATCCACTGACTGAAGTGACTGTTACAGGGATGTATTTAATATGGTATGAGCTTAAAATACAAAACCACATGCATTCATTAGCAGCAATTTAAACAGACCAGACATTAGTCTCATCAAGCCTGCACTGAAGTATGTCACTGTCTAAAGAAGAATGTAGGATGGTAAACAACTTACAGTCATCAACCATCTTAGTGATTAATGTTGGAAAAATAAAGGTCAAAGCAGTGTCAGGGTCCCAGCAGGTAGCACACTTGCTTTTGGTGCACAAGGCTGTGGGTTCTACTCCCACATTAGGCAGCTCAATTGCTGACACTGCAGCACATCACATGTGGGGTGCTACACACCTCAATGTGCTATCTTTCGGATAAGACGTTAAACCAAGGACCCCTGGGCTTGAACTGCTAGTAGCTCAGGAGGATATAAAATATCCCACGGTACTTATCGAAAAGAGTAGGAGTATTTTTCATATATTAAAAAAAACCTTTATTTACAACATATTTACATACTTACAAATATTTACAAATGTACAAATATAGAGATAAACAAATATATTTACACATATTCATAACTTCCTGCACAATCATACTAAATTTTTGTCCCTATTAGACCCCCACTCCTTTTTCCATAACTACCATCTGATTTTACTTAATATTGTTGCTAAAATTAATTTGCCATTAAACATAATTTAAGTTATTCTTTCACTCCATATAATCCATATGACATAAAATAACTTTTGATCTATTCTTTTAACATATTCTTTACTTCTTTTCTTATAATATCCTTATTTGAATATTTAATCATATCTATGTTTATTTTATCCATTTCTTTTATATATTTGAATACATTTTTATTTACATAGTTTCCCCATAACTTTTTTATTCTTTTACAGTATAAAATATCTGTTCTGTAGCTTCTTCTTCTTGACAATGTAAACATATTCTATCACTTTTCTTTTTATATGGCACACTTCCTTTTACTAGTAATTTATTTATTACCAGTCTCCAGAAAAAGATGATATTCCAATTTCTGGTTGCAGCATTTGCTTCTTATTTTTATAGCATTATTTTTTTCATGTTAGATATTACCATGGTTTTACATAGTAACATTTTATTATTACTTTCTTACACCATATCTTTCTATCTCTTTCTATATCATCAAATTTTAATTTCCAGAGAAATGTTTTTCTTGGTAGCATTTTATTTCTTCACTTATGCACTCTCTTTTTACCATACCCCCAAATTATTCATGCTTATATTTATACAATTTTACTAATCTGTCATCTTTTTCCTATATCCACTTTAACACTGTACACATTTAATGAAGCAGTGTATACCACCCTAAACCTCCTTCCTCTGTACTTACATACAAAAACTCCCTTTTTTACTGGGTTTACTCTACAACCCCATATAAATGAAAACAATATTTGCAATAAATCCTTTTCAAATACTGTCAACAAAAAGTACACTTGCTAAGTATGCTACTTTCCCATTATTACTGAAATTATCAAATACACCTTTTTTCCTGAATACTTTATGTTTTACAGAAAATATAGGCTTGTTTTACTTCTTCAAGTTTTTTCCACTGAATTTCTACTTGCATCTTTATTCCCAAATTTTATATCTAACACAGAAATTTAATTCACTATAAAATATATACATATCTTTACATCACTTAAAAATTTACTTTTCTCTTTATTTGAAGGTATCCCTATCACCTCTAGGCACTCATTTGTGCAAATTGTTACTTCTTTTATCCAATTTTTTTTTTTGCAATTATTATAATGCCATCTGCACTTGTTAAAAGAACTGGAATTCTTAACCCTTCAGGTACTTACACCCCTCCTCCATTTTTCAGTTTATTTCATATGCTAACTTATTTATAACTGCATTGAAGAGTATATAACTCACTGGACATCCCTGACTTACACCACTCTTCATATCATATCTACCTCTTGGCTTAACCAGCCATATACAGCTATTTTTACTTCATTACGACTATACAGTGACAAAAACTATTTCCTTTCTCAGTTTTATTATAGTCTTTCATAAATACCCATAGGATTGTATGTCCAGTTGTATCAAATGCCTTGTTAAGGTCTACTGTCATCATTTTTATTTCTTTTCTATTCATAATATCATCCACAATTTCTCTATCATTAATAATTCTTGACAACCGTTCACCTTTATACTGAATATACTATCTTCCATAATATTTTCCAGTTTACTTTCAAATCTGTTTTGAATTATTCTCATAAAGATCTTATCGTTAGTATTCAATATTATCAGTCTCCAGTTTAATTGTCTTCTTTCTCCCATATAAATTTGAGTATTCCACTACATAATTCTTTATTCAAAGCATCTTCAGTTAAACATCTGTTCAAAATCTTTAATTTTTTTTTTGCCAATCCCTTAATTTTTATACGTCAGCCCCTGTTACATCTAGTCCTGCAGTCGAATCTCTATTTACTTATCCCTAATACTTCATCTAGCTCATTCAAAGAAATCTCTTTTTCAAACACTTTGTTTTTTTCTTTTAACCTTTTTCACTTTCCATGTTTTTCACTACCTTCTTTTTCTTTAAACATTTCTTGTACATAATAACAAATAACAACTGTTATACACTATTCATAATATTTTCCGGAGATCTTTCTATTTCTCGTTTTACATTTTTAATTTCTCTTATTACACTATCATCTTCTTTTACTAAAAGTAACTTGATACTTCTACTCTTTTTCCTTGTAAACAATATTTTTGCTTATATAAGGATTCTTATATTTTTTATATATTTCTTTCACATATTTTTTTATTTGCCAAAGTATTTTCTATCATTATATTCTAAATCTTCCAATGCATCGTTATATGATCTTTTATTTCTCTACTTCTCTCACATCATATTACTACTGTAAAAAGCATTTTTAATAAAAAAGTAATGTCTTTTGGCTTTTCCTGGTTAGGGGTCGCTGCAGCGGATCACTGGTCCGCAGACTGACTGGCAGTGGCAGTGGAGTTTTTACAGTGTCGAGTTGCCAGCCCAGTGCCCAACCTTCTCAGAAGGCACACACACCTACCTGCATGTCTTTAAAGCTCACTCAACCCGCAGGGAGGGCATGCAGACTCCGCACAGAAGGCGCAGCGGCCGAAAATTAAACCAGAGAACCTCTTGTTGTGAACAACTCTAACCACTGCACCTCCTCGACCACATATGATTTTTTTCTCTACTTTTATGACATCATATTGCCAGTGTAAAAGCATTTTTTAATATTTTTTCCTTAAATACTGTCCACCATTCAGAACTTTTATAAATGTTCTCATAGTAAAACGACCTTTCCATGATGGCTATTACTTATCTCCTTCCTTCTTCATTCCGTGCTTTCTCATTTATTCTTTTTATTCCTTTCCTGCATCTCTAGCCATATTGCAAGATAATTAGAAAATCCTGTTTCAACTACCCCTTCCCCATAACCAAACCTTCTGATACTATAAAAATAATCTTTTTTCAGTTTTATACATACCCCTTAAGTCCATTAATTTTTGTCCCAAAATTTTTAAATTCTCACATTTTATAATTTCTAGCATTTTTCTTATATCATTTCCTTTCTTCTGCCTCTTAAACCACAAAGTCTCCTGTTATTATAATATTCATATTTATCGCCAAGTCTAAAATATGATGAAATAATCTTTCCTTTCTTTATAGTTAGTATAAGCATGCAGTGGTATAATTATATATAGTTGCCCTTTCCATATTAAATCTACAATGGTTAATCTTCCCATTTTGCTAAAGTTACATCTAATATCTTTACCACATTTCTACAGAATATGGCTATTCCAGAACATCTCTCATTTCCCAAATTCCAGATTATCTTTCCTCCCCATAGTTTCTCTGTTTATAATCTTGCTCCATTTGTTAAAAATCTTGTCTTCTAATACAATTACATTTACAACACATGTATTACACCACTCCAAAATCCCTATTCTTATTACTATATTTTTAATACTATTCACATTTAGAGAAAGCACTCTAAAATCTTCATTTTCCTTTTAGTGATGGTTTTATAGCTAATTACTTGCCTAGCTGTCTTAACAGGCAATTATAAGCCTTGTCAATTTCTCTCCCAAAGGTGAGAATCAAACATTGTACCTTGTGCCTGTGAGTCAAACACCTTAACCATTATGCCAACCCCCAATCATCACATATATCTTCTATTTCATCCATCTCATTTTTTTTTTCTTTTGCATTCATCCTTTTGAATCATCTTTTTCTTTTACTCTTTTACCAACATAATTCCTTTTTTCTTTTGCTACCTCCCAATGTATGTCTTTTTCATCACTTATTTTAGAACCTTCTTCTGTCTTATTTTTCTCATCTAATTTTTCTTCTATTTCTACTACTTCTAAAATTTCCTTAGTTCATTTTCTTCTCTTTTTTTATTATTCTTATTTTCCTGTTTGCAATCTAGCCATACATCTCCAATTTTGTTACATTTATAACTTTTCAAGTCACATTTTTTTCATCGTGTCCCATTTCTCCACAAATGCATTTTTCTTTTATCATAGTTACTTATTGAATGTACTTTCCCACAAAAAACAATCCCCCTACTACCTCCACATTTATCATACTTGGTATGTGCACAATTTTTTTCTCTTTATATTTTTAACACAATAATACAATCCCATCCACCAGTCCATAAACCCCTTTTATCATAAAAATTTGCAATGACCCCAGTACTTCTTTACATAAACTTTTCAAATGTCCTGTCAAAGTCTCTCTTTCCACCTCTGTTCGAAATTGTACATCAATTTTTTTAAATCCCTGTTAAATGCATTTATCACAAAGATTTAGTGGGTTATGGTCCTCCTTTTCATATTCTCCAAGAAACAGTCTCAAATATAATGTCACAGAATGTCACTGTTAATAAGCATAAACACTCTTACCTAATCACTATTAAACTGCCCCAGACTTCATGCCTGTCCATTCCTTCATCTTCTTTACCTTGAATCCTTACCAGGTACTTCTGCTTTTCATTTTCTTCTGCATTCTTTTCTGCCACTCCCCTTTTGCCTTCTTGTACTTTATCTGCATATGTTTTCTATTCCACCTCACAACTATTCCTCAGGAATATTTCTGCATTCTCCTTTTGTATTTTCTCCATAATACCCCCCCCCCCCAGGAAACATCTCCTTCATTTTCTGTCTCGCTCTGCATCCCCATTTCTTTAAGTAAAGAAGACCACCACCACCCATGCCCATGATGCCAGCATAGTGGCTTCTGTGACCTACTGCATCATCAGGCCCTTCACAGTCTTGAAGAAACTGGAAGTCACTCGAGTTATCACAAACTACTTCACACAAACACACACACACACACACACACACTTTTCCATCACTAACCAACAACCCACTAAAAGTGTAGGTCAGTCCTTCTTGAACTGTTAGTGCCAGTGTGACAAATACGCAGGTAAGTCATTTGCTTTTGATGCTAGGAAGATCCCACAAGAAAATGTGGTTTCTGTTGCCATAAACAATGCCTGGATTAATGTTCTAGTGTTCACAATGGGTAGTGCACTCTTGAGTTGCTGTGTTTGGGATGAGCTATTAAAGTGAGCTTCCATCCACAGCTATCAAAAACTCTATCCATCCTTCCAAAATCCCCTTTTCCCATTTTTGTACATTGACTTAGGGTATCACTTGATGCCTACCCTTCCCATGGCAGTTTCTCCAAACCACAAATACACACACACATATGACCAATTTACAGTGTCCAATCTACCTACTGCATGATTTTGAAAAGGGGTAGAAACCGAAGCACCAACAGAAAACCCACATGAAGCCGGGGGGGGGGGGGCATGCAGAGTCTGCACAGAAAGCACACCAGCCGAGAAACGAGCTGGAGAACCTCTTGCTGTGGCGTGACAACACTACCTGCTGTGCTACTGTGCACTTAACAGCTTCAAACTGCTACTTAAGTCAAAGACAAAGGCCATAAAATAGAAAAACAAAATTTGCAGCAGCAAGCAGTTCTGAAGAAAGTACGGTTGTGTAAAATCTTACAATAACAGTAGATGTTCTGGCCTTCACTGCTGCAGTATTCTTAATATTTGGGGATTCCCTGCTGTGGAAGTCCAACGTCCAGCCATTCTACCAAAGCCTACTGTTGCTTTAATATATGCCGAAGGTCACCCAAATGCTCCTCACGTAGTCTAGGGCATAAAGGTGACTTCAAGCATACCATCCTCAGAACTGACTGTCCCAGCAGAAATACCAGTCCAAGGAAACCCAAGGGTTAACCTGTACATCCAGGAAGGAAAAGGACTAGGGGGGTGGAGAGAGGGAGTGATTACTGCAACTGTGAAGGCAAGGACATCTACTGTTATGGTAAGATTTTATACAACCGTACTATGTCCTTACATTAACCACTGCAGTATTCTGAACATATGGGAGAGTGCCAAAGCTCAAGAAGAAACCTGGGAAGAGAAAGGAGCAGTACAGCCTTCTAAGAAGCCATGAAGAATGGCCATTGCAAAACCAGCTCTACCTCTGGCGATACCATCCAACTTGTAATGTCTGGTAAAAATATGCACAGATGTCCAGGTAGCTGATTCAAGAAGAGAAATGGTGTGTAAGCCCTTGAAAAAAAGCACTAGAAGAAGTCACAGCTCTAGTAGAATGAGACTTTACAGAAGAAGGAAGGCTCTAGCCATGAAATATGAAAATATGTGGATCCCTTGACATCTGCAAAAAGCAGTAACAGGAGTGAAGCATTTGGTGAACACCATTGGGGTAGTAAAAAGGCCAAAGGGCAATGCAGTGAACTGAAAATACCAGGAAGCAGAGAAACGCAAACATTTCCTGAAAAGAGGACTAATAAATGGTACATATCAAGAATTTATAGGAAGAAGACATATTCTAATAGTCTTTTACATTTTTCAAGCTCACACCCTATGCACCACAAAAGGTCGGTTGTTAAGGGGCAGCTAGTTAGAGCTGCCAGGATGATGACCTTGGACAAATATTTTGTTAATGAATGTGAATTATTACATTCTATGTTTGCAAAAAGAGGGTACCCCAATAAATTGCTGATAGATTTAAGGAAGGAAATTGAAGATAAAAGAATGAGGGGCCATTTTCACCCTATTTTGCGATGTAATTAAGCAATAACCGACGACATGGTGTGGTATATTGAAGATTTACCCAATGTTGGTGTGGTTTAATCATGAGGGCGAAGCCAAAGTGATTAAATAAAGCCAATTGTGGGTAAATTTCAATATACCACAACCACAGAGTCAGTTATTACTATTATACAATGACATTATTTAAGAAAAAAATACTTTTTCTTAAATAATGTCTTTGTATAATGGAGCATTACTGTTCTTCCACTGGTTGTGGAAAACTATTTCTTGTATTGATGTACTAAGCATGCATATGGGACTTGTGTCCCACGCATACCCAATACATCAATGCTTTGAAACTGAAGCAACGGAGAAAAGAAAGTCTCAGTTGCTCTGTTTTTGCTTTTTTTTTTTGTTTTGTTAAAAAAAAAAAAAAAAATGTTTTGAGCACTTTATATCAACGGAAAAAAGGCCGGGTGACCAGACCTTTTTCTGTTGGTATATTGTGGGATTTACAACGGGCATGCTGGCCAATAAGCATGCATGTTTTGGAATATTAATGGGGTGGGGTTATTGTATAATGAGGAACTGGGCATAACTGAAGTAGTTGTTAATGAAAACATATCCGAATCTGGGGCGACTGAACTGGAAGCCGTTGCAGTTAATGCAGTTCAGTTTATTACTCAGTTTAGTTCGGATCATAAGTCCATTAGTTTAATTTTAAATAAAAACTAGCCAATGTTGATGGAAGAAACACAACTGAAAGACAAATTAGGGGTAGGTCCTACAGTTGTATTTAGAAGGGGCATTCATTTTAAGAAAATGTTGGAAAATTTAAATAACACTTCAGGGGACAAATATCCAAGTATGGGAAAATGTGGTAGATGCTCATGGTGTCCAAAGATATTGACTAGTAAATCTTTCCAGATTGGGGGCATGAGTATAAACTTGGGCATAAATTTGACTGCAATAGTAAAAGTATAGTTTATATAGCAAGCTGTCAGCTTTGCAGTAGATTCTATGTGGGTTAGACTGACCTCAGATTAAGAGATAGAATTTATGCGCATGAATATGCTATAAGGAAGGGACAAGTAACCAACGCCCTTGCTAAACATATCAGAGTCAATTGGCCATAATTTTAAATATATGGTAATAGAGTGAATGTGAGACATAGGGGTGGGCTCACAGAATTATTGTTGGAAAAGAGGGAATTACAATGGCAGCTAAAACGTAACGCCTTTAAATGGACAGGGCTTAATGAAATGTGTTCCATTTCTTGTTTGTTGAAAATAAAAACCTTGCAAAGATAGGAAGTTTTGATTTACTATCCAAAAGATATTGATTTTATGATTTTATTTTTTGTGTATAATTTCTTGTATATAATTTTAACAATATTAGCAAACTTTATCTACTGTTTTAAGGGGTGGTGGTTGCTTTAAGATTTTTGGAGGGAACTGTTAGTGTGAATTATTAATTGATCTACTGGGTCTATTTAAGAATATTGTCCTAGTAAGTTGTATGTGAAGAAGTTCACATTGCTGAACAAAGGCACTAACAAAGGACTTTTTGGATGGTAACCTAGTCCTTTTGTTTTTACTTTTGGATTCTCTTTGATTACATTTTGTACTCTGCAGTTTGCCTGGTTCCTTGGGTCCTGCCACAGTGCCTCTTTCATCAGTTTTCTGTTTGCTTGGTCTTAACAAGTTTTTCTTTTATGATCTGATAAGGGCAGCCTTGAGTAGCTCTATACCTGTGTCTCCATATGTCCAGTGAGATCTAGTATCCCAATATCAAAGAAAGCACAAACATCAGTTATGACAATGCATCAGTCAGTCTGCTTTGACTCTAGCTAACCCTACAGCTAACAAATACTCAGTTGTTACCAACCAGCTCTTTAGAAGAAGAAAAAAATTATGCTGGTGGGCAGACACTAGTTATGTACCTGCCTGCTTTTAACAGTACAAGAATGGGCTTCTAGCCAAATCATTAGTTACAGACACATTTTGTTAGGCACCTGTTATAAATTCAGGCACAGAAAACCCAATTAAGCTACAGGCTGACAAAACTGTACCAATACAAAAAGACTTAGCACATCAGGTCTGATCAGTAAATGTCTCAGTGCTTTTTCACTTCCTCTTCCTTTCAGATTGCCCAATACTTCCCAACATGGCTTTATCCAGCTCTTCAACAGCAGGACGGTCTGGGGTCCGAGATTTAAAAGGGGCATTCAGACCACGACTTCTGGAGGATGGAGCTCATGACCACAGCAACGTCCACTCAGATGACAAAGAAAAAGCAAATTACTGTATTTTTTCAGAGACATTTTCTTTATGACCACAGAAGAGATACTATATCTCTGACACAACGAAAGGAAATACATTACAAGTCGTGAGAGAATCATCTCATATAGAATGTATGCATGTCAGCTTTGTCCAAGCCTTCAGCAAAGCCAGAACTCTGTTGAAGAGAGACTACAATGAGTTCTGTCAAACAGACAAATAAATAAATATATACATACATAAGCAGTAATTGTAAAGACAAATGAAAAAGTCAATGGAAAAATTATTTAAACTCTGGAAATGGACAAATTACAACTTTCAGTTCAGACAACAATAAATTACGCCCCATAAAAAGAACAATTTGCAAAAAAAAAAAAACAGTAAAAGTACAGATTACAAAAAAGTATAGAAAGCTGTACATGACATATCAAGTACAACAAGGCTGTAAACATAAAGGATTATGTGGCAACTCTGGAACAGCACTTAACAAATCTTGTTATTACAGAAACTTCAAGAAGCATTTGTAACAATCAGCAGGATTCACAGACATTTCCACAGTGTGCAACGGAGGCCTGAAGAGATTATCTGTGGTGCACTTACATAAAAATGGCGAACAATGGGAACCAGCAAAACAAAATGACCAAAGAAGCATCAAGAAGCCAGAATCCAAAGTGAAAAAGAAATCTCAATTATAAACTGGAAAAAACCTTGCAACTACACTTTAGAGGCGCCAAGGATCCACCTCATTTCTTAAGAATACAGTAGATAAGCAGCGACAAACAGTATTGGGCTGGCTACATGATGAGACAATTCGATTAAAATAAATGCGAAGGCTGCAGAAAAAAGTCCAAATACAATATTATATAATATTATTAATTGCGAGTTGAAATGACCAACATGCTTATAAGTAACTTTAGAGGGCACACAGCGGAGGCTGGCAGTCCGGGGTTGCTGGTTTTACTTATTTATTTTATTTCTTCTTTTTATACCATATGAATTAGTGTAGTCGAAACAGTATATTTAGTGTTGATGTAACACAGCACACTAAAAGAAGGGCTAATACCTCTTTAAATCACAACAGTAAAAAAGCCCGCGCTTAGCATTTTAAAAGTGGTGTTTTGTTTGTAAATCATTTGTACTTCTGAGGAAGCTGGAGCTGTGCCTCGAGCGAAAACGCTAAACTTCTGTAAACCAATAAATTCTGCGTTAAGGGATTTTTTACGTTTTTTTCTTCTTGGACTTGACTACTGATCCTCAACTATAGACTGCATCCTTTTGGAAAAGCTTTCAGCTGCTACAACTCACCTACATTGTCACGCACTTTTTGGCGTTTGGACTTACTACTCTTGGGTGCCTGCCTTGTGTGTTTTTCGCTAGTTTTTTACGTTTTGTCTTTGCACAATATTATAACAGACTGCAGCTTATGGAGTGAGAAATAAAACGTCAACAGTCATCCAAGAAAACAGGTCAATGCAGGAGACTGTAAAGATTAAATGGAATACCTGGAAGTATACATGGATAACTGGAACCATGCCAGCTGCCCTTATGGCTGAACGTTGAGACTGATGAGATGAATAAAGTTGGAAGAACTTAAGTGGGAAGAGTGGCCCCATAGCGATAGTGGGAAGAGTGGCCCCATGCCATGTGATAACAGAACTGAGCCAAACTTACAAAACTTCATTTAGGAGCTTAAGAATAACCTAACAGTAAGTAAAAAAATGTACATACATGAAAAAGACTGAAAACTACAGATGCATACATCAGTACTATTGAAATGTTAGTTAGCTGTTAACATATGTAGCCTAATTATATAATTATCACTATATTGTTCCTCTCAGGTATTCCTTCCCTTTAAAAAAACTTGATCAGTCACTAAAAGAACATCTCAACACCTTTATACTTCAACCTCTCTATTTTACCTAATCTGTAACAACCAGATAAACTATGAATCAGCCCTCTCATTTACTTATCTCCCTACAAATTATTTACCTGATCATTGATAATGCAATTACTGTTTATGTGAAAAGTTTAAATACGTGGATGTAATGTTTGTATAATAACGCACACTAAGTTATGAATGTACACTATATTTTACTTACTGTATATTTTATTACATTTTTCTGGCTACAGTTTACGTATTAATAACATGCTATCTTCCTTTTGTGCTATACATGGGTCCTTTCTGGAAACTCTCGTACCATGTACCACCCATTTTCAGCTACTATGAATTTTGTATAACACATTTTGGCAGTCAGCCTTGCTCCTTTTAGATTTACTGATGTTCCTCATGTCAGACCAGTTTGTGGATACATAGTTTATTAATTAAACAAACTAAACCTGTACAAAGATTGCCTGTCATTGACTATATGGGGTCCAGCATATGAAGATCTTTTACTGTGAAAAGTAAAAATGCTTCCTCTTTCTGACCTTCTGCTCTGATTTTTAAAGGTCAGTGCTATGACCTTCCATGCTTAGAGGCTAAGAGTTATTAATAATTGGTTGGGAGGGTGGTCTAATGGTTAAGGTGTTTGCCTTACAAACACAAGGTACAGGGTTTGAGTCTCACAAGGAATAATTGGCTAGGCTTAAAATGGCTTGCAAGGGCAGTTAGCTTAGTACTAATCTATGAACCTATAAAACTCTCCTAGCTCTCTCTGTCCTGGTCTCCATGTTGTGTGCTAAACAGTCCTAAAAGCCTTTATGCTTGTCTCTCTGACAACACATCACTGGTTTTCAGTTATGGTAGTAGCAACATTCATTCTTGTTATGATGCGGTCCTAAACCAGCTCATAACCTTACTGCTGCCTTCATACCCGGGAGTGGGGGTGATGGGGTTCTATGCTTCTTAGTCAATGAACACAAGATGTTTTCAAACGATGCATGCTGTGAGCAGATAGAAAATGTGTGCACAGCATAGAAAAATATGTGAGAATGTGCATGCCTCCTAACCCCAGAGCAAAGACTAAGTGTTTCATAAGGGGTTTTTGACTCTGCATGAAATAATTTCTGAACCACCTTATGAAAGGGTTTCAGGAAAAAGTGCCCAAGTATTCCAGCCATTACGGTGGCCCCATCAAAATAAGATCATCCATTTTCCTTCCTTACCCTTTAAGTTCCTAATCAATGTATCATCTAACTATACTGGAACAGTACAAGTAATTAATATGCATTGGCTAACAGCTGACAGGATCTTCTAGCTATGGTACAAATGACAGCAAGAACATATGCAGGGACAGCCTTTAGAAGTAAGCAAACTAATCTGTCTGTGGCACTCCACTATAATTAAAATCTGCACCCCAACACAAACAAACAAAAAAAGTCTTCACAACCCTAAGCAATAGATTTAAGACATGTAAGAAAAACTAGCAAACATTGTTTATGTTATCAAGCAATTACATCCTACTGTATTTTCTCCCAAAGTTTGTTTTCCTCCAACAAACACACCATGCTACAGCTGTTTTTTTTTTTTTTGTTTTTGAGTCATGTGATACCTCTTTGCCGTTCTTCTTCCTCAACATCCCTTCATGGAGCATGTGCAAGAATTTGCATGCCTTTTGGGAAAGGCACCACTGCATACCATTGTATTTAAAAGCATACACACAGGCTGCCAAGGGGCGGGATTAGGGTCATACACCAAAACATGGATAATCCAACCATGGAAAGATGGGTATGGTTTATTGTGGAAAGGCTGAGAGGTGGAAAGCAGTGCCAATAAAAAGATTAAAAAACACAATGAAAGACGTCTGTATTCAGTAGTCACTGATGGACCAGTAAATCACTAGGATAATTTCTGTTCCATAAACCTTATCATACACTTTCCATTTACTACATGTGTATTTTACCTTCTTTTAATATAGAGCAGATACAGGCCTGTCTTGTTATCAGTACACAATCTGTATTCTGACAAAGACGACCCTTCAACAGAAACACAAGATCAGACAGAAAATTTTACTTGGGAACAAGTCTTGGGCTAAGTGGAGAGCTAACAAAAATATCTCTAATCAACAAATTTTTAGACAGTTGAGAAATAGTACAAAAAAGGCAATACTTACAGACAAAAAGAACTACTACTGTAAACTACAGCAAAATCATTCCTTTTCCCAGGGCACTCTCGTACACCTACCCCACTTCAGGCCGATCCAAATACCCCCCATCAAACTGCCGATGCCTTCAATACTTTCTTCACAGAGACCATACAATCACTAGCCAGTCAACTAATCCCGGACAACTCAAGCCTTCCCACCACCGTACCTGGCACTCTACCAACATTCCATCTGCAACCGATCTCTACCACTCTCATCTACAAATTCATCCAAAAACTTAAGCCTTGTACTCCTTCTGCTGACCAGCTACCATCTGAATACCTGCAAAAAGCAGCCGAAGTAATTTCCTACCCTATATCCATCCTCATAAATAGAACCAATAAGGAGGGAATCATTCCAGACATCAAGAAAATCTCCCATATTATCCCCCCACACAAAGATGGTAACTCAAATGATTACTCTAACTACCGGCCAATAGCTCTTTTATCACCCTTAGCAAAAATTATGGAAAAATGCATTCGCCAACAACTATTAAACCATTTATCTCAACATAACACAATAGCAAACTGCCAGCATGGCTTTAGGCCATCACATAGCACCACAACTGCCCTATTATCCTTTACAGATGCCATCAATAGAAATCGCAATAAAAACAACCTCTCATCTGCACTCTTTATTGATCTCTCAAAAGTGTTTGACATGGTAAACCATGCCCTTCTTATCAACATTCTTGAATCCCTTCCCCTTAACTCTCTGGCTATTAAATGGTTCACGTCCTACCTTACCAATAGGCAACAGGCAGTTCTCTGGGAAAATCATATATCATCCCTTCTGCCAGTCACCCTCGGAGTCCCTCAGGGCTCTATTCTAGGACCACTTCTTTTTTCACTATTTATCAATGACCTCCAAGTAGCCATTCCACAAGCCACCTGCATTCAATATGCAGATGATTCTACACTAGTATGCTCAGCAAACTCCCCATCACAACTACATTTCACATAAGCCACCTGCATTCAATATGCAGATGATTCTACACTAGTATGCTCAGCAAACACCCCATCAGATCTACATTCTCTAACTCAGAATGTATTTAACATAGTAGAAACATGGTTCACAAAACGTTGCCTCCTTCTCAATGCTAAAAAAAACTAAGCTCCTTCTCTTAACACCCACCAGTAAGTCCTCCCCCATAGATTTCTCTGTCATTTCCAATAATGGCACAATTATATTCCCCGACTCTACCACTAAATTGTTATGAATTACTATTGACAATAACCTTACATTTGACAGCCACATAAATAACACCATAAAAACTGTCAACAGAAAAATAGGCTCCTTATATAGAATCAAACCTTTCCTAACTCCAACAGCCAGAACCAAGATTGCACGCTCCCATTTAATCTCAACTCTTCTGTACGCCTCACCCATATATACTAACCTAAAGAAAAATAATCTTATCAAACTAATTCCTATAACAACATCGCCAGATTTGCCACTAGCAGTCCCTTTAGAACTCACCACTGTCTGAATCCAATGCAGCTAGGCTGGCTTGAACTTCAAAACCATCTGAAAGTCTCCCAACTCACCACTGCCCACAAGATATTTTATCAACCTAACAGAATTCCTATAATCTCCAATCTCATAATCCCATACAAAAATCTAAATTCCCTACGCTCTTCTAGCAAACTTTTTGCTAGCATAAGCAAGTCTAACAATATGGCTGGAGATTCTCTGTTTTCCAACACTGTGGGAAAAAACTGGAACCTCCTGTCTAATGAACTAACTTTACTTTCTTCCTTGCCTCTCTTTAAACAAAACCTCAAAAGACCCCTCAAAACACACTGGTTATGCCCCTGCAGCAACCCTCACTAACCTTCTGCATTCACTACTGATATTTCCTCCTCCTACTAAATTTACCAAAACTTTAATGCACACTCCTTGGAAGCAGGACTGTAACTGGTGAATACAATTCAACATACTGGTGTAATCTATCCTGTTTGATGTTGTGAAAGTCCTCATGAATCATACTGTACAATAATTTATCCTATACTTTTTGTCACCTTTACTACTCTAAATACCTACTTTATTTTATTATTACTTATTGTATTTTTTGTATTCTTTTTTATTGAAATCCTTTCATTTACTATGTAATAACACTGATTTTTAATTTTTAATTTAAATTTCTATTTGTTACTACTGGAGCTTTTCTCCCCGGGCCTCTACTGAAAATGGAAATATATCCAATTGGACTAGCCTGGTTAACAAATGTAAAATAAAAATAAAATAAATAAATAAATCTTGTTACCTTGACAGCACCATCTGGGCCATACTGCTGTAGAACAAATTGGGGGGAAAATACTAATCAAAGACAACAAAGCAAGGACAGAAGTACTACACAAAATATCAAATCTCAATAGCAAATGTTTCTTCAATCTCTGACAGTAAAGGTTCTTTAAGAAGCATTTCTCTTTACAACACCTTGACTACTGTTAGTAGGAAAGACCACAATTACCAGTGATGAAAACACAAAGAATGATTTAGGCATGTTTACAGCTGCCTAACCCATAGGAGTACCCTGGCTTCGTGCCACCCGACCATAGTTCCCAGTGCCTCTGTCAAGTAAAGCCACTGGAGTGATCCCCAGAGTGAATTTTCTATTTCCCATCTACTCATCAAGATTTGTCTTGAAGAGGGCAGTGAGGTGCCCTGTTTGACATGTATGGGAAGTCTGTTCCATAGCATGGGCAGTCTCTGGGTTATGAACCTGTCCCTCCAGCTTGTTCTGCTGATTGTGGTAAGGGAAGTCTGTTCCATAGCATGGGCAGTCTCTGGGTTATGAACCTGTCCCTTCAGCTTGTTCTGCTGATTGTGGTAATGAGCTTGAGATCTCTTGACAATGTGTTGTGCGGAGGGATTGGGATTTCTTTAGATGTAACATTTCTAATAGAGCTGGGTCAGACATGGATTTATAAGTCAGGCAGAGATCGCCTCTAAGTAGGCGATATAGTTGGACTTTTTTGGTGTCTCTCCATATAGGGCGTGCTTAAGGCCTAAGATCCTCCAGGTGAAGTATTTCTGCGGCCTCTCCACTTGCTGTAGGTGTCTAGTGAGGTACATGCCAAATGGGGCATTGTACTCGATGACTGGCCTAATGAGGGAAGAGTAAAGGGGGGCAATGACCTCTTTCTTCCTGGATGCAAAACCCTTAGTAATGAGATGTGCCACATAGAAGGACTTTCTGACCACAGTGGCAATGTTGTGGTCAAAAGAGAGGTTGCTGTCAACTTGTGTTCCCAGATCTCTTATGATGCCTTCTGTGCTCAGTGGACTACCATCGATGTGGTAATTCATGGGAACTGGGTTTTTCCCAAAGGGAATGATAACACATTTTTTTGGCATTCAGCTTAAGGCCATGGTTCTGATACCAGTCATTGGTCTCAGTAAGGCCTTTCTGTAGGATGTCAACATCACTTGGGGAGTTAATTATGGCTCCCAACTTGCAATCGTCTGCGAACTTTGTCAGCCAGATTCCCTTCATGTTGGCCTGGACTTCAGAGAGGTAGATAACCAAACAGGAGAGGACCCAAGACCGAACCTTGTGGTACTCCACTCTTGACTGGTCAGCAGTCTGACTTGTAGTCAGCTACTTTCACACTGTGGGTTCTACCTGTGAGCCAGTTTGCAACCCACCTAGTGATAAAGGGGTTGATGCCTAGCTTAGTGAGTTTTTCTATGATTCCTGAGTAGGGAATGGTATCAAAGGCCTCGGCCAGATAAAGGTAGGCTGTATGAACCACCTTGCCTTCATACACAGCTGTGGTGACTGACTCAAAGAAGTCAACCAGGTTGATCTACCCTTCACAAAACCAAACTGTGTGGGATCTAGAGTTTGGAGGTTCCCTATATCTGTGCTTATTAGGTCCATGATGATGCGTTCCACTGATTTGCATATCAGACTTGTCAGGCTACTGGGGCGATAGTTCCCAGGGTCTGTAGTCACTCCTCCTTTGTGGAGAGGGATGACTGTAGCAGTGCGCCATTCGGTAGGGACAAAACCTGAGGTGAGGCTGTGAGTGAACTGGGCACACAGGTGAGGTCCCAGTTCACTCTGTAGTTCATGTAACACACAGCCAGGGATATTATCAAGTCCCATTGAAGCTGAATTCTCGGCCTTGGACAGTGTTGTTTTAACTTGTGCAGCAGTAATACTGGGTGCCTGGCAATCTACTGATATTGTGATTGGTCCTTTGGTGGGGGAGACAGGGGTAAAGTTGGCACTGAATCTGTCGGCCAGTATATTGGCAATATCTGTTGGCTCGGTATAGGAGGTGCCATTGTGCAACAGCTCCGAGCAAATCTGGGTATTGCCGTGGAGATTCTTTACATAACTATAGAAGGCCTTGCGGTTGCCTTCACTATCTGATGCAATTCTGTCTTCATAGTTAGCTTTAGAGAATTTGATGAGGAATTTCAACTTTTTGTTGAAGCTGATAAGGGAGTTTTTCCAGTCTTGGGACTTCACCCTATTTCACATCAGTTTCGTCCTTCTGTTGTAAAGTTTGTTTATGGCAGGGGACCAGCAGATTGGCTTCCTTTATTTGGAGGAGAGTATCTGGGTTCTATTGGGTATGGCGAGATCCATGCATTTGTGTACATGTTCATACAGGGCATCAGTGTATGATTCAGCAGTCATGCAGCTGTTCTCCAATTGCATGGGTGCCGTGAAGTTAGCCACCTCTGTTTTTAGGAGCCCAAATTTAGCTTTGGAGAAGTTTTTCATGGTGGTTACTTTTGTGGGGGGATGTGGATTTCCAAGGTGATTAGTTTGTGGTCAGATTTAACAAGGGAGGAGTTGACTATTGGTACAGAGCAACAGCCACCCATGTTAGTAATGACCA
Source organism: Protopterus annectens (assembly GCF_019279795.1). Classification (NCBI taxonomy): domain Eukaryota; kingdom Metazoa; phylum Chordata; order Ceratodontiformes; family Protopteridae; genus Protopterus; species Protopterus annectens. The sequence continues at coordinate 772,471,683 of NC_056749.1, read as the reverse complement.
GGTCAAGGATGTTGCGCCCTCTACTGAGGGTAAGAATGAGCTGATCTAGGGCATTGGAATTAATGAATTTCAGGAAACTTTGGGCAAGTGTATTGGTACATGAGTAGTTTTCCCAGTTAATGGAGGGGTAGTTGAAGTCGCCCAGTATGAGAGTGTTAGGTTGGACCCTAATATTCTCCAGGGTGCTTAGGAACATGCAGTGTGAGTCTTGGGTCATGGTTGGGGACCTATAGCAGGCTACGACCCGAATGGCTGTCTTACCCAATGTTAGCTGCACCTGAAATATCTCTGCGGCGTCATTTTGGGCTACCAGTCTGGAGGTATGCACATCCTTTATGAATATGGAAACACCACCACCTTTGGAGCTTCGGTTCAAGTTCTGGGGCCAAAAGGTATGGAATGAGTTATAGCCTGATAGTGCAGGGGTGCTATCTGCTGCCTTGAACCAAGTCTCTGTTACAGCACAAATGTCGATGTTCTCCATTTTAAGGAGTGCTTAGAGTGAGTGCATTTTGAAATTTAGATGAGCTATTTCTTAAATTTAATTTCAACCATTTTAACTTCCGCACTTGGAAACATACACAGAGTACAAGCCTAAAATTGCTTTTTAAGCCATGTACACAGATTGCCAGTTTGTATTGACTTTTAAGATCCTCTTACCTGGGTCCCTGCCTTAGGGAAATATCTTATTTAAGGTTGCAGAGTAAAATGTTTCTGGGATTTTTGTTAAAGCACACAAGGATACATTTGAGCACCTCTTGTTTTACATAAACAAGAAAAGGAAACAGTCTCAGGAAATGACAGCATTATGCCCATACTCACCGTGACAGATGAGTTGATGATTTTAATATTACTACGATAGACAGTTCCATTGCTATAATGATAAAACACAGATAACAGAAAAAAAACATTATTGTCTGGAACTTCCAAGATGGCTGCATACTGAGTAACAGTTTGTTTCTAGCTCTCCCAGTGTGAAAACAGAAACTCGGCAGAGAAGGCCGGTAGACTAGTGATTACGGGTAAATCTGCATAAATGGCTATTAAATACTCTGCCTGGATGGCAAGAATAAAAAATATAGAAGACCCAGAAAAAAAAATCAGCTACAAACAGTGAGGAAGAAACATTGACTGAGGAGGGTTCTGCAGCTGTTCAGCTAAAAGCAATGCAACTTTCAGACATGACTTCCAGTGACCTACAGGTGGATATAACAGAACTGCATACAGACCTGGTTAAAATAAACAAAATACTGACAGAGAACATCAACACAAACAACAAAAGCCTGGAACAAATGGAAAAAGTTTTAAACAGATATTCAGATGAGATGATAAAGCTGCAAAAATCAGAGGTCGAAATGAAGAAAAGTCTGGCTGACTATGAGACTGCTCAGAAAGAGATGTTTCAAAAAATAATATAATTAGAGTACAGAGCACGTAGAAAAAACCTGAGATTTTCAGCTATACCAGAGAAGCTGGAAGGAACAGACTGCATTAATTTTATGAAGACACAAATAAGCAAGTGGACTGGTATTCCACAACAGGAGTTGTTAGATGAAAGGGCACATCATGTGTATGGACCAAACATAGCTATAAGAAAGCAACCTAGATTGTTAATAGTAAAGATGCAATCCTACCAGCAGAAGGAGTTGATTCTGACAAAACTGTGGCAGAAAGATAAAATACTAAAAGTCGGAGACAGTAGATTGCTTGTGGAGAATTACTACTCATTATACAATGACTGTCTATTAATATTCAAAAAGTAGCATGCTGACTGGACACCCCAACCAGCGTGCCTGTTATAAATCTGGGCATATACCAATGGAAAAAGGTCAGGTCACCCAGAATTTCTTCCATTAATATATGCCATAAAAACTTAATTTTTTTCACTTAAGCAAAAAAAAAAAAAAAATAAAAAAAAACAATAAACTTACAAAACCAGACACTTGAAACCAACGAGCGGGACAGGACAGACAAAAAAAATAATAATCACATATGTTATGCAAAACTAGAGAAACATACCTGATTATCCTTTTATTTTCTATGTCCCATCTCTCCCGTACCTTCAAAGTGTCCTGGTATCTTTTTAATTACAAAAAAAAAAAAAAGCAACGGGGATCTTCCTTTCTCCATTGCTTCCTATACACAGCACCTGTCACACAGCACTGATATACTGCGTAACCATGGGAACGAAAGCCCCATATGCATGTGCAGTACAAAAAAAAATGTAGCATGATATCCGAAGAAAACGGAAGAACACCACGGAACCATCGTACGATAACATTATTTAAGAAAAGTAAGTAATTTTTTCTTAAATAATGTCATTGTATAATAGCAATAACCAACTCTGTGGTGTGGTATATTTAAGATTTACCCATGGTTATCTTTGTTTAATTACTTGGGCTTTGCCCTCGTGATTAAACCATGCCAACCATGGATAAATCTTCAATATACCACACCCACGTCATCGATTATTGCTACACTGTACACCAGGCAGTAGAGGAGTAAGTTCATTCCACTATTCAGGGAACGTCGAGACGCAGGCATGAGATTCAAACTGCTGTATCCAGCAGTCTTTAAGGTAATTTTCCCTGGAGGGATAAAATCATTTTTTGATGAAGTGCATGCTAAGGAGGAACTGCAAAAGTCTGTCCAACAAAAGTGAGCTGTGAAACAGGAGATTCTGCTTCTTGTGCTTCTAGCAATAAAGATCACAGAAAGACTGTACCTGTGAAACCTTTTCCAGTATTTCAATGGAAAATGTTGGAGAGAAGGAAGGAAGTGCCAGAGTTGACTAGAAGAATCGAGAGCACGTTGGAAATTATGTAGACACAGGATCTGGGAGATGGAGAAGAACAGTAATAAAACCAGTAACTTAATGTGGGATTACAATAATTATATTTGTGAAATATGACTTCTTCTTTCGGCTTTTCCCGGATAGGGGTTGCTACAGCAAATCATCTGTCCGCTCATGATTAGCAGTGGAGTTTTACGGTGTCGAGTTGCCAGCCCGGCACCCAACCTTTCACAGAAGGCACACACACTCACACCTAGGGCCAATTTAGAGTGCCCAATCCACCTACTGCATGTCTTTGCAGAACAAGAAAATCAGGAAATACTGGACTTTTTCAAAATTCACTGGATTTGCGGGAGACTCTAAAGTATATGCCCTACTTCATGTCATTAATGTTCAGAAAAAAAGCTTTGGGGAAGTGAAGAAATGTAGAAAATTAACTTTAAGTAAAGAAAACATTTTCTTTTCTTATGAGTACTGTCATTGTTGGTGTATGGTTTTCTTTGCATGCTATTTTTAAGTGCAATGGGGACTGTAAACACATGTTTTTTTTCTTTTTCTCCCTCTCTTTTCTCTTTCTTTTTGTACAGTTTTGAGAAATACAGACAATGCAATGAAAAAAACTGCCTGGTTAAAAAGGTATAACAAAGTTAAAATTAATGTGTTTTTGTTCATTCTTGCATAGGAAAATAACTGGATTGAGGACCTTATACTGATTAGTTTTAAAAAAGAGAAGGTAAATAAAAAAGAATATTGAATATTATGAGGCTTTTTTCTAGCAAATGCATGTAGCAAATTTGCAGCTGGTCTTCATGTTTCTATGGAATCAATCTGATTAAGAGAACTGGAGACAGTCTGGTGGAAGGGGATTCACCAAGGGAAAAGAGAAACTGGCTAGGACATAATGTTCACTGAAAGCAATCGTGGGTTTTCCCAAATGTGAGAGCCTTAAAGATAATACAAAGCCAATTAGACTAGAACTAAAGTTCTCATATATATATATATATATATATTTTTTTTTTTTTTTTTTTTTTTGCGGGGGGGGGGGGATGCAATGAGGATACTAATATTAAGAAATCTAGGCACTGCAATGTAGAGGAGAGAGGAAGGTTTGAGAGAAGGGGTGAAAAAAGAAAGGAAAGGTCTGGTTAAGAGAGTGTGACGGCCGTGCACTGGCCCAGCAATCAAGGAACCTCAATCCTCAACACTAACATCAGTGAGGGGCATCCATATAGGGAAAGGATAATAAATACAAACACAGTAAAGTACAATTTCCCTTATCAGCACACCGAGATCACAGTCAGTCTGGGGCTGATTTCTCCCTTTCTCTCCAGGTCCCCAATAAGACTCCCCACTGGCACCGCTATAGGGTCCAGATCTCAGCCTAGTGGGCAAGCTAAAACCTCCAGCATCCTCTCTGTCCAACCAGTACTTCATGTCCCTCTGCCCAAGTAGCTGACACACACAATTTGAGACAAGAGTTTATACAACCACACAGACACTCCTAGGGAAGGCTGGCACAGGTTCTCCAGCTGTGCCCCTTTTGCCCACACTATACAGTAGAAATCACTGCCACCACCCACCTAATATTTATTAGCTACTCAAAGGCCCTTAAAAGGGTGTCTAATTATTACTGTGCACTATTACTATCCAAATGGTAAGTGCAACCTAACAGTCAAGACTTATTTGAAGTCACTTGGTACAATATCAATATATACATGAAAAGTACTCTTACAGCTTAAATTATCTCTGCACAAAACAGCCACAGTTGAAAGGTTTAAAAATAGTTAATAATAAATAATAAAAACACAAGACAATACTTCTTACTACACAGTGCTAGTCAAGAGTTCAGAGATAAAAGAGAAATGTATAAAATAATACAGTAGGAAAGCTCTGACATCACAGAAAAACAAACTAGTCTAATCTTCTTATTTCCTAGCTATATCTAAGAGAAACACTGAAGTCTAAGATCCTACTTACATACAGATACAGGAAGAGTGGTGAGTTGGATGTTCTCAAGACAAATGCTCAAATGCTCTCATTCTTTCTGTCCTTGAATTGATAACACAGTACCACTGATTCATTTCAGATTACATCATTTATTTCTGGTTCCCAAGCTAACAGACTCTCAGAGGTTAATAGCCCCTTTGATCTTGCAGCTGGTCAAGATCCAGAGCAATAAAAGAAATTATACATGCAAATTCTAGCCATTAACTCTGGCCTCAAAACAATATGCAGAATTCCTTCATCAAGACATACTGGCTCTGAATTTTGACACCAAAGACAGTCATAAAATGCTTAACTTAGCTTTCTTACAGCAGAGTGCACTGTTGTTACATTTTTGCAGTTCAATATCCAATGCAGTTTTTTCACATTTAAGAGAACAAGCCTGTGGCTTACATTAATATTTACAAATGACAGAATTATCTACAAAATTCTATCTGGCTAGGCTGGTAGCCTTCACCTATCTTCACAGTAAGTATGACAAAAGAAAAATAGGTGTGCTTTTTTCCATGCTTGCATAGGGAAATGACTGGGTTTGGGGTCTAAATGTTTTTCAGTAACAAGTTTATTACAAAGCATGTGAATGAAAAAGAATATTGAATACTATAAGGACTTTTTCTGGTAAACAGGGTACCCTTAGAAGTTTTGTGTCTGGTTTGCATGTCACTATAAGACAACCTGATAAAGAGAAATAGCTTGGAGAAAGTGTTTACTGAAAACATTTAAATGTTTTCTCAGCTAGGACAGCTATAACGACAGACAAAATCAAACAGCAGTTACTAATAACACAGACTGTACACGTGTCTTAGCATGACTAACCTTTCTTTTTTGGTTAATTCTAGCCTGTGTGGCTATCAACTCAAAACTTTTGTTCTCATTAGGAAGCAAAACCTTCAATATTTGAAGAAGTACATAGTTTTGTGTGTTATTATTAGCATGTAACATAAAAGTTGGAATTAGCCATTTAACAAAAAAGCAGTTATAAAGAAAATGCAGTAATAATAACTATATAAGAAAATGATGCTTTCTGTAATGTCTTTCAATCTGAATGTTCTTGCATATAAATATAAAAAGAGTAGTGAAGTATATTAAAAATGTAGAGTGCAAATAGCTATGCTACAGGAGACACACCTGGAAAGAACTGAACATGTGAATTTGATAAAGAAAGGTTTTCAATATGGTTACTCAGCAGAATATCTGAGACAAAGGAATGAGAAATAAAAAATGCATCACTGTTGAGGATCGTTTTCCCTAGACCCTTTACTGCTCGAGCCAGCCCTGTAAGATAAACACCTTAAAGCACTGAGTGATCTTGCCTCTCCAGTGCTAGGCAAACCATCCAAAAATGCAGCTCCACCAGCCCAACAACATCAGTTTGGGGCTACCTTTGGCCTTAGGGCTCATCATAGTTTGGAGAGCCCTCCCCAGTGTCCAGTGAGCTCTAGATGTGATCATGGCTGGCTTTGATTTAGTGTTTTACATTTTTCTCCAGGAAAAAGCTGTGCCAAGATAGCAAACCCTTTTCTGTAGAGCTGCTGGGACAGACCCAGATTCTGTTTCATAGGTTCGTAGGTATATACTAGGCAAATGACCACTGGGGCTCTTAAGCCTAGCCATGCAAACCCAAATATGAACCACAAATTTGATCTATAGGATGTGATTTACTGGCTGCCTCTGCCCATCAGAGACACAGCGGCCAGACCAGGGGTGAATTTTCAATTGCCCATCAATTGGTCCAAGTTTCACTTAAATGGGGATAGGGAGGAACTGTGCTTTACATGGATGGGGAGCCTGTTCCAGAGAGTGGGAATTATTTGAGGAATATATCTGTCTCTCAAATTTGTCTTCAAGGCTCATGCAAAATGAAGGTCTTTTAATCTAGTAGTTTTAATGCTGTTTGTTCTGTTGATGTGCAAAAGGTTCAACAAAACAGCATCCAAGGACATCTTGTATACCAGGCAAAGATCACTTCTCAGAAGTTTGTATGATAACCGAGTAAACAGACAGCGCTTTGAGGCAATCAGCGTAAGACACTCCCTGTATTCATTTTGTAATGAACCTTTGTGGCTGTTCCAGTTGCTGCATGTGTCTGGTCAGGTACATACCAAAGGGAGCATTATAATCTACTATGGGTCTGATGGGGTCATGTAGAACGGTAAGATGACCTTTCTGGAACTAGACGCCATTCCCTTGCTTATAAGTTGATCAACATGAAGGATTTTCATGCTACTTAGACACTACAGTCAAAGGCTGGTTACTACTTACAGGAGTTCCCATATCCCTGACTAGTGAATCAACTTTGAAGGGTGTTCTTCTGATGATGTAATCAGCTAGGGAGGTGTTCTACTGATGATGTAATCAGCTAGGGAGGTAGACTTTCCAAAAGGTACTATAATGCATTTGCTAGTATTGAATTTTAAGCAATGGCTTTGGCACCAAGCATTTGTGTGTCTTAGACCTCCTTGAAGGATATTCTCATCTTTGTTACATTCAGTGACTACTCCCAGTTTGCTGTGAACTTGGTTAGCCAGAGGCCTCTGACATTGGCTTTGATACCCAGTACGTAGATGTCAAAGAGGAGTGGACCTAACACAGACCCCCTGGGGGGACCTCTGTGGTGACCAGCCTGTTTGTGGAGGTGTCCTCAGCTATTTTAACCTCCAGGATCTTATCAGTGCACCAGTCAGCTATTCAGAGCATTATAAAGGGGTTTATACCTAGTTCTGTAAATCTGTTGGCAATGCCCGAGTTGGGTATTGTATCAAATGCCTTAGTCTGATCTAGGTAGGCAGTGTGCACTGTTTTCATCTCATCCGTTGCCTTGGTCACCTTTTCAGAGAAATCCATCATATTCGGTAAGTGTGACCTTCCTCTGACAAAGCTAAACTGGGATGAATCCAGTGTCTGAAGTCAGTCTCCTATGTCCTTGCTCATGCAATGCATGACAGTTCTTTCCATGACTTTGCAAACAAGACTAGTCAGACTAATGGGGCTGTAGTTTCCAGGATCTGTTGACAGTCTGCCCATATAAACAGAGATGACCACTGCAGTCATACATTCATGTGGTACAAAGTCTGTTTTAAGATTACAGTTAAATGATGATTCCTGAGGTCCTGATAAGTCCTATTTTAGACTATTCAAGAGGCATCCAAGGATGTTATCGGGCACATTAAGGCCATGTTCTTGGCTTTAGTGAGTGCTGCCAGCATGTGCTCTTTAGTTACTGTTGGAAGGGTTATGTTTCAGGGTAATTTTGAGGGATGCTTGAGGGTGAGACAAGGGGGTAAAGCTGGAACTGAATTTGTCCACTAACAGGTTTGCTACATCTCCAAGTTTGGTGAAGGTGGCACCATTAACCACCAGTTCAGTGCAATACTGTGTGCTACCCCTGAAGTTTCTGACATAACCATAACACCTTCTACAGCTATCTTTCACCTGGGAGGCCATCTTAACCTCACAGCTGGTTTGCTTTAGCTAATTATTCCTCATAGTTGCCAATTTACTTTGAAAGAGTTTTTATCTTTATGGGAATTGCCCTTCCTGAACATTTTTTTTTCTTTTATTGTATATCCTGTTTAATATGGGATGCCACCAGGGTGGTTTGTTTCTGGAGCTAATCCTGAACTTCGTTCTGGCAGGTACAGTAGCCTCTATACAACCATTGACATGGTTTTACAGAGTTTCCGAGAGCAATTTAGCATAGACTGCTGTGTTCTTGGAGTTTAGAAGGGCACTGAATTTTGACACACCATCACTTAATAACGTATAATTTGCCTTGGAATAGTTACAAACCTTTAGTGGTTTTAATGGGATTATGGACTTGATTTTGATTTAAAAGGAGACAGCTTTATGGTTGTACCTTACCAGGAAGGGTGCGGCATTCTCCCACATTGGTTAGCATGAGGTCCTGTATGTTGTAGACTCTAGTAGGCATATTCACTAGTCAAGGTTTGTCTGTGCCTGCAGATCTGAGGCCATGTATGATTCCTAGTCTATAGAACGGTAATTAGTCTCCCAATAGTTGGGTGTTAGGTTGGATGGTAAGCATCTCCACTAGGTTCAACTATGCACTACGAGCTCCTTGGGACATGGAGGTGACCTATAACTAGCTAGGATATGGCACAGGATTTTGTATGTGGTGCTGTGCACATGAAGGAACTCCAGGAACTCATCTTGTTTGACTACTCTACAGGTGTGCTTGTTATTGATGTACACTGACACACCTCCACCTTTAACCCTTGTCTGTACAGTTACTGGTGTAAAAGTGTGGAAGGCACTAAAACCTTGCACTGGCAAGGGTACTGCCACTTTAAACTATGTCTTGGTAACTGCACAGATATCTATATCCTCGAGTGTGAGGATGGCATTGAGTAGCAACACCTTGAGGTGCATATCAGTTGATTTTGCTATGGCTGCAGGTTTGTCAATTTAGCTATGCCGAAAAAAAGCACTATGGGGGGGGGGTGGATATTCGAAAGCCTAGATGGGAAAGGTGCAGACCATCATAGGCAAAGCAGTGTAGTCTTATAATTTCTTCTGAAGCTGACAAATACTGGGTCCCCTTAGAATGACACCAGAATGCCAGCCAGTTGTTGAAATCAACGTTTTGCTCAGTGTGCATCATCCTCAGCGACGCTAATACGCTGCTCAGGGTTAGGCTCATGTCAGCCAAAGACACAGTCTGAAAGCTCCATAATGTGTGTCTTCATACAGTCCAGGGAGGTACATCTCCGCTCACTTACATCTACATGGACTATGATGGAAGCACACTGATAGCTGTGACGCAATGATGTGTGTGTGTGTGTGTGTGTGTGTGTGTGTGATATGATGGATCCTGGCTCCAGATAAAGAACTAATGGTTATCTTCTCCTTGTTCAGCCTGGTTAGAGGGACATCAGTACCTCTTATAATGGAGTCCCCTATGACGAACCATTATCTTCTCCTTGTTCAGCCTGGTTTGAGGGACATCAGTACCTCTTATAGTGGCGTCCCCTATGAGGAACCATTATCTTCTCCTTGTTCAACCTGGTTCGAGGGACATCAGTACCTCTTATAATGGAGTCCCCTATGATGAACCATTATCTTCTCCTTGTTCAGCCTGGTTGAAGGGACATCAGTACCTCTTATAATGGAGTCCCCTATGAGGAACCATTATCTTCTCCTTGTTCAGCCTGGTTAGGGGGACATCAGTACCTCTTATAATGGAGTCCCCTATGATGAACCATTATCTTCTCCTTGTTCAGCCTGGTTAGAGGGACACCTGTACCTCTTATAATGGAGTCCCCTATGAGGAACCATTAACGTTTCCTTGTTCAGCATGGTTAGAGGGACATCAGTACCTCTTATAATGGGGTCCCCTATGACGAACCATTATCTTCTCCTTGTTCAGCCTGGTTAGAGGGACATCAGTACCTCTTATAATGGAGTCCCCTATGATGAACCATTATCTTCACCTTGTTCAGCCTGGTTCGAGGGACATCAGTACCTCTTATAATGAAGTCCCCTATGAGGAACCATTATCTTCTCCTTGTTCAGCCTGGTTAGAGGTACATCAGTACCTCTTATAATGGAGTCCCCTATGATGGACCATTATCTTCTTCTTGTTCAGCCTGGTTGAAGGGACATCAGTACCTCTTATAATGGAGTCCCCTATGAGGAACCATTATCTTCTCCTTGTTCAGCCTGGTTAGAGGTACATCAGTACCTCTTATAATGGAGTCCCCTATGATGGACCATTATCTTCTCCTTGTTCAGCCTGGTTGAAGGGACATCAGAACCTCTTATAATGGAGTCCCCTATGAGGAACCATTATCTTCTCCTTGTTCAGCCTGGTTAGGGGGACATCAGTACCTCTTATAATGGAGTCCCCTATGATGAACCATTATCTTCTCCTTGTTCAGCCTGGTTAGAGGGACACCTGTACCTCTTATAATGGAGTCCCCTATGAGGAACCATTAACGTTTCCTTGTTCAGCATGGTTAGAGGGACATCAGTACCTCTTATAATGGGGTCCCCTATGACGAACCATTATCTTCTCCTTGTTCAGCCTGGTTACAGGGACATCAGTACCTCTTATAATGGAGTCCCCTATGATGAACCATTATCTTCACCTTGTTCAGCCTGGTTTGAGGGACATCAGTACCTCTTATAATGGAGTCCCCTATGAGGAACCATTATCTTCTCCTTGTTCAGCCTGGTTAGAGGTACATCAGTACCTCTTATAATGGAGTCCCCTATGATGAACCATTATCTTCTCCTTGTTCAGCCTGGTTGAAGGGACATCAGTACCTCTTATAATGGAGTCCCCTATGAGGAACCATTATCTTCTCCTTGTTCAGCCTGGTTAGGGGGACATCAGTACCTCTTATAATGGAGTCCCCTATGATGAACCATTATCTTCTCCTTGTTCAGCCTGGTTAGAGGGACACCTGTACCTCTTATAATGGAGTCCCCTATGAGGAACCATTAACGTTTCCTTGTTCAGCATGGTTAGAGGGACATCAGTACCTCTTATAATGGGGTCCCCTATGATGAACCATTATCTTCTCCTTGTTCAGCCTGGTTAGAGGGACATCAGTACCTCTTATTATGGGGTCCCCTATGATGAACCATTATCTTCTCCTTGTTCGGCCTGGTTAGAGGGGTATCAGTACCTCTTATTATGGAGTCCCCTATGATGAACCATTATCTTCTCCAATTTCAGCCTGGTTAGGGGGACATCAGTATCTCTTATAATGGAGTCCCCTATGGTGAACCATTATCCTCTCCTTGTTCAGCCTGGTTAGAGGGACATCAGTACCTCTTAAAATGGAGTCCCCTATGATGAACCCTTATCTTGTCATTGTTCAGCCTGGTTAGAGGGACATCAGTACCTCTTATAATGGAGTCCCCTATGATGAACTATGATCTTCTCCTTGTTCAGCCTGGTAAGGGGGACATCAGTATCTCTTATAATGGAGTCCCCTATGATGAACCGTTATCTTCTCCTTGTTCAGCCTTGTTAGAGGGGCATCAACATATCTTACAATGAAGTTTCCATATGACAAGAGTCCTGGGAAATGTTGGCTTGCCTTTAGGGATTATTGTTTGGGGCTCCAATGAAAATGGCAGTATGTGTGGTGTTAGGTGGTGGTTTTTCTGAGTGCCTTTGAGCTTGATGATGCATAGCTTTGACAGTAGGTGGTCTAGGTCATCTTTGTTTAGGAAGATTGCTTTTAAAGTGCCTCGCTAGTGTGTCTTGTGTGCTATGAGACAAGGGTGTTTTGTGTGTGTGTGTGTATGTGGTTTTGACAATCTGCTGTGCACTTATATGCAAGAGTATAACCTCCAGTGCCATTGTGTAAATACACTTCTCAGACACTGTTTCTTTAAGTATTAAATAACTATCAGTAAACAGGCAGTTTCTATATTGTGTCAAGATGCCCATATCCACCATGTTGGCTACAAAGAATTTAGAAGATTGCATATCCATGTTGCCCATGTATCTTGTGAGCCACATGGCAGTGGTGTATTGTGATTAGAAGGGTATTAAGGGTGCTTTACTGGGCGGATTATGCTAAGCAGTACTAAATTTACAACCTTAAATGTATGGCAATACTTACAGATTTAGCAGAATGCAGTATTGTGCACTCGATGCGCAACTAGCTGCTCCAAGCTTGTTGGCGCACAAGATATTTGTGCTGTATTGCTGCTTTACAGGTTGCAGCTTTACGGACAGTTCTACATATAAAATTGCTTTTGTGTTTAGTGTACAGGGCACTGCTAGCCCATGCAAATATGCAAAATTTATAGCAGCACAGAGAACGAGAAAACTAAATAATGAGCCCTCTTATCAGTAAAATGACTACACCGTGAGTGCTTTTGTACATTTCTCAGCTCAAACAAACAATGCAAACACCTTCTGCCCACAACATAAATAAACCCCATCCTTCTAATGTAAAAAAACAGTAGGAAGAGACCCACAAATGCACTACTAAGTGCTAACACAAACTAACTAGCTGGAAATCCCTTGCTGAAAGCAATTTCAAGACAGTCTTACAGCAGTAACAGTGAGAGAAAATATTTTTTGTTTGTTTGTTTTTTTACCAAAAATTCAATAAAATGCAAACACAACAGCAGGAATCAGTAATGATCACTCAAAGTAATAAAAGTGAAATTAGCAATCAAAGGTAATTAACGGTGTCTGGTTTTCACTGGATACAAGTAAAACACTTCTGAAATGCAGGCTAGGGCTCCAGGCTTTGCTGAGCTCCAGAAAATGAGCAGGAGACAATATGTAGTAATGGAAGTTTACTCGAGCAATGCTGATTTGCTGGGCAAGCATTCATTATTGTAGAAAACAGTGGGTGGGAAGAGTACATAAATAGCTTATGCAGCAGTCTATAGCAATGAAACAGGGAAAGGAGGGACTTTGGAAATTAAGTTATCATAAGGGATCATGAGCGGACAGATGATCCACTGTGGTGACCCCTAACCGGGAAAAGCCGAAAGAAGATGATTATCATAAGGGGTGGAGGGCAGACAGACAGCCTTATAAAAGAACAGCAAAAAAGGTGGGAGGTTTGGAAAAAGCAAACTGAAGAGAGAGGAATCCAGTCAAATAAAGGCAATAGTGGAACCCTTTCAGGAGCTTTAGCCTAATGTGTTAGTGAGGTTGGGACAGACAGAGAATGCAAGCAGGTAAATGATAAGCAAGAAAAGCACTGAAGCAGAAAGTGGTCCAGAGACTGTTCTCTCACTTTTGAACTTACCCCACTATTAAATGTGAATCCTATACAACACCAAATGTACAGGCACAGAGATTCCCGGATTTTATAAACACAAACTCACTGGACCAGACTGTCAATACACCAATCAGGGATGCAACCATACTGGATCTATTCCTCACTAATATGGGACAGTACTGTACGCCCACTAGGGTAATGTCTTCCTTGGTAAGGTCAGACCACAAAATGGTCTCCTTTAAGTAAAAAATAAAATCTGGTCTCCACCAAACCCTGGAATATTCAGGAACTACACTAAGGCTAACTTCCTGCTATTACGTGATAATCAGCCAAAATTTCAAGCCCCCATAAACCCTAACACTGCTGCCTATGCAGAACTGTTCGCAGAAACCCTATACAAGCATGTTAATAGCTGCACAGAGGCAGCTGTACCCACCAGGAAGAAGTACAGAACTAACTAAAAAAAAAAAACAAGCCGCCCTGGTGGAATTACAAAATCAATAGGCTGTATAACAGCAGGAAGAAAATCATGGCAAAAATTGTGAGGTGCAGCACCCAGCAAGATAAAAGCACTCTCAATTAAACATCACAATTCGGAGGAAAGACAGTCTACCAAGGCCAAATTTGAGGTAAATTTGGTCTCCCAGGCCAAGGACAACCACAAAGCATTCTTTAGCTATGTCCACAACCTCAAAGGCAGTACTCAACTGTGTGCAGAACTCACTGTCAATGGAGCCACCTGTACTGAGCCAGAAGATATAGCAAACCTACTGGCATCAAATTTATTTATTTGACGTTTGTTTACTGGGAAAGTCTGACTGGGTACGAGTCCATTTTCAGCAGAGGCCCAGGGAGAAAATCTCAACAGTACAATTTAAACAGAATTACAAATCAACATTGGTTACAAAGACTAAGACAATCACACAGGAGTACAGTTTGTGGATACAATAAAAGAAAAAAATAAGCGAATATAACGCAAGCAATAAAGTTGATTATACATTATACAGAAAAGAGTTACAAATATGTATGTTACATAACGCATGAAGAATACATTCAGAATAAGTCGTAAAAACACATACACTTTCTAGCAAGAGACTTGGGTAGTAAATTTCAGTCATCATTTTTAGGATAGATAAAGGTTAGTGTAAGAATAGAGAGAAAGGACATTAGAAGGTTAAGGAATTATAGAAAGGTTAGGCCAGAAAGTAGGGAATGCAGGAAGGGAAGTGAAATAGATCAAGAAAAAAAAGTATATTACGACTGGTGAGAAGGGAATGGAAAACAGTACTAAGATGGTGTGGAGCATGGACACACCCAGTTATTGGTTAGATATTCTTTCAGCCTAGCCTTGAAGAAATAGTACTGATAAGTCTGATGGATTCTGGAATGCTATTACATGATTGGCAACACAGTGAGAGTACAGACTACCACCATTAGATCTTTGAGGTTTGTAAATAGATGCCACCATTAGATCTTTGAGATTTGTAAATAGATATACTATCTATTTACAGGCAAGGTTTAAATCTTTAGAATGAGTAATTGCCTGCCATCACTAGGGAACAGGTCCTTAATGCTCTCTCCAAGGCCAAGAACACTGCATCAACGGGCCCAGACAGTATCCCAGGATGCCTTCTGAACAACATGAAACATGACCTATCAGGCACTCTGGATTGCTGTTTAACTGTAACCTTCAGACAGGCTTTGTGCCTCATGAATGGAGAACAGCAACAGTCATTCCTCTGCATAAAGGTGAACCATCTACAGACACAATCATCATCTCCTTTCAGCTTATCCCAGTTTGGGGTAGCCACAGTGGAACAACGGTCCGCAGCACGATTGGCAGTAGAGTTTTACGGTGTCGAGTTGCCAGCCCAGTGCCCAAACTTCCACAGAAGGCACACACACGCACACACTCACACCTAGGGCCAATTTAGAGTGTCCAGTCCACCTACAGCATGTCTTTGGGATGTGGGAGGAAACCGGAACACCCAGAGGAAACCCACGTGACCACAGGGAAGACATGCAGACTCCGCACAGAAGGCATCCCAGCAGAGAATCGAACCGGAGAACCTCTTGGTGTGAGGCAGCAACGCTAACTGTGACCACCCCTCAGATCATGCACCAATAATAACAAAAATAAAAATCGTGATCTGTAGTTCTTCATTATCCATTGCTTACCTGTATCTTCAGTAACAGTCCATCACTTACCTGTATCTTCAGTAACAGTAATCGTGTATGTAGTTCTTAATTATCCATTGCTTACCTGTATCTTCAGTACCAGTAATCGTGTCATGTAGTTCTTCGTACCCATCGCTTACCTGTAGCTTCAGTAACAGTAATCATGTATGTAGTTCATTATCCATCGCTTACCTGTATGTTCAGTAACAGTAATCGTGTATGTAGTTCTTAATTATCCATCACTTACCTGTATGTTCAGTACAGTAATCGTGTATGTAGGTCTTCATTATCCATCCCTTACCTGCATCTTCCATAACAGTAATCGTGTTATGTAGTTCTTCATTATCTATTGCTTACCTGTACCTTCAGTAACAGTAATCGTGTATGTAGTACTTCATTATCCATCTCTTACCTGTACCTTCAGTAACAGTAATCGTGTATGTAGTTCATTATCCATCGCTTACCTGTATGTTCAGTAACAGTAATCGTGTATGTAGTTCTTCAATATCCATCGCTGCTTACCTGTATCTTCAGTACAGTAATCGTGTATGTAGGTCTTCATTATCCATCCCTTACCTGCATCTTCCATGACAGTAATCGTGTTCTGTAGTTCTTCATTATCCATTGCTTACCTGCATCTTCCATAACAGTAATCATGTTCTGTAGTTCTTCATTATCTATTGCTTACCTGTATCTTCAGTAACAGTCCATCACTTACCTGTATCTTCAGTAACAGTACTCGTGTATGTAGTTCTTCATTATCCATCTCTTACCTATACCTTCCATAACAGTAATCGTGTTCTGTAGTTCTTCATTATCCATTGCTTACCTGTATCTTCAGTAACAGTAATCGTGTTATGTAGTTCTTAGTACCCATCGCTTACCTGTAGCTTCAGTAACAGTAATCGTGTATGTAGTTCATTATCCATTGCTTACCTGTATGTTCAGTAACAGTAATTGTGAATGTAGTTCTTCATTATCCATAGCTTACCTGTATGTTCGGTAAAGTAATCGTGTATGTAGTTCTCCATTATCCATCCCTTACCTGCATCTTTCATAACAGTAATCATGTTCTGTAGTTCTTCATTATCCATTGCTTACCTGTATCTTCAGTAACAGTAATCGTGTATGTAGTTCTTCATTATCCATTGCTTACCTGTATCTTCAGTAACAGTAATCGTGTTATGTAGTTCTTTGTACCCATCGCTTACCTGTAGCTTCAGTAACAGTAATCGCGTATGTAGTTCATTATCCATCTCTTACCTGTATCTTCAGTAACAGTAGTCATGTATGTAGTTCATTATCCATCGCTTACCTGTATGTTCAGTAACAGTAATCGTGTATGTAGTTCTTTATTATCCATCGCTGCTTACCTGTATCTTCAGTACAGTAATCGTGTATGTAGGTCTTCATTATCCATCCCTTACCTGCATCTTCCATAACAGTAATCGTGTTCTGCAGTTCTTCATTATCCATTGCTTACCTGTATCTTCAGTAACAGTAATCATGTTATGTAGTTCTTCGTACCCATTGCTTACCTGTATCTTCAGTAACAGTAATCGTGTTATGTTGTTCTTCGTACCCATCGCTTACCTGTAGCTTCAGTAACCGTAATCGTGTATGTAGGTCTTCATTATCCATTGCTTACCTGAATCTTCAGTAACAGTCCATCGCTTACCTGTATCTTCAGTAACAATAATCGTGTATGTAGTTCTTCATTATCCATCTCTTACCTGTATCTTCAGTAACAGTAATCTTGTATGTAGTTCTTCATTATCCATTGCTTACCTGTATCTTCAGTAACAGTAATCGTGTATGTAGTTCATTATCCATCTCTTACCTATATCTTCAGTAACAGTAATCGTGTATGTAGTTCATTATCCATCGCTTACCTGTATGTTCAGTAACAGTAATCGTGTATGTAGTTCTTCATTATCCATCGCTTACCTGTATCTTCAGTAACAGTAATCGTGTTATGCAGTTCTTCGTACCCATCTCTTACCTGTAGCTTCAGTAACAGTAATCGTGTATGTAGGTCTTCATTATCCATTGCTTACCGGAATCTTCAGTAACAGTCCATTGCTTACTTGTATATTCTGTAACAGTAATCGTGTATGTAGTTCATTATCCATCTCTTACCTATATCTTCAGTAACAGTAATTGTGTATGTAGTTCATTCTCCATCGCTTACCTGTATGTTCAGTAACAGTAATCGTGTTCTGTAGTTCTTCATTATCCATCGCTTACGTGTATCTTCAGTAACAGTAATCGTGTTATGTAGTTCTTCGTACCGATCGCTTACCTGTAGCTTCAGTAACAGTAATCGTGTATGTAGGTCTTCATTATCCATTGCTTACCTGAATCTTCAGTAACAGTCCATCATTTACCTGTATCTTCAGTAATAGTAATAGTGCATGTAGTTCTTCATTATCCATCTCTTACCTGTATCTTCAGTAACAGTAATCGTGTATGTAGTTCTTCATTATCCATCGCTTACCTGTATCTTCAGTACAGTAACCGTGTATGTAGTTCTTCATTATCCATTGCTTACCTGTACCTTCAGTAACAGTAATCGTGTATGTAGTTCTTCATTATCCATCGCTTACCTGTATCTTCAGTAACAGTAATCGTGTATGTAGTTCATTATCCATCACTTACCTGTATCTTCAGTAACAGTAATCGTGTATGTAGTTTAATTATCCATCGCTTACCTGTATGTTCAGTAACAGTAATCGTATATGTAGTTCATTATCCATCTCTTACCTGTATCTTCAGTAACAGTAATTGTGCATGTAGTTCTTCATTATCCATCGCTTACCTGACAGTAATCATGTATGTAGGTCATTATCCATCGCTTACCTGTATCTTCAGTAACAGTAATCGTGTATGTAGTTCTTCATTATCCATCGCTTACCTGTATCTTCAGTAATAGTAATCGTGTATGTAGTTCATTATCCATCGCTTACCTGTATGTTCAGTAACAGTAATCGTATATGTAGTTCATTATCCATCTCTTACCTGTATCTTCAGTAACAGTAATTGTGCATGTAGTTCTTCATTATCCATTGCTTACCTGACAGTAATCATGTATGTAGGTCATTATCCATCGCTTACCTGTATCTTCAGTAACAGTAATCATGTATGTAGTTCTTCATTATCCATCGCTTACCTGTATCTTCAGTAACAATAATCGTGTATGTAGTTCTTCATTATCCATCGCTTACCTGTATCTTCAGTAACAGTAATCGTGTATGTAGTTCTTCATTATCCATCGCTTACCTGTATCTTCAGTAACAGTAATCGTGTATGTAGTTCTTCATTATCCATTGCTGCTTACCTGTATCTTCAGTAACAGTAATCGTGTATGTAGTTCTTCATTATCCATCGCTGCTTACCTGTATCTTCAGTAACAGTAATCGTGTATGTAGTTCTTCATTATCCATCGCTTACCTGTATCTTCAGTAACAGTAATCGTGTATGTAGTTCTTCATTATCCATCGCTTACCTGTATCTTCAGTAACAGTAATCGTGTATGTAGTTCTTCATTATCCATCGCTTACCTGTATCTTCAGTAACAGTAATCGTGTATGTAGTTCTTCATTATCCATCGCTGCTTACCTGTATCTTCAGTAACAGTAATCGTGTATGTAGTTCATTATCCATCGCTTAACTGTATGTTCAGTAACAGTAATCATGTATGTAGTTCTTCATTTTCCATCGCTTACCTGTATCTTCAGTAACAGTAATCGTGTATGTAGTTCTTCATTATCCATCGCTTACCTGTATGTTCAGTAACAGTAATCGTGTTCTGTAGTTCATTATCCATCGTTGCTTACCTGTATCTTCAGTAATAGTAATCGTGTATGTAGTTCTTCGTACCCATCACTTACCTGTATCTTCAGTAACAGTAATCGTGTATGTAGTTCTTCGTACCCATCACTTACCTGTATCTTCAGTAACAGTAATCGTGTATGTAGTTCTTCGTACCCATCACTTACCTGTATCTTCAGTAACAGTAATCGTGTATGTAGTTCTTCGTACCCATCACTTATCTGTATCTTCAGTAACAGTAATCGTGTATGTAGTTCTTCGTACCCATCGCTTACCTGTATCTTCAGTAACAGTAATCGTGTATGTAGTTCTTCATTATCCATCGCTGCTTACCTGTATCTTCAGTAACAGTAATCGTGTATGTAGTTCTTCGTACTCATCACTTACCTGTATCTTCAGTAACAGTAATCGTGTATGTAGTTCTTCGCACCCATCACTTACCTGTACCTTTAGTAACAGTAATCGTGTATGTAGTTCTTCGTACCCATCACTTACCTGTATCTTCAGTAACAGTAATCGTGTATGTAGTTCTTCATTATCCATCGCTGCTTACCTGTATCTTCAGTAACAGTAATCGTGTATGTAGTTCTTCGTACCCATCACTTACCTGTATCTTCAGTAACAGTAATCGTGTATGTAGTTCTTCGTACCCATCACTTACCTGTATCTTCAGTATTATTCTTTTTTTTCTATTTGTTGTACAGCGATCAAGTTTCAAAAATGATTTTATTTAATTACTTAACTAAAACAAAGTATGTGACTTCAAGATAAAAAAAAAAAAAAAAAACAGGAGAACAGAAGTATCTCTAAATAATATAAACGATATCCTTACTAAATAATTTGTATAAGCTGGTCAGGCAAAAGCTGCCTTACAGCCTGAAAAACTTGTATAATTTTCCAAAATAACACTTAGAAAATGATAATAAATAAAATGAAAATAAGGGGTGCGTTTACCGAGTCATTCTGCTGAATGCTGCTGAAAAATAAAATGTTTTTGGATTAAGTGGGTCTGTATAGTTGGAGACCCCCAAACGTGATATTCTTCTCAAAACACAGAACTACAGTAACCAGTTTGCACAGCATTTTTTCTTCTGTCTGTCTGGACATGTGGCCTTTACAGGATGTCTGTTCACAAACTGTAGGTAAAGTGCATTCTGGCACTTGATTAGGCAATCAGTTCAGTTAATGCACATCAGACACGCTACACACTGAAACTGTTGTAAAATGGCAAAAGTACAACAAAACAAAAATGCAGGAATGTACCACATGCTATCACCGCGCATCTCAAATCGACTTCATTATGAGCAGCGTGCCCCTCTCTTTTACACATAGGTGTGTCACATATTCCATGTTAACAATTTTTGGTACTTACGTATTATCGCAACCAGATTTTAGCGATAATACCACTTGCTTCCCGGTATCGATATCTGACCGTTAGTGGTTTATAACTGTCATATAGTGTGTTTCCTTTAACAATACAGTTTTTTTTCTGGGAGTGTTTTCAATAAAATGTAAAAAAAAAACATGCTGTTACTCCTTTATGCACTTTACTGCCAGCAGCATGTCAGTTATTGAAAGTCCACCCGCTGAACATTCCTTTTTTTTCGTGGCAGCAAATACTGATGAATAACGGTCATAATTGCATTTGGGTTTCAGGTATCACAGCTTTCCTGAGACTCATACAACACAGTATTTTGCTTAGTTTAAGATGCATTTCTAGGATTAAAACACACAGAAGGACGCCTCCTCACCATCTGGAGTCCTATTGAATCGAAAACATGTATTGTGACACGCACTTTGACAAGGAAGAGAGAAAAAACTGTTTTTGAGAGAAGGTGGTTTTAAGAAGGGTTATGAAGAACAGTCCCAACCACACTCATTCCCACTAGGCATTTTTTACATTACCCACACTACTTCCCCATCCACATATAGTGCAACCCTATAATTCCTATTCAGACCCCCCCCACCTAGAAACAACTTAAACTTTATAACCATGACTATCACGCTACTAAGTCTAGCCTGTCTTCTCATAATTCTTTACAACACCACAAGTTATCACTCTAGCAATATCCCTAAACTTAGTAGCACAACACTGCATTATGCACTCTCGTATACAGACACCACGCATTATAATAATATCTGCCCACAGTTACTCAAGAACTACATAACGGACCAATTCAGGACTAAACACATATCCTCTCATTCCTACTCCAAAAAAACACAATACTTTCTCACACTCCTCACCAAACTCCAACATTTGTATAACCATTTTAACTCCAGGCTCACCATAAGTGGGGATATCCACCATAACCCAGGCCCAAATCCATCCTGTCCAACTCAAACTGCTCCAACACAAATGTCAGAACATAACATCCCCACTTTCTTCATCCCTGGACAAATCAACAACAGCAGCAAAACCAACCATCTTTTAATGCTAAATATTAATATTAGAAGTATCAAAAGTAAAATACCTGAACTCCAGGCCACAATAGCACACTACTCCCCAGACATAGTTGCTTTAACAGAAATCTGGCTAAATACACCCCACATTGTACCCTCACACAGGCAGTCTCCCAGACACCTTAAGTGACCACAACATAATATACTTTATACGTAGTAGAACAAGCATATGCAAAACCACTAACTATATATCCACTAGAAACACAAAAAAATTCTCTCCTCAGGTCCTCAACACTTTACTCTGTAACTGTGACTGGACCCCCCCTAAAAACCCTCCCACTTGACCAGGCTGTAGCATATTTCAACAAAACATTTCTACAACACCTAGACACTGTCGCTCCATTGCGCAAAATCAAGGTTAGAACCTCTACAAACCCCTGGCTCAGTAAAGAAACCAAACAAATCGTCAAGTCCAGAGACACTGCCTGGCTTTACTATAAAAAAAAACAAAGAAGCACAAAGCCTAACTACGTACCAAGAACTGCGCAACCGTGCAAAAAAATGCATTAGGCTGGACAAAAAATCCTACTACACAACATTACAAACTAAATACCAACATAACCCGCAAAAATTTTGGAAAAATGTAAACCAGCTACTAAAATCCACCCAAAAGGCTACCCCCAAACCAACCACCCCTGACACTAAAGTTCCCATCGAAACACAATTCAACTCCCACTTTGTGAACTCAATTCTATCCTTAGTATCACAGGACAGTTCCTTCCTCACCATCCCCACAACACAAATAACACTAATACAAGCTTTACCCTCAAAACAGTTTCCACCACTTCAATCAAAAGCATGCTCTCCAAACTAAAAACCTCATCAACAGCAGCCAACCTACTCCCCAGCTATTTCTTGAAACTCACAGCAGATGCTATTGCTATCCCAGTCTCCACTCTCATAAACAGATCAGTTGTTGAAAACTATGTGCCCAAACTCTGGAAAATACCCTATGTTACACCCATACATAAAGGCGGGACCTCCACTGAACTTAATAACTACAGACCCATTGCTTTACTCTCCCCCTTGGCCAAAATCCTAGAAAAATGCATCCATACCCAGATGTTAAACTATCTCCTAGACAGCAACATCCTGTCACCTACTCAGCATGGTTTCAGACCTGCCCATAGTACCACTACAGCCTTCCTCTGCTTCACAGACACAGTAAACCATCTCAAAAATGAAGGCCTACAAGTGTCAACTCTTTTTTTGGATATGTCCAAAGCATTTGACACAGTCTCACACCAAATCCTGCTAAACAAACTAAACCAATATCATCTATCAAATTCCACTCTTTTCTGGTTCCAAAGCTACTTAACTGACAGGTACCAAGCTGTGAAATGGGAAAAGTCTCTCTCTCCTCAGCTGCCCATAACTATAGGAGTCCCACAGGGTTCTATCTTAGGACCACTACTATTCACAGTCTTCACAAATGACCTCCATACCTCCACACAGCATGCATCTATAATTCAGTATGCAGATGACACTACCGTAATATGTGCTGCACAAAACATCCCCACCCTCCTGAAAACAACTCAACTAGCATTCTCTGACGTTGAAAACTACCTTACCAAAGCCCAACTTATCCTCAATCCAAAGAAAACTCAGCTTATGATTATAACCAGTTCTAACAAAAACGCTAACAGTCAATTCACTAACTACTCCACTAATGCTACTCCAATTGCTCCAGTGGCACAGGCTAAGCTATTGGGAATAACTATAGACTCCCACCTAAAATTTGATAGTCATCTCAACTTAACTATTAAAAAAGTACATGCCAAGCTGGGGTCGCTCTACCGTATCAAACCATTTCTTACCAACAACACAAGATCAGCCATTGCTCGCTCCCAACTTCTATCCACCCTACTCTATGCATCTCCCATTCTGACTAATCTCAACAAAACCGAACTAAGCAAAATGGAAGCCTGCTATTGCCCACTTTGCTGCAAATTGCTCATATAGAACTCATCACTGTACTGCTTTGAGACAGCTCCACTGGCTTGAACTGCCCAACTTCATAACATACAATCAGCTCTGCATCTGTCATTCTATTACCTCCCCAATAAGTGTTCTGCCCTCAAAAACCTAGTACAACATCACTCAGCTAAAAGGCCTCTTAGATCATCAAGCAAACTACTACTAGAAGTCACCAACAGCTACAACAGCTTTGGAGTTGCACTATATAGTAGTTCAGTGGCTAAAAAATGGAACTCTGTCCCTACAAGCATTCAAAACACATCATCCAAAGCCCCCTTTAAAGACATCATCAGGCAACATCTCAAGGAAAGTTGGCAGTGCCATGATTGCTCCCCAGGCTAGTGAAAGCGGATAACACATACATACAAAATCTAGAGCACTTGATAATAGTTTTCAATCTTACTCACAAACACTGGCTAATCTACAATGTATGTACTGTACCTGTGTACTATGTATGTATTCTACCCATGTTCCAAATTTCAGCTGTACACCACAAATCTATTCATTACTTTTATTTTTAAAATTAATATTTTTTTTGTTTGTTCTGTCCACTGTAAATGTTTATGTGCCGCATACCACTGTAAAAACATGTCTCCTGTAATTTGTGTGTATACTGATCATGTCTAAATAACTAAATGTGTATGTAATTTTTCTTTGTGGAGCTTTTCTCCCAGGGCCTTTGCTGAAAAAGGGCCTTTTCGGTTCAGTCAGACACCCCCGGTTAACAAATGTAAAATAAATAAAATAAAAATAAATAAATAAACAGCGTGAAAAGTTACTGTCGCTGTGGCTGCAAGCACCGTTAATGCACAAATGAGATAGCCTCACACATGCTGGTAGTAACGTGCACACAGCCACAGCGACACACTAGCCTCACACATGCTGGTAGTAACGTGCACACATCCACAGCGACACACTAGCCTCACACATGCTGGTAGTAACGTGCACACAGCCACAGCGACACACTAGCCTCGCACATGCTGGTAGTAACGTGCACACAGCCACAGCGACACACTAGCCTCGCACATGCTGGTAGTAACGTGCACACAGCCACAGCGACACACTAGCCTCGCACATGCTGGTAGTAACGTCCACACACCCACAGCGACACACTAGCCTCACACATGCTGGTAGTAACGTGCACACAGCCACAGCGACACACTGACTTCGCACATGCTGGTAGTAACGTGCACACAGCCACAGTGACACACTAGCCTCACACATGCTGGTAGTAACGTGCACACAGCCACAGCGACACACTAGCCTCACACATGCTGGTAGTAACGTGCACACAGCCACAGCGACACACTAGCCGCGCACATGCTGGTAGTAACGTGCACACAGCCACAGCGACACACTAGCCTCGCACATGCTGGTAGTAACGTGCACACAGCCACAGCGACACACTAGCCTCGCACATGCTGGTAGTAACGTGCACACAGCCACAGCGACACACTAGCCTCGCACATGCTGGTAGTAACGTGCACACAGCCACAGTGACACACTAGCCTCGCACATGCTGGTAGTAACGTGCACACAGCCACAGTGACACACTAGTCTCACACATGCTGGTAGTAACGTGCACACAGCCACAGCGACACACTAGCCTCACAGATGCTGGTAGTAACGTGCACACAGCCACAGCGACACTCTAGCCTCACACATGCTGGTAGTGAAGTGCACACAGCCACAGCGACACACTAGCCTCGCACATGCTGGTAGTAACGTGCACACAGCCACAGTGACACACTAGCCTCGCACATGCTGGTAGTGAAGTGCACACAGCCACAGCGACACACTGACTTTCTCCGCTGTTCTTGACAGCCTGTCTTAAAACAACCTTCAGTGTGAAAGAAAAGACGTTTGCTGACATTTGTACAACAAAAACAGTCAGATTTCGATATCGGGAAGCAAGTGGTATTATCGCTAAAATCTGGTTGCGATAATACGTAAGTACCCAATTTTTTAGTTAATATCATATTAATTCATCAAAATATGTTTTTTATAAAAACATGACATTTTAACTGTCTTGTGAGCTTCCTAATTGAGGGAGTCAGCAAGGTGTTAGTATGTGTTCCACATTTTGTCCATTTGTTCTATATTATGAGAGGTAGCGTTCCTCATTTTGGAGATGAAAGCTTGAGAGCTATGACTATCACATAAACAGAGAAACAACGTAGGAAATGTTAAGTACTCAGCCAGGTGGCAAGACCAGACTGCTCAAACAAATTTCTAAAGTATACAAAATTGCATACATTTAAAACCTCAGAAAGCATTTCAGGTCAAATCTGTCCCTCATATGGGAGGATGGAAAGGAATGGTAAATGATGTCTCTATCTCAGATAAAGGGAGACTGATATCAGTTACAGGTCAGGCGGTACTGTAAACAGTGAATGGCCCAAACGTGGGTGCTACAGCCAGCCAAGCAACACAGCATTATAAATGAAACGGTGCGCTGTGACACTGTGATAAGGCACTTATGTACCAAGACCATTAGGCTAACACTATAGGACTCACTTTGGAATGCATCCATCAACTGGCATGGGGAAAAGGGGTTATAATTCAGGGCATACAAATCCTGCCATCTCCCAATGGATGACAGCTGAAATTCCAGACGGAAAGACGTAATGAGCTGATCAACAAATGTTAATTAAAAGAGTCATTATGGCAAAACTGGCAAAGAAAAAATGATGCTTATATCCTTCCCTTCACCACAAACCTGCACACAGTTTTCTTCCTCTTATACTTTCAGTGAAGTTTGTCAAAGCAAAACATAATGCAGTAAGGATCTGCTGAACATTTAAAAAAAGAACCATAAGTGTACAAGACTGTACAAAATAAAGTAAAATAAGGTACTGTCATGTTGATAACTAATAAAAACTCTATAATTTCCAAGACATTTACATGAAAACAAAACATTTTCACTACAAAGCCAGTCGTAAGAATAAAAATATTACAAACATTTACAATATATCACCAGCAATCATGACAGGCAGTAATAACATTCTCCAACACAGTGGAACGAAGGAACATCACACATCTGTTAATTATGTGGGGTAAACTCTCCGTTTGCAATTTACATTACTTAATGTTGCATGCAATGAGAAAACAAACCCTAAAGTTAGTTATAGCACTAACCTGCAAGGATTAAAACTTGCTCCATGGCAAACAGAGTTAAAGCCTTGATCCGAGTCTGACTACAAGTGATGACCTAACTGTAAGGGCAGGGAATATCCAGAGGAGAAGAGCTGCTCTCCTAACAAGCAAAAATCTCCTATGATAGCAACTAATACATGTTTGTGGACAGAAGAAGATGCAAGTCAAACTGATCCAGTTTTAAAATACAAGATAACAAAAACAGAAGAGCGGGTTAACACAACCCAGTATTACAACTGGCAGACAAGGAACTTAACAGGGAATAATAACAGGTGACAAAGAAGATGGTATAAGGCAAGCCTGATCCAATGAACCGGACAAGGGAGTACCAGACAGCACTGTCTCCCTAAGCATCAACTGTTAAGGCAGCTGACACAAGGAAAGAACTGCTGCATGGTGGAACGTTAAGTCACATATGACTCATGTGAAAGAGACAATGTCATGAAAAAAGTAACCTGATTAGCGAATACTGTATGGTTCAACAGGGAGTCCGGTGCTCTTCGGTGTCCTCATTTCATACATAGCTGAAGAAACAGAACAGGATAAAACTCTCTGCTGGTGATGGTGTGTGTGTGTGGGGGGGGGGGGTATCCTGGCTCATCACATACATCTAGCAGGAGAACTAGGTATTTATTACCCAGTGGAGACTACACCAGTCAACCCCGCATGACGATACTACTTAGTAACACTATGCCGAAGACTATCTGGAATGCGGAAGCACGCTTCCCCTCTGGGGACTGCAATAGTGGGTATGGCTGCTTCCACTGGGGAAAGGACAGGCTGACCCCAAGACCATCTAGCTGGCTCATGTCCTACTACTTAATTCTTGCAGGGAAAAGGACAGCTGACTGCGACTCCTGGGTGGGAATGAATAAACTGCAGGGCTCTCACCCAGTCTAGGAATGTCCAGCTCCTGCAGTTCGGAGTGAACAGTCCAACTGCATGGTAGTAATGGCCCTATCAGGGAAGGTCCTAGGGGACCGACAAAATTAGTTCAAAAGGAGAATTTCAAACATCTTTCAAGATTATCTTCCCAAAGTTCCATATCCAACTTTTACACTACTTTAAGTAATGTTAATATTTTCTTTTCAAATGTTATCTTGATTAAGGAGGGGAAAGGAACCTGTCTCTGATAAACACGACCTTTGAGCTCTTTTTAACTCTTGGAATTTGTGAGTCAATGTCTCACCCTTAAGCTTAAATTACTAGATCCACTCTTTGGGCTGAATAGGTTAATGCTTCACAGTCAACCTAAATCCAAGACATACCAGTCAGACAAAGGATACTGTGCTTTATGCAGATAGTCTCTCCACAGTTCAAATTGTATACCAGATACATCTTCCATGTTCCTCAGACACAGTGCATTTAGAAAAGCCAGGAAGACTGGGGACATTTTATTTCACTGAAAGGAAGGGGAGTCTTAAAGAATCTAACATGAACATTTAAGTATGGTGGGACACCAAACTTCCATGTTTCCAGACATCTTAACCTTTTCTGCATTAAAAAGCAGAAGTACACTCTAGCCTGGATTACCACCACACACACACCCACCCACCCTTACATGCACTGATACTGAAACTGGTTTGGTTACCCACCCAAGTAATGGAAGGATCTTCTTCCTACCTGCTTCAGGCCTTCCCAGCATTTACCAGCAAACTGTTTATTGGTGCATCACACACATACACAGACACGCACATGCGCACATCTGGTGGGAAGTGTTATCCATCAGTTATTCCAGTCCTGTGTCTCCAAGAATTATCACATTTAAAAGGCTTTTATGACTATAGCTCCAATGGTGTCTGTAATAACAGTGATGTCATTATGAAGTAAAGGAGTGATGTCATTATGAAGTAAAGGACATAAATGAAATGACGAATCACAGAGAATATCAGATGTAATAACAGTGATGTCATTATGAAGTAAAGGAGTGATGTCATTATGAAGTAAAGGAGTGATGTCATTATGAAGTAAAGGACATAAATGAAATGACGAATCACAGAGAATATCAGACAGAACTCCTTAACTTGTATTTTGTTCTCAAATGACTCAAAGGCATAATTCTCAACTGCTATGGTTTGTGCACAGTGCTATGACTTTTGACCTCAGCTTCTGCCTTGATCCTCTTAAGAGTCACTGACTTTCTTCTGATTTTCCTCATAAACGGTGTATACAACATTAAACAACTGAAAAAGTCACTGCAACTAATCATATGGGGTCTAGTATCTAAACAACTTCTACTCCAAAAAACAAGAAAGTGCTTTTCTTTTCAGCATTGTGCTATGATTTTTAACGGCCAGCACTATGACTCTTAATGTTCAAAGGATGAGAGGTATGCTTATAGGAGAGTACTGGACACCACTTTCCTTGGATGTCTGCTATTCGACAGAATGCTAGTCTGATACTATAAAACATGTTCAGGTTACACATTATATCACTTACTCTATCATGATCACTAAATCATTCACCACACGTCACTAGTTCACAAGTCTGCAAAGCGGCGGTCGAAGGCTTTAATAAAATTTAGGTAGACATTCCACCCGAGGAGTGTTACTTAATGAAGTAATTAATGCACAAAAACCCTAAAGA
Organism: Protopterus annectens; assembly: GCF_019279795.1. Taxonomy (NCBI): domain Eukaryota; kingdom Metazoa; phylum Chordata; order Ceratodontiformes; family Protopteridae; genus Protopterus; species Protopterus annectens. The sequence goes on along the minus strand of NC_056749.1, from coordinate 772,441,977 downwards.
AACGTTCTAATGAGACTGAACTGTTGTGTAGGGGACATATGCAATGCAATTTTAACTCCATTAAGGCGATGACACTAAAATAATCTATTTATAGATTAGGTTCATAGATTAGTACTAAGCTAACTGTCTCTGCGAGCCATTTTTTAAGCCTAGCCAGTTATTCCTTGTGAGATTCAAACCCTGCACCTTGTGTTTGTAAGACAAACACCTTAACCATTAGGCCAACCTCCCAACCCCAATGTGTATTTGACTTGCAGGGTAGTGCACTGATCTCCCTGGACCGTATATCCAATCTTACACTGTGAACAGCAAGCCACAGCACTATAATTCAGCCTTTCCATTCTTGGTTATGTACCATGAAATGTATGATGCAACACATACACTTAAATTTTCCATCTCTTCCTAGTGCTGGCACACTTATGAATTATAATCTATGTTTCTACCTGGTTCTACGTCCAGATGGTAATACTCGGACAACACAGTCCTTCCATTCTTTCTGACTGAGCATTTGTACTTTCCTTCAAAATTCCTCCGAACTTTATGTATAGTTATTCCAGTATTAACATCAGAAGTGAAGTTCAGATCTTGAGGCAAGGGTTTACCATCTGCTTTGACCAAAACAAAACTGGAAATGTTTTTATCCTTCACAAGACAAGGAATTATAACATCTTCATCCTCTGTGCCGTCAATAATTAAGGAACGACGTGGCTGAAATATTGCACCAGGATCTGAAAGACAAAACCGATCAATAGTTGTTTTCACAAAGTCACCAAAAGACACAACAGTATCCATTTTCTTTTCTACTATCCCTAAACTGCTCTCAATTCTATGCTACCAACCTGCAAAACATGCATATGACTGCATTCTTGTGTCCTGACTTAATCACGTTCTGTCTTTGCCATTTGAGTTGCAGAGGTGGATTTACTTTAAATAGTGGTAGACCAACCTATTCCTGTACTGTGTGACTTGGACATTTACCCTTCTAGGTGTGCACGCCATTGTTACCAATGGACCTAACCAGTTAAGTTCAATGGTTACCGATGGAACTACCCAGTTAAGGGCAATGGAATAAGCATTTTTGTTAGGAAGACTAGGTGAAGACGATACTGCAAGTCAGAAACATTCTACTTCGTTTGATTCTTTCAGTTTCCCCTGCAAAATCTGCTCCTCTGAGCAGGTCACAAGCAAGATGGAAAAGCTCCTGATTCAACCCTAAAAATAGGTGCTTGAGTCTACTTGCTCTTTCATAGCTAATAAAAACAAAATTAAAAGGACATACAAAAAGCTCGCTCAAACCACTGAAATTTCTAACTGAAATAAATCAACTGAAGTTAAATAATGCAAACCCATCCGTGGATGCGAAGTGACAAGGTGATGGAGCTGGCCAATCACACCTATGGATGCGAAGTGACAAGGTGGTGGAGTCAGCCAATCACACCTATGCATGCGAAGACACAAGGTGATGGAGTCAGCCAATCACATCTGTGCATGCGACGTGACAAAGTGATGGAGCCGGCCAATCACATCTGTGCATGTGAAGTGGCAAGGTGATGGAGCTGGACAATTACATCTGTGCATGCGACTTGACAAGGTGATGGAGCCCGCCAATCGCATCCATGCATGTGAAGTGACAAGGTGATGGAGCTGCCCAATCACACAAACTGAGAGCATCTCATAAGCAGGTACTCATTCAAGTGATGCACATGCTGGGATAATTCCATTTAA